>NC_142010.1:164800317-165122400 GCF_049901735.1 Notechis scutatus | reverse complement strand
CTTGAGAGCATCTTTTCTGTCTCCAAAGCCTATGTTATTAAGGGGAATATTGAGCCTTTCCCCCCTTTGATGCCATCATTCAATGTACTGCCATGAACAGTCATAAACAGGAATGTGGTATCTTGCAGTCCTCCATCAGCCATCTCAAATCATGGGTTCAGGCAAAGTGGAAGAGAATACTGTGTTTTAATAGTGTACTTGCCATCTATCCAAATGTTCTCAAAGATTAATCCCAGGATATAAAGAAACAATCTTCTCTATCCCCAAGCAAGGCAGAGTAATGTGACATTCAGCTTTGTTATACGGGGCAGGGAAAGGGCAAGTTTGATGTGGTAGATCATAGAATAGGAAAAGAGATGACTTTCCCCAGCTGTCTCTTTCCCAGAAGCAGGGATATAAGGGAAGAGTGATACAGGATGTGGGATGGAGGCCAATCAATGGCAAAGTCAACTGAACCATTGAATGTGAGGGATCCCCAGATCCCATCTGACAACTGCACACTAGTTTTAGCAGGAAGTGATGTTCCAAGCAATCAGTGAGAAAGGGTTGTTTTGGCTGCAGAAAGAATTTTTGTTAGGTGGGTGTAGCTAGGGAATCAAAGCTTCACCCAATTTTTGCATTAAATGGGAGTGGGCATTGAACACCTGGTTGTACCTGCCATTTTGACACTATTGACCCCTTCTGGCAAATGCACCTGGATTGTATTTTTCATTTCAGAAATATCCACCGAGATGAGGGTGAATAGATGTCTGGCTTTCACAGCCAACTGGATCAACGCCATAAAGCATTTCAGGCTAGATTGCAAGAAGTACACTGTGTCAATAAGAATCTGCATGAGCTTTCCTTTCATTTTGAGCTTAGGGACCCCTCCTGAACAGAAAAATAAATAAAAGTGGTTGTTAATTGCACAGCAGACTGATGATTAGATATAAAGAAACTTACCTGTGGGTAAGACAGGCACTGATGGTGTGGAGAAATCCTTAACAGTGTCTGTAGAGAGTTGCTGGGAAAGGGAGAAGCCATGTTGCTTCCAACGCTCCCTCAGTGGCTCTAATGAAGGTTGTGCTTTTGTGCTGCCAACAGCTGTAGGAAACCAGCACTCTGCATGAGGACTGCTGAGAAAGGAGAAAGCAAGAAGGCTTCCCTCTGGCAATTTGATTAAGATTATTGGTTTCAGCAAAGATAGCCTAAAACCAGTAATCGGCACTGTGAGGAAGCCATCCAGATTACTGAATGAAGAGTCTGGCTCAAAAGAAGTGTCTTTATAAAAGGATTGTGAGGCATTGCACCTTATCTTGACAACCTTCCTATTTACTCGGTGTCATCTAGGTAATTTTTCACAGATTTCACCAGACTGAGTAGTCAGTGACAGAAGAAATAATTCCAATGCTCTCCCTATTCTTTTTCTTTTATTCTCAAATAATGGTATTGGGAGATTCTTGATAGCCACCTGCAGGCCTCCTCATGAGGGGATGGTGCAAGTGACAAAATTCTGCAAGTGTTAAAGTTCAGCCTTTCCATTTTAACATCCCAACCCACATCTGATTATCCTAGGATCAGGATCCAAAAAGATCTTGACAGGCTTGAACAATGGGTCCTATCCAACAAAATGAAATTTAATGGAGATAAAAACAAGGTTTTACACCTCTGAAGGAAAAATCAAAAGTACAAGTACAGATTAGGTGAAACCTGGCTCAAAAACAGTAACTGTGAAAGGGATCTTGGAGTCTTAGTGGAGGATAACTTAAATATGAGTCAGCAGTGTGCAACAGCAGCCAAAAAAAAAGCTAATACAATCCTTGGTTGTATAAATAGAGGCATAGAATCAAAATCACATAAAGTATTAGTACCGCCTTATAAAGCCTTACCACACCTGGAATACTGCATCCAGTTTTGGTCACCACATTGCAAAAAAGATGTTGAGACTTTGAAAAAAAAAAGTGCCTAGAAGAACAACTAAGATGATTAAAGCCTGGACACTAAAACATTTGAAGAATGGTTGCAGGATTTGGGTTTGGCTAATCTAGAGAAAAGAAGGACCGGGGAGACATGATAGCATTATTCCAGTATTTGAGAAGCTGCCACAAGAAAGAGGGGGTCAACTTATTTACCAAAGCACCAGAGGCCAGGACAAGAAACAATGGATGGAAACTAATCAAGGAGAGAAGCAACCTGGAATTAAAGAGAAACTTCCTAAGAGCAAGGACAATTAACCAGTGGAACAGCTTGCCTTCAGACTTTGTGGGTGCTTCATCACTGGAGATTTTTAAGAAGAGACTAGATAGTCACTTGTCTGAAATGGTATAGGATTTCCTGTTTAAGCAGGGGGCTGGACTATAAGACCTCTAAGGTTCCTTCCAGCTCTATTCTGATTCTGAACAAAAAAAAAAAGAATGATGGTGATTGGCCATTCACAGTTCAACTTGCAAAATGTATCAATTCCATCGACAACTATCCCTTCCTATTAATCCCTGTGAAAAGAAAGGATATTCCATTCCAGAATTGAACATTTTTCTTCCCTTCCTGAAATCCATAACGGAAATGTCTTCCATCCAAGTGATGTAAATTAATTTCTAAACTTCCCTTGTTCATAAGATGTAATTTTTGGTGCATTTGACTGTATTTAAGCTTCATAGTTTGGGGTAAGTAATCCCTGTTTCCTGCTCAGCATTCTTTTGCATCATTGATATTGGGTCCCAGGTTAAAGTTATTTCTGGCCATTGCTGTTTTCAGGAGCCTATCCCATATTATTAGGACATTCCTTTTCTACTCTCCAAATGAAGTCAAAACAAGTTCCAAAACTCCTGCATTTTTCTTTTTGATGGTTGGCATATTTCTTACCTAAGAGCAATTCTACAATATATGTGATTTTCATAGACATTGCCTTCCTAAAATAAATACTTTTTTTAAAAAAACCTGAGATAACAGATTTTTTTTTGAACATCCAATTTTGAACAGACTGCACAAAACAATTGTCTCAGACTCTCCCACTATTAACTGACTCCTGTTATACAAATCAAAGACAAAGCAGTTACTGAGCCCCAAATGTCACACACTCCTAGTGAACTCCTAGAAAAGGAAATTTAATTTAATTTATGTATTGGAAATTTAATTCAGTTCTATGACAAACTAAAACCAATTGCAGCTGTTTATCATTGTCTTGCCCTTGGCAATTTGAGATATTAACATTTGTGTGTGTGTGTGTGTGTGTGTGTGTCTGTGCGTGCATGTGTGTGTGTGTGTCCTAGTGGGGAGTGGGTTGAGGGTCAAAAACATTTATTTTGTAGGCCTCTGATTTATTATAAGTTGAACAGCAACAATGTTTAAATTTTGATCAAAATCTTCTGCTTGATACATATGCATCTATTTACTGCACATAGTACTCTAAGACAGTGTATAAAGGGATTACAATACCGGCAATTTTGCATTCTTTTCCTAATGATTCCTAGCACAGAATTTGCTTTTCTTGTAGCATGCTGAGATATTATTTCCATCACCATTCAGAGATCCTTTTCTGTTCAGTCAGTGCTATTTGAGATCTCACCAGGTTACGTGTTCAGTTCACATTTCTGCTGTAAGCTGTTTTGCTTCACACCTGTCTACACCACTTCCTCATTTGGAAGAATACTGTTAAAATTGTTTACTGTCTCTTATAGTAGACAGTCTCTTTACTGAAGGAAAAATCAACACCATATACATAGAAAAGAATTGCCCATTGCACTGCACATAAATTATCCAGGTTTTTGCTCCCAGGTTTAAATTCTATGTAGGTAGCCCTGGACTTGCGATCCCAACTGGGACCAGATTTTCAGTTGTAAGTAATTATGGTCATAAGCTGAGACATCTATGTGACTGTACTCAATTTTATGACATTTTTGTGGCAGTCATTAAGCAAACACCGTTATCATAAGCACAACCTCATTCTTCTGAATGGACATTTTTTTTTTGCCAGAAATCAGCAAAAAATGTCACAAATCACAGTCGCCTGACCTTCGTATGCTGCAACCGGTCATAAAGACTAAGCACCCAAAATGCAGTCATGTGACCTGGGTGTAACACAACATTTTATAATGGCTAGAAGTGCTTCACAGACCATAAAGCACCTGTTCCAGGCCTGGCATAATTTCAAAATATCATTAAGCAACCTAGTGTTAAATCGATGACTACCTCTATTTTTTTTTTGTCTTGCCTTTCTGAGTGAACAGAAACCTGATCGTACCCTTGATAGCCATGGAAGGCACATGACCAAGTTGACCCAGCCTAGAAATTATTGGTTTCTGTCTGTCTTTACAATAGATATGCAATTGTATATCTGTGGTATAGCAAATGGTTTACTCTGTGACTCTATGTTGAGATTAAAAGTATCTGAAAGTACTCTGAAAATAATTTTAATGCTGATTCAAAATGAGACAAGCCACAAGTGAAGAATTTTTCTGATCACCATAAAAACCACAACAAGATGAAATGAGAGACTTAACATATTTAGCTTTCCACTCCTGCTTGCTAATTTTTTTCTTCCTCTTTTCTATTTTTCCTTGAATAAGTCCAACAAATTAGGAAACAACTATTGCATTACATCGCAACACTGGCTGCAAACAATGATTAGTATTTCCAGAGATAGATTTCCATGTCAGAAATCATTTCTTTTCAAGCACCAACCAAACCTGGAAAAAGTGTCTGGAATTCAGTGGATAGAAATTGTTTACTGTTTTTCTACATGTTAGAGTGATTGTTTAGAAATATGTGTGCTTTTGCAAATCAGCTGACTTAACACAGTGAGCTGTTTTTGGATTTACTGAAGCCACTTGTATATGTGACAAATTTCAAGAAAGTAATTTGAACATGGTTCTTATTTTTTGCAGACATGTCTTAGAATCATCTTCCATATTCATATGCTTTAATATGTTTGATTTATTATTGAAATCTTTTTATGGATTTAATGACAACAATAATTATTGGCCAGTGGTTCCTTTCACAATTTCCCTGTTACTAATGAATTATTTAAATTAAAGCATACCCATATAAACAAATGTATACATTATATATACTCACAAAGACGTTTTAGGAGACTTCATTTTTCCAGTGATTTCATTGAGTCTCATTGTCATGTTGCATTATTCATGGAGAACCTTGCAAATTGCTTCTCATTTCTATAGTACTTATAAATCATAGGACCATTTTCCTTGGGAAGATTTCAGCGGTAAACTTCACAGCTTGTTTTCAAATGAAAATTGTGTTCACTTTCTGTGATTTGTTTGCCATTCAAAATTGTAAGTCATTCCTACATTGCCATTTATAGAGACAGAAACGAAGGATAAATATTATACTGCCTCTGGCACCCATCCTGTGTGTTTCCTCTTCGTGTGTAGCTAGGGACAGACAACCAGGGAAAAGCTATCTACACTCTTGGTGAGTTCCCAGAAGCATCTGTCTAGTCCTTGCTTGTGGCATCACACCAAATGATCCTGAAAGATAAAATCAAAACTCCTTCAAATTAAGCTTCACTCCTGGTCATGATTACACTGTATGGTTACATCTATTTCAAGCTTTTAAAAAAAAAAAAAGCAATAGAGAAGTAGTTTGTCGTTGCTTTCTTCCCGATTGTATTTTTCTAATTTGAGCCTTGGCTATCTTCCATCTTAACCCTCAACTTACTTAATTTGAAATAAAGGGAAGCAATTTGGAAAGTAATAACAATAACGATTGTAACATAAATAAGTTGGTGTTCTAATGTGTGATCATTAATAATAGCAGCTTTTTTTCCAGAAAGCATCAAAGAGAGATAAATCCAAAGCAATTCTGGGTTTTGCCCCTAGCTATCCTAACAGTTTCAGAATGTCGTTTTGCTCATTTGTTCAATGAATTCAAACTGCAAACCTGATTTAACACAGCCAGAAGGGTGTTTATTCTTGCCAGGTTCTTCTCTTCAGGGAGTTTCTGCCATTTGCTTCCCCAGACAAAATATCAGTGTCATTCTGTACTACCAGAAAGCTATCAACTTTACAAATGGTTGTCTGACAAAAGATGAATACAGAAGAAATAGAGAGAGATTATGTTAAGGTTTTATCAAATAATTAAAAACACTAAAATTGCTCATGCCAGTGAGTAATGAAGAACAGTCAAATCTTGATTCAACTCTTTACTGTCTTCATAAGAAATTACCCATGACAACCATAATCAAACTGTTCCCCTCCAGCATCTTTTGGGGAGGTGATAGAGTTTGCCCCCCATTTAGAAAAGACAAGGAACTAGAAGAAAAAGCAGAAAAAAATTACTTTAGGGGTTGAACCAATCAAGTACAGATATAGTTGTTCTTGTTTAATTTACTCAAGATTTCCCCAAATTATGGCTAGCAGGAGAGGTGAGCAGCTGTTCATGAAAAAGAAATGCCCACTTACAAAGCACCGTGGCTATTCCTTATTCCTTCCTGCCTTGGCTGATAGCAGCAGGAGGCTGTCACGGTGGTTTCAATGCCCCTCCCATCCAGAGATGCTGCAGATGGCATCCTGCCTTCCAGCACGATGCCCCTCTCAGGAGAATCTGCCTGCTGGGCCTTTCTCCCATAAGATTGAGTTTCTGGGAATTTGCTTACCCTGAAAGGAAACAGCAGTATTTCTCAACTTTTGCAACTATAAGAAATCTAAACTTTAACTCCCAGAATTCCCCACCCAGCCATGTTGGCTGGGGAATTCTGGGTATTGAAATCTAGACTTCTTAAAATTGCTAAGCTTGAGAAACACTGAATTAAAGGCTTGCATTTACTGCAATATATGCAATGCATGCACATATATACTTCTACTGTTTACTCCGTGGTTGATAGCGGAATATTTTTAGCTTCATTTCTCAAAATTCTAGTATTGGAGGTCTAGTATTGACCATATTGTAGGATCATCCTGGATGATTTAACGGGATCAGGTCAGGAGGATTTTGATGAACCTTCCATGCCAGTCCATGTTTCTTACATTCAGAAGGTCAAAAGTGTCCATTTAGGCCACATCAATCCTTTGTCCGGTGAAAACAATTCAAATTAAAACTTCCAGACAGATTGTTTCCAGACTCTACTTGAATTTATCATTTGCAGGGAGCCTACCCACTTTCAGATTAATTGATCCCCTGTCAGATTGCTCTTATTAGATTTTTTTTCCCCTAACGTTCAGGATAAAATTACCTTCCTGTCACCTAAATCCATGTATTCATCTCTTATATTTTGGGGATGAACCTTGGCCAGGTACTTGAAATACATCATCCTATTCTCCCTTAGTCCTATTTTCCCCTGTCTTTTTGCCTTCTGCTCTTAAGACAAAAAGTTCCTGGTTTTTTTAAAAAATCTTTCTTCATGGAGCAGTTTCTAATTTCCTTATCACCACTATTTTGATTCCCTGACTCTGTTCTACTTAGCCTGAATCCTTTTTAGAATGTGGTGCCTGGCTACCTTAGCTAGGATCTGACCAAATAGAATAAAATGGAACCTATAAAATGGGATCCTTTGGTTTAGAGATCATACTTCTTTTGATAAGGCCTGGAACTAAAGTATAAAATATACGTTGAGGCATGTTTTAAATGCCAGTCAGACAGACCTCACATTTTCCATTCACCTCTGCTACCCCTGGATTCTGCACCTGTCATGAGTCTGGGGTCATCTTCTGCATCAGGAACAAATCCTCCTTGGGACTAAAAAAAACTGGTTACTACAGGTAGGATGAAATCTGGGGGCTGACAGGGCGTTTATTGAGGCAGCAGGAAATATATGGCATTAGATGGGCACTGAAGAAGCACAGAACGTTTTGCTGTAATAATCTCTTATTGGCTTTAGGCTCTGGGTAGAAATAACATTCTTTGGAAGCGGGGGATTCTTGCTTCTAGTACAGAACAGAAGACCACCAGGCAGGGTTATTTTCTTTCCCATGTAGCACCCTTTAAGTCACTATTGATCCTAGTCTAGTAGTTCACTCCATATCTGATTAGTAACTTCTCTTGAGAGTACCCAAGGAACTGGATGGTGCCTTACACTAGGAGAGCTAGAAAAAGAGGCTGAATAGCATATCTCGGTCTTCTTCTGCTATTTGCCTTTAAAGTAAACACATATTGCTACTTTGGTAAAACTCTGTTATTCTGTATTCTGTTCTGAATAACACAAAAGAAACCTAGAAATAAAAGTGTACATAAGAATATTTTTCAACACCATAAAGGTATTTTCCTTAGTTTTCTTCTTTTTTCCTCATTCGGGGTGCTTTAATATGGCAATCAAACCCCCATCATGTAATGAGGATTATATCAAGTATGGAATCATTTTTATTGCAGAAGTAGCATCCATATTTTTTGTACATGTCTAAAAATTATGCCAAGTGGTGCTGTTGACTTGAATGACATTTGAGAGGGAAAAAATCATTATTTGAAAATCAGTATTTTGCTGCAAAACCCAATTGCAAACTCATTAGTCTGCACAGTAGAAGAACATGGGATCTGGAAATGCTGCGAAAGCTTTGTATAGGGACAGTCTTGTTATAGAAGAGAATATATGTGGCTGTGGAGTACCTGATACCCTCTGAGCTTTGTTGTTTGCAACCTGGTAAACTGACTGTGATGACCCAGGGTGGGATACAAAAGCAACAAAGTCACCAAAAAAGGTGAGGTCCCTTTAATTCCTTCAGCGTGGCTTCAAAGGTCCAATTATCATTGATTGGAGAAAAAACTCCCCCACAAACAATTGCAAAAAGGAAGAACCTCCGTTCAAACTCAAAATACATATAAATTATAAATAGAAAAACAACAACACAAACCACATGAAAAATTAATGAGACAAGGCAGGATAAGGGCTTGAAGATGTCCACAGGTATCAAAATACACACACTGGGAAGGATGCCAGAACTCAGATAAGAACTGACAGACTAGAAATATTTTCATGCTTTGCTTTTGGCACTGGCCCATGCGCAGTTTGTCCTTTTAAACAGTCCTCACAGCTGCAGCCCATGAAGGGGATCAAGGCTCTTTCCTCCCCCGTAGACCACGCCATTCATGTTTCTCCGTTATCCATTCCTCCCTGCGTGCCCTAGGATGAAAAGGGGATGGGCCTGAGTCTTCTTCTGAATGCCCAGCCGGCCTGTGCCCTTCCCCAGTTTCCTCCAGAGCCACACTCCCACTTCCTGTCAGCTGTTCCTCCTCTCCCTCGAGTCAGATTGTAACAGGGGCATGACACTGATGGTGAAGCTCAGAGAGCACCACGAAGGGCCTTCTAATTGTAAAGTAAAGAAAACAATGTAACTTTGAAAAGAAAAAAGTTCTGGGTTCCAGTATTGGTCAAACTTTGTTTGAAGAGGAAAGTGAGAAGCCATTCTGGAAAATTTCCATATCCAGTCTTAATCAGGCTACTAATTTAGCTGAGGACATCAAAATTCAAGCTTTAGAAATGATCGTCATCATTATTATTTTTTTGCTGTATATAATAAAATGTGCGAGGAATGAAATTAATGCTGAGTTATCAATATGCAATATGTTGCTAAAGATATGTGTAGGAGATCACCATATAAGCTAATTACATATTTGGAATTGTATCGAAATGTCTCAAAACTAATGAGATGAATTGGAAGGAACTGATTGGACTTTTGGAAGAATTGGCTGGACTGCATTCTAGCAATGCTGAAATTCATTTATTTATTTATTCATCAATTATATTTAGCTACCCATCTCACTAAAAGCAACTCTTGCTAGCGCACAATAGTCAGACAAAATCAAGGCTGCTAACGGATATTTATTTTGGCTATATATTTTTATTTAGTTTTCTATTGTTTTTATTGTTTTAAAATGTATTTATTCTTTTAATTATATTGTGTGTGTGTGTGTGTGTGTGCGTGTGTGTGTGTGTGTGTGTGTGTGTGTAAGCTGCCAGAGTCATTGATTGAGTGGGTGACTATAGATATTGAATAAATAAATAAATAAAATTAAATAAAATTAAATAAAATTAAATAAAATTAAATAAAATTAAATAAAATTAAATAAAATTAAATAAAATTAAATAAAAATGAAAAGCATAGAAAATCCTTATTAATGAATATCACAAAAGAGAAAGATACAAACTATAGGAGAGGGAGAATAAAAATGGTTACAAACATTGTTGTGGTTAGGATTTTATTTGTGCCATATAGCTCAAATCAAGTAAGAGGGTTCTAGAATAGAAGAATAGAATAGAATTATTTATTGGCCAAGTGTGATTGGACACACAAGGAATTTGTCTTTGGTGTATATGCTCTCAGTGTACATAAAGAAAAAATAAAATACATTCGTCAAGAATCAGAAGATACAACACTTAGTGATAGTCATAGGTAAGCATCAAATCATAAGCGGTCAAATCATTCTATGTGACCTTATCCTATTTTCATAAAGTTACCTTTGCAAAATTCTTTTTCTGTATCATAAAGCAGTAGATGAAGGGAATGCTCCCCTCTTTAACTTGTTGGATTACTTAGCAGCATTCAGTATTGCCAGATATGGTTTTCTTTCCAACTATGAGGATTGGGAGTTGGGAGCACTATTCAACGCCTTTCTAAGTGGGCAGTTTCAGCTGATAAATGGTGGAGAAGACATCTACCCACCAACCATGCTAATGTGGGATGCAGCCAGTTTCTCTCTCTCTCTCTCTCTCTTTCTCCTCTCCCCTGCTGTTCAACATTTACATGTAGCTCTTGGACCAGAACATTGATCTGCTGGAAGTCTTGACCCATTGTCTGAAGGCTGTAAAGATCTATATGGCAAGAAACAAACTAAAATTAAATCCCAGCAAGCCTGTCTGTCCAGAAAATATCAGGAACTCACTGTGGTTCAATGATTCCCTTCTGGATATGTTAGCACTCTCCTTGAAGGAGCTGTACTCCAGTTTGGAGGTTTGCCTAGACTTACAGCTACTGCTTGACAGACAGGTAGAGGACATGGCTAAATAAACTTTTGCCCAGTTTCACTTTATGAGCCAGTTGCAACCTTTTCTGGAGAAGGATACCCTGGCCATAGTAATTCATATCCTTGTCTCCTCTACTCATGCCAGAATGGGACAATTCACTGGCTAACTCGCCACAGCCAACTTGCCGCATGACAATGCACCATGCCAACTCATCATAGGACAACTCGACACAGGACAATTCAACAATTCAATTTAATTATTTAAAATAATTTTAAAAATATTTTAATTTTTATCATTCACATTACCAATTGTCCCTCCTTTAGCATCCATTCTTTAATTATTCTATTCCACCATTTCTTCTATATTAGTGTAGCTCTTGTCCCATGGAAAGTTGGCTATGACGAGTTGGCCATGGTGAGTTGTTCTAGACCACCTCTGGAGACTCTTCTGAAGCTGCTAGTGGTATAAAATGTACCATCCTGCATGGTTATTGAGTCAGAACTAGTACTCACGTACAAAGTTGGATATGTTCTTAGGTACAATCCAAAGTGTTAATATTGATCTGCTGAGTCCTAAGTGTTTTTGAACACAGATACCTTTAGGATTGTTTACTTCAATGGATTCTATGAGTTTGGTAGACTAATCCAGGTGGCCCTGTTCTAGGTTCCTTACCCAGAAGAAGCTTCTGTATGAGAGAGAAATGTGTGTTCTTATATAATAGCATCCATCTTCTGGAGTAGTATTCCATCAGAGACTTGGATATAATCTTCACTATTGAATTTCAGGAAGGCTTTGCAAAAGGAGCTATTTCAATGGAGCTATTGTATTTGGAAATTGATATCTATTCACAGACATTTGTATTTCATTGTCTTGTATTTCATTGATTTATTGAACTGTAACCTGTTTTGATTTCAACTGTGCACTACCATGAGTCCTCAGAAAATATGACAGCATGAAAACATAGCATATAAACAAACAAACAAATAAATATTTACTGTAAAAATACAGAGTGAAATATTTTTCTTTCTAAATTTACTGCTTTGATTTGTTTTAGTTGCGATATTTCATTCCTTTTGAACTTTCAAATAAATTATTGGAAGAGGCAAGTTTGAAGGAGAAATGAGGTGTTTGTGTTCATCAAGAGGAAGCATGGGTTGAAAATGAAAAGTTGACAAGCTTTACTTTAAAGCAGGGGTGTCCAACCTTGGCAACTTTAAGACTTGTGGACTTCAACTCCCAGAATTCCTCAGCCAGCTTTGCTGGCTGAGGAATTCTGGGAGTTGAAGTCCACAAGTCTTAAAGTTGCCAAGGTTGGACACCCCTGCTTTAAAGCAAGATGCAACTGAAATACCAACTGCACCCATGGAAACCAAATTCCTGCTGCTTTGATGGACAGCACTGTTCTTCCCACTTGGTTCCACCTACTTTCTTTAAAGACAATAACAAGCAGTTTACTATTTCTATTGCCATGCAACAGCTGAAGGCGGTTATAAGATTTGTATAGTGCTACAGGGAGATTTTGTAGAGCTGGAGAGAGATTTCAAGAAACTAATTGATGCAATCAATTTTAAGTGAGAAATAACAAGGCATACACCATAAATATTTAATGGAGAGAAAAATGTATTTTAGGGCTTTTTTAAAGTAGCAAATAAAGGAATTTACTGTTGAAATTATCCTCATAAGAGTTCAGCATGAAATTAATCTCTTTTAATTTATTAAATGTGATGTTGAGAAAGAAGGAGGGAAGGAAGGAAAGAAGGAAAAAAAGGAAAAAAAGGAAAAAAAGGGAAGAAGGAAGGAAGGTCAGTTACATTGCCTCCTCTCCTATGTCCTGCTAGGTTCTGTTGCTACTTGTTAACTAAAAAAAAACCTGAGCAATAAATATCAGAAAAGAAGTAGACTAAAGTCCTTGAAGCACCAGCAAACGTTTCTACTTTGCAGGAGTAATTTGAAAGAAAGATGATAAGGAGTCTGGAGGCTAAATCCTATGAAGAACAGCTAAAGAAACTTGGTGTTAGCGATAAAAGAGAATAATTGTAGCTCAGGGTTGAATTGGGTGTGTTTAACTTAATGAAAAGAAGGACTAAGGGTACCATGTAGTTTTCCAATACTTGAAGGGCTGCCCAGGGAAGAGGGGATAAATTTATTCTCCATGTCATCTGTGGGTGTTGAATGACAGGGACTGATAGTAGCAGCTGTTGCAGCATCCTTATAATACCGTGTTTGTGAGCCAGGCACTTGGAAATTTGTTTGCAGCTATAATGTTGAAGCATCCTACGGTCATGTGATTGCCGTTTGCTATCTCTGCTGCTGACTTATGAAAGGCAAAGTCGATGAGGAAAACCAAGATGAGGTCACAAATAGTAATCACGTAGTGTTGTGCTTAATGATGGTTCTAGATTCATAATACAGAAACAAGAAGTGCTGGAACCGTAAGTGGTAAAGCAGTGTGGTCACAAGGTTTTGCGCTTTATTGCAAGCATTACTCAGCAGTGGCAATTCGAGTCCCAATTGCCATGGTTATCCAAGGACTATGTATATAATGACCAGGCAAATTAATTGCCTATACCTCCCTAGCAGTGGTGGGATTCAAATTTTTTTTACTACTCGTTCTGTGAGTGTGGCTTGGTGGGCTTGGCGTGGCTTGGTGGGCATGGTGTGGCTTGGTGGGCATGGCAGGGGAAGGATATTATAAAATCTCCATTCCCACCCCACTCCAGGGGAAGGATACTGCAAAATCTCCATTCCCTCCCCACTCTTGTGGGAAGGTTACTGCAAAATCCCCATTCCCTCACCACCCCACTAACCTGCTTTCCAGCTCCATTCTCCTGTGCAGAGCAACAAAAGAAGACCCAGCCGATCAGCTTGGACTTGGGAGGCAGATAATAGATGGGGGCGGGGCCAGTCAGAGGTGGTATTTGCCGGTTCTCCAAACTACTCAAAATTTCCTCTATCGGTTCTCCAGAACTGATCAGAACCTGCTGAATATCACCTCTGCTCTCTAGCCTGAGTGCAGACAAGTAGGAAAAGAAAATAAATTACCATTCAAGCACTCACCGCTTTTGAAAGAGCAATCAAGATGGGATTCTTGAATCAACCTGTTAAATGTCAATGATTTTATTTCACTAATTTTAACTTTTGTATTTCTGTACTGATGAATTCCATCAGCATACCGATGATACCAATTCCCAAACTGACAGATGACCTCACCCAACTGTTTCATAGTGATCCAAGTGAGGGATTGGGAACAACAACTCCCTACCAACAACTGGAAATGGCCACTGAGGAAAAGGAGTGAACATTGCAACACAGTGCCTCCCGCTCTGAACCCACAGGGCTAGTCCAGAATGATATTACAGTCAGTGGTACTGAAAGCCCATGAGACATCAAGGAGGACACAGATAGATGGGCCACCTCTATCCTGGCTCTGCCAAAGGTCATTGTCAAGCATGACCAACACTGTCTCCCTATATACTATGTAATGTGACTGAAATGGGTCCAGATATTGTAAATAAATGAATATTACATGTATTTATTTAGTCATGTATTTAATCAATCTATGTAGCCTTCCATTTCACCAATTGCAACCATTGGTGTCTAACCAATGATTAAAATCCAACACCTAGCTGTTCACGGACTTTAATATTATTCTTAACTACTTTAAAGGAAGGACCTAGTGTCAGTGGACTAAACCCTGGACAACTCTACTTTTGGATGAAGGCCATTATTATTTTTCTTAAATATCAGGCTCCCATTTATAGTCAAAGAGAAATCAGTGTGGGTATTTCCAGCCCCAATTTCCAAATTTCCAATAGGAGTGTGCCAGAGATGTAGAAATAGTCTGTCCAATTGTTTGCTTTCTTTTTTTCCCATTTCTTTCTTTTTTTCAAGTCTTTGAGTCAGTGCTGACTTCTGGCAACCACCTGGTTATAGACCCTGCAATTTTCCTGGCAAGTTTTTCAGAACTGGTTTGCCCCTGCCTGCTTCCTAGAGATGAGAGAGAGTGACTGTGGTTGTGTTTCACGGTCTCCCAGTTTCCAGCTTGGTGTCTTAACCATTAGACCAGACTGGAATTCAAAGAAACATTAGTGACACCACCATTTGCAAAGTTGTAAATGTTTATTGACTTTAGCTGAAATGTATGTACATTATAAATCAAGCTTACTCCTGATAATCCAAGAAGGGAATGTAAAATTCAGCAAGACTTATTAGAAGATCATCCTAAAAAGAAACTAGATAGTTATTAACTGTCAGCCAGGCAATATTTACTTGTCTTATTTATTTGTTAAACAAGTTTATACAACTGCCCACTAACTGTGGCTATGTCTAATTCTCTAGCCATCTCTTATTTAAACACTATGACTCAAATTATAATATTTAACGATAGTTTCATTGAACTAAAGACTTAAAGCAAGCATGTATTTATACTCTACCAGTAATAACTAACAGTTTTGTATGACAGGGATGATGATGATTGTCTCTGAAGCAGCCGAATCACCACATTCCCCTATACTTCGTTTAATTTATGAATAGAAGAAACTTTCAAGGCTAGGCAACATAACTGAAATAGCTTGAAACCCATTATTCATTCTGAATGTCAGCAGCAACAAATATTAAAATATACAAATAAATTAAATAATTATTTTAAATGAAACAGATATTAATGGTTAGGAAATTAAAAAATAACATTTTCTCATTGTCTCCGTTCCTCTCACATTAATAAGCACAGAAGGAGCTAAACTCTGGGTTTTCATTCTACATTGAAATCAGTGGTGAACAGGGAGGAAGTTGTTATTCTGAAGTCAAATTGCTTAATTTTAATAGAATTGATGCAAGAGCTTCTTTAGAAAATACTGAGACCCATAACATCCTTACAGATAGTCCTTGTTGTAGTGAGTCTTCAAAGTTACAACAGCACTGAAAAAAGTGACTTATGACCGTTTTTCACATTTATAACTGTTGCAGCATTCCCGTGATCATATGACTAAAATTTGGCACTTGGCATCTGACATATATTTATGACAGTTGCAGTGCTCCGGGGTCATGTGATCATCATTTGTAACCTTCCCAGTTGTATGTTTCACTTAACAACTGCAGTGATTCACTTAACTGTGGCAAAAAGCATGTAAGATAGCAGCAGCTCACTTAACAACTATCTTGCTTAGCAAAGAAAATTTTGGACTCAGTTGTCATAAATTGAGGACTACCTTTATTTTAGATGTGCTGGCTTCAGAATCATCACCAGTTATAAATCTGTACTGGAAAGATTTCCCCGAACATCTAAGATAGACTTCCCTCTCTCTTCAACAGACCTTCCCTTCCCTTCCTTGCTGATGGAAGACACTCATATCTTATTCTGTTTTATCCAATAAATCCATGCTTCTCAAATTTATTTGAAAGCCAACCAATGAGGTTTCAACAATTAATCATCTTTACAAGTCACTTCCTCCATAACAAATATTTTATTTTAGTCCCGCATTCAAATATACTGTTGTGATTCGCCGGCAGCAGGTGTGGATGGCTGAGGTCTCCGAGAGCAAGCACTCACATGAGGGGCTTGCATGTGATGCAGGAATGGGGCCAGGACCATCAGGGAGTAGAATGCTGCCTTCGGAGATTGTGAGGCTGGCAGCAGTGATGAAGAGGTTCCCGAGGAACCTGTGCCCAGTGCGCTGCTTGAAGGAAAGAGCAGCTGCAGCAGCATGGGCGACTCAGGAATAAGGCTGCAAGGTAATGACCCCTTCCTCAAGAGATAAAAAGCCAGCTGAGAAACTGGAGTTCTTTGCAGGAAGCAAAGAAGTTTTTGTACTCAAGCCTTGTAGACGTTCGGAATATCTTGGTTGGTGTTTGGAGACTCTTTGTGTTTGAAATATTTCTTAGTAACTTTATCTATCTAATTATCAGAGATAATTAGTTTGAAACAGGCTTTTAACTGTGAAGGAACAGAATTCATAAAGAATAATTAAAGGTTTTTCTGTTACCTGTTTCGTGTTTGTTTCCTTGGAACAAGGTTTGGATCAGAACAGATACTGTATCTCTAGTAACAATTCTGTGTTCTTGCCTCTGTGATATAAAGATCTTAGCAACAAATCTGCTTCTATTAGTCAATTAAGAGTTCCATTTATATTTCATATAGTTATTTAAGTGTTGTAGAAAATTTTGTTTTGCATGCAGAGGATAATTAACATAGTAGGTAAGGAAACTGCTACTGTTGAAATTGTTGAAATACTATTGGAATGCTTGTTGAATTGTTACTATTAGTAACATCAGCAGAAGTAACAGTAATAATATATGGATATTTAAATTGTTACTTGATTATGTGATATGTTAAAAGATAGGTTTATTTTGTGTAAATTTTGCATTATTTGTACATTATACTATTATAATTTTGGTTTGGGTAGCAAACTGCAAAACATTTTTAAAGATATAGCCTATAGAGTCCCATGTGCACAGAATTGCATGTGTGTGCATGTATGTGAAGGAGCATATCCGTTTAATGTTTCATGAGCGTTAATGGGAATAGGAAGCTAAGCACCCATCATACAACATTTCAAACGTGTGGCTTTATGGTGATGATAACACGCTCAAATAAACACATAAGGAAGATTTTTTTCAGAAACTCTAAAGCAACAGTATCTATTGCTAATGAATTAGTAATGAAAGATGTTTTGAACCAAGTTCTAAAATTGTGTTTATAGGTGAACAAAGGAGTTGTGAGGTTCAAATGCATTACAGATTGCATTTACTTTACAGCATCTTTGCGTCTTTACAAAAAGAGAGTGATTTGTGATTTACTTTATATATGTTGCAATGGAAACAAAAGTTTTATTTAACTGACTAAAACAGGTTCAACCATGATATTTTAATGGTGTAAACACTGGAATTGATTTAATTTTGATTATTGCAAAAAGAGAACAAGTGAGATTCACCTCAAGCCAAGCGTTTTGATTTATTTCCCAAAGGCATTCAGCCAAAGTTCATTTTCAGGACAATGTACAGCTCAAACTGGCTGCCAACTAAGAGCTGTTTGATAACATGATCTGCTGGAGTTGGTGTAGAAGTCCTCAGAAGGAAGAATTGGAGCTTAGGGTTCTCTGGTGAAATTGCAGCTGTGTTATGTTTGCATGGTTACCAGGCCAGCAGAAATGTTGACAGTAATAGTCCCATTAAGCCCTTGTAAGTAACCAAAATAGGCAACATTTCTTCAAGAAATAGACCAATGGAGATCAACTTCCCTGCTAAATTATTCAAAATTGTTAGCATTGATAATTGAAACTATTGAATGTGTCCACTCCTCTACTCATTGCAGAATAGCTTATGAATACCTTATGCCACCAGACTTGAAATTCTAGACCTAGAAAACCTAGAACTACGCCGCCTTCGGTCCAATCTAAGTATAGTATATAAAATCATACATTGCAATGTCCTACCTGTCAATGAATACTTCAGCTTCAATCATAACAACACAAGAGCAAACAATAGATACAAACTCAAGGTTAACCGCACCAAACTTGATTGCAGGAAATACGACTTCAGCAACAGAGTGGTCAATGTCTGGAATACTCTACCTGACTCTGTGGTTTTTTCCCCAAACCCCAAAAACTTTAACCTTAGACTTTCTACTATTGACCTCACCCCTTTCCTAAGAGGTCTGTAGGGGGCGTACATAAGCGCACCAACTTTCCTACCGTCCCTGTCCTATTGTTTCATTTATTTTTCTTATATGTATCCATGTATTCATAACTATGTCTTTACTTATACCTATTATCTTGTAACTAATTGACAAACCAAATAAATAAATAAAATAAATAAATGAAGGGGCAAGAAGGAGAGGGCCACAATGCAAAACTTGCAACTTACAGAACTTGGATCATGACACCATGTCATTGGCTAAATGTGGTAGCCAATCTCAGAATCCCTTCCCAGAAGCACAAAGGTTAGCTGTGCCTTCTTGGCAAAAGTTATGTCCTGGATTCCAGAGAATAGATTTAGCTAACTTCAAGTAAACTCTGGAGAATGGGTCTATTTAACCAAGTACACATAAAGGCTTAGCTGAAAACCAAAGGCAGAAGTAAGAGTTGTTACTACTGAGACAGAAACAAAAGTGTATCCAACTAATGTGTACCCATATGTATTTTGACATATCAAAAAAGTTCAGATAAAACAAAGATTAACCAACATCAAGATTCATTTTGGTCTCTATGGCGGAAAAACCCAAGCTGGGAATTGAGATGGACTAAAAATTAGATACAGAGTTACAAATAGTTGAAATGTATACCATTTAATTTGTTGTAACCTACCCTGCTGTCCTGAGGTTAATTGTGCTCCATGTAACTATAGAAATAAATAACAGTATAAGGTAAATAGAAATTTAAAAGTCAAATACACTTTTTATTATATATTCATTAAAATATTAATAACCCTATATCAACACATCTTATGCAGGATGCCAATAACAAACGGAATAAGACAGCACAACACAAAAACATCAAAGCAGCATAAAGCAGTCCAGTGTACAAAAATAAATTGCCATAGTCCAAACACTAAACTTTATCAAACATAGATGGTCAGTTTTCACTAAGAGCCTATCTATTGTTGGGAGAGTGTTCAATAATGGGTGTGTGAAAGTAAATTCATTCCTTTTCCAACTCGAGGTGTCCGAATACTATAAATCTGCTCTGTTCTATTGTCTGTAGTAATAGAACATTATTCTGTTTTCTTGAATTGTCACAGGTCCACTGTTGTAAACACAGGAGCTTTTCAAAAACTGAAAGAAGAATTTAACTGGGGAAATCGATACCCCCACAAGAGCAGCTACAACGATATTATTTTAGACTTAGATGTTTTAGAAAGGAAGCTGGAGAATCTGGGGGCTAAGATAATATTCTTATCCACCCTTCCAGTTGTTAGAAAAGGATGGAAAAGGAAAAATGCTTCAGGTGAGAGGCTGGTTAAGGAAAACATATTGATGTGAGAGGCTTTGTTTCTAAAAGTATGGTCTGTATTGTCTTATAATAGTTATGACTCCTGGCCCAAAGTAGACTACAGTTAGAAAGACCAAGAAGCAGATGTATAGCTGAAGCATGTCAAATTCACTGGTCCTAGTATCATGTTTTCCTATATTCTTCAGAAAAGAATGTACTGTGAAAAGCAATCATTCTGGAATTGGGGGTTGGAATGACTCTGCCTTTAAAAAACAAATGCCAAAATGAGATCAATGAGACAATGAAAATCAAGCATAATTATAAAGAGTGTGTGTAGCATGATTCTCATAGCCTTATTGACCTCAGAGTAACAAGACACTTGAGTTGAAATGCACCCTTGGAGGTTCCTGTTATTGGTGATTAACTTACAATTCACTTTACTACTTCCTTTACTATGAATTTCTAGACAGGCTAAGATAAGCAATAAAGTTGGTTTTATTATGTTATAAAACAAATGAACAATATGCAAATATTTGCTTTTCTAAACAAGTGTGAGAGAGAGAGAGATGGTATTTTACAACACTTTCCTACTAAAATCAATTTCATTAGTTATCCTACATAATTTTTACATATTAAAATTTAATGATGCTTGTTGAAGAAATGATATAACTTTACAATAACTTTGTATTTGCTGTTTACATTTTAAAGAGGGCTTTTTTGCATTTGTTCTAGAATTTAGCGAAGAGTTTTTCTTAACAGACAAACATTGTTGGAGCTTGATTTTATTTTGCTTTTAAGGGTAATTTTAACTAAATGGGTATGGAAAGGATAAGATTGCTTGGGAGATATAAAAATAAGAACAAAATAAAGAATAGAAAAACTTCTCAATTTTCTATTTAGAAACTTCAAAAGGGGATGAATTTAAACCAGATACTGTATAAATTGGTCAGTGGTCCTGACCTTTTAATTTTTTTTCCTGCTGCCTTCCTAGTGAAATAGGTGGATGCTTATAAAATCCTGAAGATTTCTTATTCTGACAAGTTATTTGACATGAACGTGGCTTTCATACTGACCTTTGCATCAACTTTTTCAACTCACATGTCTCTTGAAGAACCTCTTTTGAAGTACATCACACACTAATGTGGCAAATAAGGGCCAGGGATCATCATTATTAATCCCATTGGGGATGGTGAGAGCTGGAATCTGATCATTTTAATTCTATCAGAGTATCTCATGTAAGAAAGTCTTGATAAAATGTGGTAGGAAATATTTCTCCCTTCTTTTAGCTTTGGTTATGCCAAAAGAAGTGTATTGCTTCAATGAGATTGTGCTTCCAAATATATAAATTTGGATTTAAATTTGATTAGCTTTCTATAAAGTTATTATAACAGTTTCTCTAACTGTTGCCTGTCTTTAATCAGGAAATATTCTGTTCTATTTTATCATTTCTAATTGAGACTTATCAACAAATGCTTGGAGTACACCCAATGAATTGTTCATTATTTCTAAATACACCAATCATGTTTCCATTTGTTTAAGATGAGATATTACATGCTGTAATTTTTTTATTGTTAGGTAAAGGAGGAAGAAGATGATCCTGCAACCCTAGTTTGGAGCTTTGGGGTGTTTTTTTTTTCCTCTTTGAAGGCATCTACAGCAGGGGTCTCCAACCTTGGCAACTTTAAGACTTGTGGACTTCAATTCCCAGCAAAGCTGGCTGAGGAACTCTGGGAGTTGAAGTCCAAAGTCTTAAAGTTGCCAAGGTTGGAGAGCCCAATTTAGAGAGCTTATTAGAGCTGTGGTGGCACAGTGGTTGGAGTGCAATATTGCAAGCTATTTCTGCTGACTGCTGATTGCCAGCAGTTTGGCAGTTCAAGTCCCACCGGGTTCAAGGTTGACTCAGTCTTCCATCCTTCTGAGATCAGTAAAACAAGGACCCAGATTGTTGGGGGCAATATGCTGACTCTGTAAACCGCTTAGAGAGGGCTGTAAAAGCACTGTGAAATGGTATACAAGTCTAAATGCTGTTGCTATTAGCTACTTCCCTGTTAGGAGAAATAGTTGGCTCTTTATCAGCTTTGATGAAGGAAATACACATCTTTTTAGGTAAAAACAGGGCAAAAACAGCTGTAGTTGACCAAGCAGTCTGATTTACTTGAAGTCTTCATATTAATCCCAGATATGCTAGAATGCCTTTTTATTGTTACAGGGTAAATAGAAAACAGTTTTTGTGTACACGTGGTCCTCAACTTACAACCATTCATGCAGTGACTGTTCGAAGTTACAACAGCATTGGAAAAAGTGACTTACAACCAATACTTGCACTTATAATCATTGCAGCATCCCCACAGTCATGTGATCAAAATTCAGTTGCTTACATATATTGACATATATTGGCATGTAGTTGCAGTGTCCCGGGGTTATGTTCCACAAATCGCCATTTGTGTTCTCCCCAGCTAGTATCCAACAAGCAAAGTCAAAGGGGGAAGCCAGATTCAATTAACAACTGTGTAATTAACAACTGAAAATGATTCACTTAATAACCATGGCAAAAAGGTCATTAAATCAGCTGTATTCACTTAACTACCTTGCTTAACAATGGAAATCCTGCATTCAATTGTGATCATAAGTTTATAGATCCACCCACTGACTATTTGCAATAAAAATAACTAATAAAGAAAATCCAGTAAGATGGCCACCAAAATCAAAAAATAACTTGAGTCAAAGAACAAAACTCAACCATATAACCCCTCATTCCTGGGCCTTTGGGAAGAGATGGATCTTCATGGCTTTCTTGAAGAATGACAGTTTGGGGCAACACAAACTTCTTGTGGGGAGAGACACCAGAGGCAGGTGCCACAAGAGAAGGCAGGCTTTCTGGGACCTGCTTCATTACATTGTCTCAAGGTTGGGACCCAAAATATTTCAACTCTGCCTGATCATATGGGGTGGGCAGAAAGAATGGGAGAAAGGTAGCCCATTAAGAAATTAGGTCCTTTTTATTATTTTATAAAGGGAGGGGGGAGGAAGGAAGGAAGGAAGATGAATGCTTTATAAATGGTTTTGTTTTCAAAGGTTGTGCAGCACAAGTTATAGCTGTTGTTAATACTCCTAACACAATTGCAAAGCTGAAGTTTCCAGAAATTGTATGTTTCACATGAAGGTAATTTTGGGACCTGCATAAGATAACATAGTATAACATAAGATTCCAGAATTATTTAATATAGAAATATGTCTGAAAAACATCACAATAATTTCAGTGGGATGGTAGTAACAAACAACTAAAGTGGAAGGTGTTTTTTTTTTACAAAAAATTAAACCTTTAAGGCAACTTACTTAATGGTATTAAAGATTTTTAAATCCTTACACTTAATTAGTTATTAAAGATGCTGAAGTAATTTTGTTAGATTTCTATACATTCTATACAGTCTTCTAAAAATGTGGACTTCCGGTTTGTCGGCTTCGCGAGCGGCAGGGATTCGCGATACTGCGCGATCCCTGCTGCGCTAGCCGTTTTTGGTGCTCCGATCTGGACGGGTTTGGAGCTAAGGCTGCCCTGCAGGGGTGGCTGAAGATAGGGGGATCCGGAGAGGGGTTTGGGGGTGTTGCAGACCCCCTCCCCGGCCGGCAGAACCCCCTTTTCCCAAGACGGTGCAGCGGCGGTCCGTAATGGCTGCCACAAAGAAGCCGGCAGCTGGGCAAGAATGCGCAGGAGGAAGAGGAGAAAGCCTTTGAAAGTGAAAGTTTTTCTTGGTTGACCCAGGACTCTAAGACATATTTAACATAATTCCTGGAAATTATGGCCTTTTGAATGATACTTTCCAGAAGAGAAAATAAGCGGCAATTTTGAGGTGCTGAAAGGAAAGTTTACTCTCCTTCCCTACGGAATCAACAAGTGGATACTGAGAAACCTGTCTTTTTCAGGTAAAAACTGGCTTTATGTGATAAGTGGGAAGGAGAGGACAAAAAATATATTTATATGTTAAGATTTTGTTGGAGGAGATGCCTTAAGGATCTGAAGACTGAAATGTATTGCAATAAGGCTTTAAGATACAGATTTGGACTTTCTTTTTTTGATTGATACTACCCCAGGAAGAGAAAGTGAGAACTTTGTCTTGGCTTGGATTGATTGATGACTTTGGGATTGTTCTATTTTTTGAAATATCTTGGTTGTTGCAAGAAGAAAGAGGGGGGAAAAAAAGAAAAGAAAAGATTTATAATGGCTTTTTCTGTTGAGGAACTGAGAAAAGAATATGAGCAAACAAAAAAAGATGGCAAAGATGGTGTAAAAGAAGCCTTCCTTTTTTTAGAAATGGCGCTTGCTACCTATCAACAAACACTACAGCAGATGGAGGCAGCAGAAGAAGAAGAAGAAGAAGAAGCCATCTTTAATGAATTTCAAAATTTAACTAAGAAAGAAGGAAGAAAGGAAGGAAGGAAAATGAAGGACTTAAGATTTAAAAAAACACTCAAGAAAGAGAAAAATAAGGTGCAAAATCAATATAATGATAGTAAACAAAAGAAAAAAGGAACACAACAGAGAAGGGAAGCCAGTAAGGCAGAGGCTAGGAGAAGGGGGGGTAGAAAGGTCTGGTGGGAGAAGAAAGAAAGGGAAAAGGTGGAGAAAAGCCACAAAGTTTTGAAATCAGATGGGAAAAGAGGAATCTTTTTTAGGGACAAAGGGTAAAGTATAATTTCTTTAAAAAAAGATTTTGCAAGGTACATAAGATGGTATTGTAGCATTTGTATTAGAAATAGAAAATTAGAATGGTTTAAGAGTTAATAAGAGATTAAAATGTTGAAATGTTTAGTAATGATTGATTTTAAAATTTAATAAAATATTAAAGGGAATGTTTAGAATATTGAGTTTTAATTAAAGAATTTAATATGACTATGGTATTGATGTTATTATAAAATTATTATTGTAGCATTTGTCTTTGGAAAAGGCAATGGGAATGTTATAAGATTCAATATTTAGATCTATTATTTAACTATGTATTTAATCATTTTGGATTTATTATTTTTCTTTTATTAAAAAAAAATAGTAGATAGAATGTACCAAGCAGAATCAGATTGGGTATTAGGTTTTATTTTAAATGTTAATCTAATTAATTTAGGGGGAAGATAGAAAGGCATCATACTCTGATTAGTGATTTCAGGAGAAATTCTTTTTTTTTATTATAAGGAATGAGACAAAGGGATAATAAAGAATGGACAAAAGATACAAATATAATGACTCAAATTAAGATGGATTAAATAAGATAGAATTAAGAAGAGTGAAATGTGTGGAGAAGCTAATATAGAAGACATAGAATGGTAAATAAAATAGGTAATGACATGTAAGATGAGCATGAATATAATTGAAGTCCATGTAGAGAGAGGTACCTGGGGCCAAGTTACTTTCCTAAAAGATTTTTTATATGTTTGTGTGTTGTGTGTTTATGTTTTTGGGAGAATTAATAAAACCTTGCAGAAATATAGAATGAGAATAATGGTAACCAAATCAGAAAGAAATAGATGAAATAATAATAGTGAAATTGAATAAGAGTAAAGAGAAGTAAAGAGAAACTGAATAAGAGGTATTTGTATGCTCATATGAAAATTGTTTAAAATAGAATTATATTGTATAAAATAAGGTTTTATTTGACTTGTAAAATTTATAATGGAAAAAGGTTCAAGTATGTAATGGTTAATGATGATTTGTTTGTCTTTAAAATTAATAAAAAAAAATTTTTTTTTTTAAATGTTAAATTTATTTTCTTTGATTATAATCCATTAACAAGGCATAAAACTGATTAGATGTTTAAACATAGGAATTAAAATCCATGTTTGAAATTTGGTCTTTTTTCACAGTTTTCCGTACTTAGCTAAACAATGGCTTATAGAGTTATAAAAATGAAGATGTCAAAAGCAGAAAAGTTGCCATCCAGGTGTTGGCACATTTGAGGTTGGATTCTGGAGCTCACAAAGTACAAACATTTGAAGTTGGGTGACCCTTGAACAAGCAAAGAGTGAAATAAATTATCATAGCAACCATGCCAAGAGACATGAGAAGATCAAGGTGATAGAATGGAAAATCAAATAGGTTATATTCTTTAGAAATGATAGAACACAGATTGCATATCATCTCAAATTATGTATCAGATCACATCAGTGTACTGAGATTATCACTAATATACTTTGAGGTATAAATTAACCCAGGCATGTCCAAAGTCTGGCCCGGGGCCCAATTGCAGCCTATTTTCAAATTTTGAGTGGCCCGCAGCCTCTTCTCACCGCCGGCTCAGCCTGTCACTCATCCCTGCTGGCCGGCATTTTTCCCTTTACTGCACAGCAGTTCCCGCAGTTGTCGCCTGCTGCCTCCTGCTCCATAGCCACCCTGCTCTGCAGAGCATCTCAGCCACCTAGCTCTGCAGAACATCGCAGCAGCTCATCCAGTCCATCTAGCTGCTCTTCACCAGCTGGCTGAGCACCACCTTTAAGGCTGGTGGTTATATTTCACCAGAAGATGGAAGTAGACCTGAGTCAGCACTCTTGCCACCTGACCCTTGTGACACAAGGCTTGTGTGCCCATTTCTAAAATGGCGACTGTAACTAAAAAAAGTAAAGTTGACAGCGAGGACCACCGCTTCCAGGACAAGTGAAAATTGGAGTATTTTTTACTGAAATATGAAACAACTGTGTCTGCCTAATTTGCTAAGAGAACTGTGGCTGTTTTCAAGGTATTCAATATCAAGATGCACTACCAGATGAAACATGCTAACTACAACAAGCTAACTGGGAACAAACATGGCAAAAAATTGAAGGAATTTTTTATTTGTTATTTGTTTAGTCTTTCATAAAATAGTTCACTTACATTTAATGTTAATGGTTCAAAGAATGTCAGGCTGAATGGTTGGCCCCCACACATTTTCATCTCACCAAATCTGACCCTCCTTGCAAAACAATTGCACAACCCTGAGTTAACCTCTCATGTATCAGGAAAGTAATTAAAGCAAAGGCTTTTCCAAAATAAACTGCTTCAGCATTCCTTCCCTCCCTCCCTCCCTTCCCTATATTCCTTATCCACTCTTGTATTTGATAAGATTGAGATGAATCCGCTACCTTAATACAAAAACCAAAACAAATATGTGGATTAATTTGCTTACAAGTAGGTCCAAATAAATAGCATTTTCACAGTCACAGAATATTGAAATGTTGTGAATATACCATGACTTCAGCCAAACATTCAATTTTGTATTTGGTGATATGATTAACAGGCTGATTAATTATGAACTAAATGATATTCTTATAAGGTGAATCCACAGTGTGTGAAGAATCTTATTTAAAGAATGCTTGTCAATGGCTTTCTGTCAAACTGAAGGAGAGTCATATCAAAGGGGATGCAGTGGAACGTGATCCGGGACCTGAGTCTTCAACATTTTTATTAAAAACCTGAAGTCATAAGGGAATGCTTGTTAAATGAGAGAGACACAAAATTAAGTGGAATAGTAATGTCCTAGAAGATGAAAATAAAATTCAGATTAATCTTGATAGGTTACAAAATAGGGCGGGGAATAACAACATGAATTTTAATACAGATTAATATAAAATTCCATACCTAGTGGAGAAAATGTACAAGTATGATGTGACAAATGCAATTTTAAGTTGCACGATTTTCAAATCATGCCAAGTAATAATTTCTTCTTCTTTGCAACAATGATATTCCATCTGATTACTGTGTCCAGCTATGGGCACCACAGTTTAGAAAGGAGATAAAGAAGAGATTTCTGAGATAGGCGGCAAAGCTAATCAGGAAAATGGAAACAAAGCACAAGGAGAGGTGGAGGGTTGCCATATATTTTTAAAAAATCATCTATTCTGTATCAACAATCATTCTGAGTACTTGGCAGAAGAGAAAGATGGAGTATAAATCAAATAAGGATGTAGGTATCGGATACAGAGTTTGTATTGAAGCAGAAGTTGGCAGGCCACAGTCATAGGGTCACAAATGACTCCAAACATTTCCTTGTGGCTGTTGGAATGGCTGCTGGAACTTTTGGAGATCATGCATTCTCTATCTTGTTTAGATAGGAATTAAACCATAGTTGTTGTATCTATTTACTACTAAAACTCTTGTTATGATCTTTAACTGGCCTGAATAGTGTATCATAGGGCAACAATTTTTGAAACAAGGTACCTCAAGTAGGCTAACTTACACAATCTGTCCAAAATCCACAAGCCATAACTCCTGAGGGAATGAAATTTGGGGAAATTGTGGTTGCTTTAGTGCTACTGGCTGCTGTGCACTGCTGGGCTGCTGTTGCAGTCATATGATCTTCATTTTCAATGTTCTGTGACAGTCTCCCAGCCAGTCTCACAATCATTCCCTCCCTCCATCACCAAGCATCAATCACTGGAAAGGGAAGGAAGGAGGGAAAATGGAAATGGGAGGGAGGAACCCCTTGTCATACTTTCCAATTCATGCCACCCCATCTTGTGCTCTCCATCCAATGCCAGCCCACCTGCATCTTCCCCACACAACACTAACCCCTTGCATACCTTTCCTGACCTGTACAGCCCCTGTTGTGTGCCACCATCCATCCTTCCTAACCCTCACCACAACCCCACATTTCTTCATTGATCTGCATAGCACCTTTTGCACAACCTCCCTAACCCACACCTCTCCTAAGCACCTTCCCAACCCCTGTAGCACTTCTTGAGCAGCACTTTTCTTGACACATCTTGTGTCCCCCAATATGATGTCCTTAGCCTGTATGGCACTTCTTGTGCATTCTCAAGCAACCACAGGCACCTTTCCCAACTTACATCACATAGTGTGCCATCCCTGAAGGGCACGGCACTTCTCACACACTCACGATACCTATGCATTGTTTTTATCTGCTCTATCCCCAACATGCTCTACTTGACTTACCTAGCATCTCTTGCACACACCCCATGGCCCACATACAACCTTCCCAATATACACAGCACCTCTTGCACACCTTTTAAACTAAATTGCTTCCAGCTGTATAATTCTGTAGTATCTACTCAGAAAGAGTAGAACAGAACAGAACAGAACAGAATAGAATCTGAAAGGGACCTTGGAGGTCTTCTAGTCCAGCCCCCTGCTCAAGCAGGATATTCTATACCATTTCAGACAAGTAGCTGTTTAGTCTCTTCTTAAAAACCTCCAGTGATGAAGTGCCCACCATTTCTGAAGCTAAGCTTTACATTTTACAGGGCAGTGAACTGCTACGGTTACAATTTTGCTCTTGCTATTTACTCCTTCATTGTCTCCATCAGCAGCCATTATGACTTAGTGCAGAGAGATAATGACATCACTTTCCTTACTTCAGCTGGAGGATTGGAGTCCCCTTCCTAGAACAGCCTCATACAGTGGCTATTCCACTGCCCTGCACTGCATATCCAATTGTCCTGAGGAAAAAAAAAAGACACAGTTAAACCAGAAATTCAGGCAGAAGAACCCCAAACAAATCATACTCTCAGCAACCAAAGACTAGCTCCCAGGCCAAAATCTTTTCTAGCTTAATTTAGTAGCCAGAGTTTAGTAGCCAATTTAGTAATCAGTTTAGTAGCCAGAGACAGACTAGATGTAGCCAGGTCTAACTTAATAGAGTGAGGACTATGATATAGAAAATATGAAACATATTAAATTCTAATAAATGTTCTTCCTTGCTTAGCTAGCTTTACTTTTGATCAAACATATACAAGATCACATAAATTTATGCTAAGAACCCATTATGATATTCTTTAGACAGCAAAGCAATTGTTCTAAGTTGCTATACTATGTAAATATGTTAGAGGCCACATGAAAAACCAAAACCTTTAATTTCCATTTTGTTAACCAATTACAGATTAGATAGTCATGATAAGTGTAGCATATTTGTTTCTTTAATTAATTTAATTCTGCTCAGGATTTTCATCACATCAGTACTGAATTCTTTCAGGGTATCTCTCCCACCCCTCCCCCATCTGCAACCCCCATGTCTTGGGACAAGAAACTAATTTCTAATAGTCTGAAAACTAATGTCAGAGCACATAGGTTAATCTTAAGCATGAACATTTTCCCCATACAATAAAACCTCTCCCCGCACCCTCTGTGTACATGTGCCTGCATGAACCTACACACACATCCCTTTTGGGGAATCTTCATTCTTTCTTTTTTTACCGACTTGCTGATCTCTTTCTTCCTAAGCAGCCTGCTGCATACCAATAGAGTTTTTGCACACATTTCAAGGGTCGCTGGCAGCTTGCCTTGGATTCTGTCAGTGGCTAAAATATTCTCATCAAGGGAAGAAAAACCTGCCAGAAGCAGACAGGTATTTAACGTGGTGTCAGCATTGCGGAAAAGTCAACATTTGCACAGTAGTTTACTGCCAGCTGCAAGAACTGCAATGAAAATAGGATTGAATAAGGTGTTGAAAAAGCATAAATTAAAATGATTGGGGTGGCAAATTGGATGCCTGAAGTAAATCAACTTTCCTCCTAAATTGTTGGAAGAAAGGCACAGATTTCAGTGATAAAAGACTGACAGTAGAAAAGTGGTTATTTTGAAAAAAACCTAAGCAGAGTTTAAGTTTCCACATTCAAACGGGGACACTAAATCTTAATATGAGAACAGCTAGGAAGGGTAATTTGTTTTAATGGAACATTTTGTGCCTGAGGGTCTCAGGGTGCTTTATAATCAATCAATTGATCAATTAATTTTTTTCCTTCTCTTTCTGTTTTTTAGAGTGCTTAGTAATTGGAGTTTTCTGGACAATGTTCAGGGAAATGAAAATTATAAAAACATATCACAAAAAACAGTTACAATAATGTAAACCAATGTAAAACTAGCATCAAAAATAAAAGCTTTTACAATTGTCCTGACACAATTCAGTGTTATTATATACAAAGAACAAAGTTCTTTGCATATAAGTGAGGCACTTATAAAATGAGGCACAAATGTTTTGCAAACACCTTTTTAAATAAAGAGCAATCACATTCCTTTGCCCATCTTCAGTTCGGAATTTTTAATGTTGTGTTGAATTCTTTGGAACATGTGGTAGAAATAGGCACATGTATAAGCAGTTGAGTGCAACTTGCCTTTCACCAGTGTCATGCCCCTGGTGGAGACTAACTCTGAGGGAGAGGAGGAACAGCCAACAGGGAGTGGAAGTGTGGCTCCGGAGGTTGTAGAGGAGGCTGGGGAAGGGCAGAGGCCGGCTGGGAAGTCAGAGGAGGACCCAGGCCCATCCCCTCTGCATCCTAGGGCAAGCAGGGAGGAGACGAAAAGGGAGAGACGTGGTTTATTTGGGAGGAGAGGGCTTTGATCTTCTTTTTTTTTTTTTTTTTTTTAAAGTTTTATTGATTTTAACAACAAATAAAAACACATAAAACATAAAACATAACATAAAAACATCATCATTCTTCATAAATTTACAGACAGTGTATCGGTTGGTTTATCACTCCTTTTTGTGCATCTATTTCATAGTCATCATAATAATTATGTTACATAATAACTCATATTATCAATCAACAATTATATATCCTAATATCCTTATTAAACAATCATTTGACTATAATTTAACTAATTCATGCTTAAAGCGAGATAACTATAATTTAGTTAATTTATAACAAATCGTAAAATCATACCAAATCTATCTTAATATAATATTCTAAAAATATTATCAAAACCAAAATATATATATATTCTATTATTATATTGTTTTATCTAACCATTGATAAAAAGATCCCAAACTTCATAGAATTGTTTATCTTCTTGTTCTCTAATTTCAAATGTCAATCTACTCATTTCAGCACATTCCAATATTTTCTTAATAATTTCTTCCTCTAATGGTATTTTCTCATTCTTCCAATTTCTAGCAAATACAATCCTAGCCGCTGTTAACACATTTACAATCAAATACTTTAAGTTTTTATTAAATGTATCAGGTAAGATTCCCAATAGAAAAATCTCTGGTTTCAAATCTATATGTTTTTTTGTCATTTCTTCCAACCATATGCGAATTCTAGTCCAGTATTTCCTGGCCTCCTCACAAGTCCACCACATATGGTAATATGAGCCAGGGATCTGATGACATTTCCAACACTTTTCGGATTTATTCTTGAACATTCTTGCTATTCTTGTCGGGGAAAATGCCACCTGTAAAACATCTTATACAAATTTTCTTTATATGCTACTGACATTGTCATTTTATAATTTTGAGACCACAATTTTGCCATTTTTTCTAAATCAATCCCATATCCAAAGTTCTTCCCCCAAACAATCATTGTTTCTTTGACTTGTTCTTCCTCTAATTTAATTTCCAACAAATAACTATATAGTTTTTAATCACTTTTTCATCAGCACCTGTCAAAATCCCATCTAAATCAGTCAATTTATCATAAAATCCTTCTGTTTTAGAATCTTTAAGATACCTTGAGTGTATTTGCGCATATGAGAACCAATTCATCTTTATATCTTGTTCTTCTAGCTTTTGCATCGTTTTAAGTTCACCCTTTTCATCCAGTATTTCCCCATATCTAACTGTTTGTTCCTTCTTATAAATTATGGGATAGGAAAAAGCTTCAATAGTTGATAACCAAACTGGAATTTTCAAATAACATTGTTTCTTAATTTTCTCCCAATTCAACCATAACGATTCCTTATATAGTGCCTTCTGAAATAACCCTGCGATTTAGTTCCCTTATACCATAAAAAGCATGCCAACCCAATAATAAATCATGTCCTTCCAATGCCAGTAATCTAGACTTTCTTAACGTTATCCATTCTTTAACCCACATTAAATTTGCAGCTTGATAATACAACTCCCAATTAGGAAGGCCAAATCCTCCTCTAATTCTAGCATCCTGTAAAAGTTTTAGTTTTATTCTCGCTTTCTTACCTTGCCATATATACTTCAACACCATTTTATTTAATTCATCAAAATAGTCTTTACCAAGCCTAATTGGTATTGTTTGAAACAAATATAAAATTCTGGGTAAAATATTCATTTTAATTGTTGAGATTCTACCTATCAAAGATAATTGTAGATTTTCCCATTTTTTCAAGTCAGATGCTATCTGCTGTTTAAGTTTAATATAATTATTCTCTTTCAGTGTAGTACATCTTGACGTCAAAATTATCCCCAAGTATTTAACTTTATTCGTAACTTGAATTTTCAATAAGTCTGCCAACTCTTCTCTTTGCCTTAATAACATATTTTTGTCAGAATCTTTGTTTTGTCTTTATTTATTTTCAAGCCAGCCATCTCACCATACGTCTCTATCTTTTCCAGTAGTTTTAAAGCTGTCTCTAGAGGATCTTCCAGAATAAAGACCAAATCGTCCATAAAGGCTTGCAATTTAAATTCCTCCTTTTTAACTTTCATTCCTTTTATATTTGTATCCTCTCTAATATTTCTATTTAATACTTCCAAAGTCAATACAAATAACAAAGGGGACAGTGGACATCCTTGTCTTGTGCCTTTTTTAATATTGATAGAGTCTGTAAATTCTCCATCTATCATCACTTTTGCTGTTTGCTTATAATATATAGCTTCTATTGCTTGAATAAATTTTCTAGCAAAACCCATCTGTTCCAATAATAATAACATAAATCTCCAATTCACGTTATCAAATGCCTTTTGAGCATCTAAAAATATCAAAGCCATTTGCTTTTCAGGGTGTGCCTCATAATATTCCAAAGTGTCCAAAATTACTCTCATGTTGTCTTTAATTTGTCTCTTTGGTAGAAATCCATTCTGATCAGAATGAATAAAATTATTTAAGTATTTTTAAGCCTTTCTGCCAAAATTGAAGCAAAGATTTTATAATCTGCATTCAATAAAGAAATAGGTCTATAATTCTTAATTTGTGATGGGTCAGTCCCTTCTTTTGGAATAAGCGTAATATAAGCTTCTGACCATGTTTTAGGTATTTTCTTATTTATCATAACTTCATTCATAATTTCTAACATTGGGATGTTCAGTGATTCTTGTAATGTTTTATAAAATTCTGCCGGAAACCATCTGGTCCTGGTGCTTTCCGTTATTCTGTCTATTAAGTGCTTCATTAATTCCATCATTGTTATAGGATTTTCCAACATTTTCCCAGTTTCATCAGATATCTTGGGTAGGTTGGCATTTTGTAAATACTGTTTAATTTTCCCCTCATCAAAATCCTCCTGCTTATATAATTGCGCATAAAAATCTCGAATAATTCTCTTTTTCTCCTTATTACCATGACAGACTAGACCCTGTTCATCCATTAACTGTGGTATTCTCCTTGATTCTTTCTCTTTTCTCAGTTTGTATGCTAACCATCTACCTGGCCTGTTTGCATCCTCAAAATAGTTCTGTTTAGCACTTCTAATTTTTTGCGCCAGTTCTTCTTTCTCTGTTTGATCCATTTTATGTTTAATTATATCCATTTTAAATTTAATATCTTTTTTCTGTGGCATTCTCTGTAATTCTTTTTCCAATTTTTATAATCATCTTCTAAAGTTTTAATCATTTGCCTCTTTCTAATATTTTTTTCTTTATGTATTCCATTATCAATCCTCTTGCATATGCCTTCATTGTGTCCCAAACATTCTGTATTGAAGTATCTTCTTTTCTGTTTTCATTAAAAAGAAGGCCAGTTCTTTTTCCATCCACTGTATAAAATCTTTTTCCTTTAAAATAGTATTATTTAATGTCCATCTAGATCTTCTTTTTTGTCCTTTCCATTTAATTGTCATTGGGTTGTGATCTGCCCATGTACTTGTTTCAATATTTATTCTTGAATATTAGATAATAATTCTGCTAACGTCCAGATCATATCTATTCTGGACCATGATGAATGTCTATTCGAGTAGAAAGTATATTGTTGAGTTTTAGTATTTCTTTCTCTCCATATATCTTTTAGATTTATTTCCTCTATCATTTCAAAAAAGGATTTAGGGAGGATCTTCCTATTTTGTCGTGTTATTTTTGCTGTGTAATCCAATTCATTGTCTACAATTCCATTAAAATCTCCCATTATAAATATATTAGCGTAGTCCAGTTCAATTATTTTCATATGTAACTTTTTATAGAATCTTTTTTGTTTATCATTCGGAGCATAGATTGCAACCAAAAGTATCTTTGTATTGTTATCCACTATTTCAACCATTAATACTCTTCCATCTTCATCAGTATAAATCTTCTTCATGGGCTGCAGCTGTGACAACTGAATAAGAGGATGGACATCCGTATGGGCGAACGCTGGAAACAAAGCGTGGAAATATCTCTAATTTATGGTTCCTCTCTGAGTTTGGCATCCTTCCCAGTGTGTGTTCTGTTATCTGTGGATGTTCTCCAGCCCTTATCTTGCCTGGTTTGTGTTGTTTTTTCCCTCCTTCTTGTAACTGCTTGTGTGGGAGTTTTTTTGTCTTCCATCAAGGATATTTGGAGCTTGGAAGCAAAGTGAAGGAATAGAAGGGGCTTCACCGGGTTTTTGTGACTGTGTTTATTTTGTATCCCCACCCTGGGTTATCACAATCAGCTTAGAAACTTTCCGACAAGAGTCTATCCTTGGTTACAGTATCATATGTGCTTCAAAGATCATGGCTTCCATACCCACTGACTCAGCCTTCTGAATCCTGATTTGAAGCTAACAAGTCAATAATCACCTATATTTTTACATGAAAAAGGAGCTGTGGACCATGGATTTTTCTTCTGTTCTGGCTCCAGATCATAAGGGAAGTGTAAGGACCTGCCTCAGCTATCTTCTCAGGAAAGCATGACTCTTGAAACAAATGGTATTTCAAAAGGAACTTTTACTGAGAGGATTGCAGAGAAGTCAGGCAGTGTCTGAAGATTCCGCAAAGGTGTTATGAGAACTCCATCCTCAGGATGTCACGGCCTTGAGTAACAGGCTGGAACCAGCTGGGAGGGAATCCATCCTGATGGCCAGGCTCCCTCCCTAATTCCCCTGCGGTTACAGCAAAAGCAAAAGCATTCAAAGCATTCAATCCCAAGAAGCATCCCCCCTTCCTTTTGGAATGGCAGCATTCCAGCAGGAACCTAACATGCTGCCCCCCTAAAAGAAAGAGATCTGCACCCGGAGGAAATGAATAAGCAGGGAAAAGAAAACAATGGTTATGGTCATTTTGGTTTATCAGGGTATTGGTTGTGGAACTTAAAGCAACCTAAGGGACTTAAAATGTCATTTATCTACCCATTCATTTTGGGCCCCAAGAAAATCTTTCCATGCTACCAAGTATTGGATGTTACTCCTGTGCCTGCTTGGGAAGGGAAATGTTATTCCCCTTCCACCATAAACAGTTTGGGTACAGTTGGAGTGGTTGGTCTTAATGGGGAAATCACCCTCAGGTTTTAAAAAGCTGCAGTGGAAAATGGGGTGAATTCTTCTCAGTGACTTTGGCAACTCTAATTCTACTGTGACCGGATTAATAATGTGCTTCATAGGAAAACATCCTACTAATTTAGGTCCCAACTTTTTTGAGGGTTGTAAAGATTGGAGGAACTGGGTGGATAAGTACACTCAGTCCCCAATGTGGAATTTTTTTAGGTTGGCCAGGTTTAGGCTTATTCTCTCCCTTCATTTTTAACAGGTTTGTGATGGGGAGAGCTATCTGAGAGAATGAGAGAATGAATTTCAGTAAAAGTTGGTGAACCCTAAGAAGCTTTGCAGCTGCTTCCTAGTGCATGGGGATATCCATTGTAGCATTGCTCACACCTTTTCTGGGTCCATTTTAACCCCCTCATTAGAAATTCAATAGCCCAAATAATCAATCTTGTCTTGGTGGAATTTGCACTTGCATAGCTTGGCATATAACCTAGCAGCACGGAGCTTCTGTAGGATTGCTCTGGTCTGTTTCACATGCTCACCTTTTGTTTCTCTTTAGATAAAAATGTCATCTAAATACACCAACACTCCTTTGTACAGGTGTTCATGCAGCACCTTGTTAATCAGCTGCATGAATACTGCAGGTGCCCCTTGCAGCCCAAAAGGGAACACTTTGAATTGGAAACAGCCAAGTGATCAGTTAAAAGTGGTTTTCTATTCATCTCCCTCTCTGATTCTGATGGGTTCCATTCATCTTCATTTCTCTTTAGGATACCCAAGAACTACATAGGCAAGTTCTGACTTGTACCTGGAGGAAAAACAAAATAATCCAAACTGAGATGCCTGCAAACACAAAGGGGAGATAGAAGACATTATATTTCATGACAGCTGTATTCATCCATTCTTGATGCTGTTTGTAATCTTTTTGCATTTACTAAAATGTTTATCCAACCTTTTCATTAGTTTCTTACAGTCCCAAACAGTGAGTGTTGATATTAATCTGAAAGAACACAAATGGTATAATGTTATTACTTCATTGGAGAAGCAGAGATTTTCCTCTCCAAAGGGCCACAGGGAGGAAGAAATGTAACATGACTCTCAGCTACAATGTTCCTTGCCAACCAGAAGCTCCTTGATAGTGGGCAGTGCTGCCAGATCTGCCAGATTTGGGGAGATGCAAGGTCAGCCTTTGAAAGACAAGGAACTGGAGGTTGTCAATGCCAGACATTATCCAAAGACAAGAGAGATTCCCCAGGCCAATCCAGGAATTGGAAATAAAGAGCTAATGATGTTGAATGTTTATAACTCTCATCAGTCCTTTGCTGTCAAGTTTTCTTAAATGTGGCCTTTGACAATTGGGGATCTTTGGGCTTTGCAGTTCTCCATGATTCTGCACGTTGTAGTTTGTGTTGCAGCTTAGAGTATTTTAAAGTCTGGATTGGGGGTGGGGGAAATAATTCTCCACAAATCCTAGATATCAGGGGAGGGAGTAAATTTGCCTTCACCTGGCCGTGATCCAAACTATTTCCCAATTCATAACTTATTTCCAAACCAAGACTGATCATTCATCCATCGTTTATCTTCATACAAAAGCTTAACCCTTCACCTTGTGAAGTGAAAAGTTCAAATATGTGATTTTGAATTTGCAGTGAATCTTCAGTGTGCTGCTAAGATTGATCTGTCAGCAACCCAGAGGAAAGTCTCTGCCACTTTGTTTGAAAAGAGCTGACAAACACCTGCTGTGACTAAAATGGCATGGTACAAATGTTTGGACAGGACATTTGTACTAGGCAAAGAAAGGAAAAACGGATTGGTCTGGAAGCCAAGCCACCCACCTCATCTCACCTGGAAGAGTGGATGACATTAACAGCTCTGCTGTCTTACTGTGCCTGTGTAACAGAGCCACAGAAGATGCACACTGGATGAACTGTGGGAGCTTTGTGGTGATTCTTTGTGGTGATTTTACCCTCAACCACAACCCTACCTCAACCCATCCACCATCACCCAAGACTGAGGCACGCACGCCCCAACTACCTCAATTCCAACTACTGCCGGCCTTAAATGCAAACTTCTCAATGCAAGAAGCCTCGTGAATAAAATACCTGAATTTCTCTTCCTCCTAAATATGGCTAACTTGACATTATATTTGTCTGTGAAACATGGCTCAATGCATCTCTCCCGACTCCATTACCACAGTAAGAGACTATCATGTTTACAGATCAGATCGTGAAAATCGTCGAGGAGGTGGAGTTGCTATATTCTATAAAAAATCCTTACATCTAAAAATATCCAAGTTACCCAGGAGTTTGCCCTTCCTGAAACCATCATCTGTGAACTATCCTCAAATATCACAATTCGATTCTTACTATGTTACAGAGCACCTGATTATGACATCGAACATGTAAACAAGCTAAATACATTACTAACATGGGCTACATCCTGCCCATACCCTTTTATCCTTCTTGGTGATTTCAATCTACCTCATATTAACTGGACCCTAAATGATTGTACAACTGAAATCATACACACAACCTTCTACAATGCTATTACAAATCTGGGACTGGAACAACTAGTAACCAACAACACTAGACTAAACAACTGCCTCGATCTCATCTTCTGCAACAGTTTGAACCTAATCTACGGAATACAATCTAAAGAACCCTTTTCCAGTAGTGACCACAATATGATCGACTTTTGTCTCAACATACATCCACACAAAAATCACCACAATGATGTAATCCCCTATTGTAACTTCAAAAAGGCAACTATGATCTTATAGACAACGATCTCTCATCCCTTGATTGGCAATCTCTATTCACTGGATGCAATACCGTTGAAGACCATTATAACATATTTTTACTTGAAGTCAAAAGAGTCATCAAACTATATGTACCAACAACAACTCCCAAAACAAAACAAAAAAGCAGATTACCCATATCAATAAGGAAACTTCAATCCAAAAAGAGATCACTCTGGCGGAAAAACAAATCTGGTCACGTTGCCAATTTCAAAAACCGATACAAAAATCTATGCCACCAGATAAAGACCGAATGCACCAATTATCACATTAAACAAGAGGAAAACCTTCTAAGCACCAATTCCACCCGCGCTTTTTACAATTTTGTAAACAACAAACTAAAAGACTCAAGGTCCATCCCTCCCTTGATAGGACCTGATGGTAAAGACTGCAAGACGACACCATTAAAGCCAACATCTTTAACACATTCTTCGGCTCAGTATTTGTAAACAGCAATGGACCATGCCCAATATTTCCTAGCCGTACCACAGATAACAACAATGATCTAATACATATCGATTTCACAGAAGACAATGTTGAAAAAGCAATACGCAACCTAAAACCATCTCTATCTATTTGACCGGATGGAATATGTGCCTACTTCTTAAAAAGCTATCCACTGCCATAGCCAAACCTCTAAGCATAATCTTTGAAAAATCTTTCAGAACCAGCTCCTTGCCTAACCTATGGTCACAAGCCACAGTCATCCCCATCTTCAAAAAGGAGACCCAAGCCTAGTTGAAAACTACAGGCCAATCTCCTTATGCTGCGTCACCTGTAAAGTCATGGAATCAATTATTAACCAATCCATCATCCTTCACTTAGAGACAAATAACCTACTCTCAATAAACAATTTGGTTTCAGGAAAAAACTATCCTGTAATCTGCAACTCTTACACTGCAAAAACATATGGACGACACAACTCGACCAGGGCAAAACAATAGACGCAATCTACATAGACTTCTGTAAAGCCTTTGATTCAGTGGTACACGACAAACTACTCCTAAAAATAAAATCTATGGTATCTCTGGACAACTGAATAACTGGATAGAAGCATTCCTGTCAAACAGACAACAAATGGTCAAAATCGGGAGCGTCCTATCAAATCCAGTACCTGTCAATAGTGGTGTTCCCCAAGGCAGTGTTCTAGGACCAACTCTCTTCATACTCTACATAAACGACCTCTGTGATCATATTAAGAGCAATTGCGTTCTCTTCGCTGATGATGTAAAGCTGTTCAATACCACAGACAATACTGCTACCCTACAAAAGATCTTGACTATGTATCCGAATGGTCAAACAAATGGCAACTTCAAATCTCAACAAATAAATGCTCTGTCTTACATATTGGCAAAAAGAATCAGAAAATAAAATACAAGCTGAATAGTCAAGATCTTGTTGATGACCCAAGCTCTGTAAAGGACCTTGGAATACTCACCTCTAATGATCTAAGTGCTAGAGCACACTGCAACTACATAGCCAAAAAGGCATTAAGAGTTGTTAACCTAATCCTACGTAGCTTTTTCTCTGGTAATATCACACTACTAACCAGAGCATACAAAACATTTGCTAGACCAATACTCGAATACAGTTCATCAGTCTGGAATCCACACTACGTATCTGATATTAGCACAATTGAGAAAGTCCAGAAATATTTCACAAGAAGAGTTCTCCACTCCTCTACTCGCTGTAGAATACCTTATGCCACCAGACTTGAAATTCTAGAACTAGAAAACCTTGAATTACGCCGTCTTCGGTCTGACTTAAGCATGGTATACAAAATCATACATTGCAATGTCCTACCTGTCAATGAATACTTCAGCTTCAACCATAACAACACAAGAGCACACAATAGATACAAACTCAAAGTAAACCGCACCAAACTTGATTGCAGGAAATACGACTTCAGCAATAGAGTGGTCAATGTCTGGAATACTCTACCCGACTCTGTAGTTTCTTCCCCAAACCCCAAAAACTTTAACCTTAGACTGTCTACTATTGACCTCACCCCTTTCCTAAGAGGTCTGTAGGGGCGTGCATAAGCGCACCAACGTGCCTACCGTCCCTGTCCTATTGTTTCTCTTATTCTTTATTTTTCTTATATGTAACCATTTCATGTATTCACAACTATGTATACATTTATACTTATTGTCTTGTAAACAATTGGCAAATCAAATAAATAAATAAATAAATAAATAAATTCTGACATGTTTTTCTATATGCTCTGCTTATCCCCCTTTGGGGGAAGGATGAGGAAAGGATAGAAAACACATTGCCACAGTAGCAAGGAGGAGTGGGGAGGAATGTATAAGAGCCATGGTGGTGCAGTGATTAGAATGCAGTATTGCAGGCTGACTCTGCTCACTATCAGGAGTTCGATCCTGACTGGTTCAAGGTTGACTCCATCTTTCCAAGGTCAGTAAAATGGGGACCCAAATTGTTGGAGACAATATGCTGACTAAATCACTTAGAGAGTGTTGTAAAGTATTATGAATACTATTGCAATTGCAATGTAAGGAATAGATGGGCTTGCTAGTAGCCCCACTAATGAAGTAACAAAGTTGACTGGCCAAATTAGACTTTAAGGAAGGAAAATTTCATTCCCAGCAATAAATGAAGATTCATGGAGCAATGAGAATTGTTCATTCTGTGTGTTTGAAATTTTTTAAAATTAACACATGTATTTTCTTAGTAGTAATTTTTTTCTAAATGAAATAAATTTTTTGAAATTCTGCAGTTTAATAAAATGAAATCAAAGAATTATCACAAAGATAGTATTTAGACTTTTTCACCCCAGACTTACTCATGCTTCTAGTTAAGATTTCAGTATCTACTTACCTACTTCATTCATTCATTCATTTATTTATTTGTATCCTGCCCACACTGGAAAACAGTATCACAATTTACACCATTAAAGATAAATCATAGTAAAACTGAACAAATAAGATAAATAACAAATCTGCTATGATACAATAGGTCCAGTGATTACCATTCACTCGCCAAATGCCACCCAGAACAGCTGCAGTCAATATAAATTACATTATTATTACATAATATATAATGCTTATCATTGTTACATAATTATACAATTATATATTATTTAGAATTCATTTGGCAGCTTTAAAATAGCACGTGGTGCTATTTTAACAGTTTGTTTTGCCTTAATAATAACCTTAGTCATGTCCTGGAAAGGGGTGGCAGAATATCATATTTTAATAATGAAATACTTCTAAACTCTTGCTTTCCAAATCTGGTTATTCAAAATGTGTATATAGAACCATCCCGTTTGAGGCAGCAGCCTGAACTCTGGCAATGATAAAGAAACATGGGCCAAAGGGAACATTCGAATTAATCCTTATAAAAAAATATGAGGATACAATTTCGGAAACGTGATGAGGTGAAGAACTGTGTAAGTCATGTCTGGAATATTTCCATATTAAAGATGTTCCAGTAAGGGCCCCTATGCTTTTACTATACTTTCCATTCAAGAAACTGAATTCTGAGTTTGGATGATTGGATCAGTCCTCCATTTGTTGGCCTGCTTTAGGGATGAAGGAATGCTGGATTAACTTTTAGATATAAAAACAGTCAGGGAACTTTCATCCTACTTTTCTATAATAATAGAAATGTCCCTATGTGCCTCTTGGACCAGTCATGTTAACACTGCAAGGTAGTAAAATCAAAAAGGAATAATTCCCATATGCTCTCTCTAGACTGGACAAATGGGTTTTAAAATGTCACATGCCAGGAGTCCCAAACCTGTGGTCCGTGTCCTATTTGAATCAGGCCGCATGAGTGGTGGGCCGGTGCATGCATGTGTGCAGCCTGATTCACACAAGAGGTGGGCACCGCCTCTTGCAGCCCCATTCATGTGAGCAGCGGGCATTGGTACCCACCAATCACACAAATGAAAATGTGCTTATGCACGCCCCTGCCCCTTGCACAAAATCATCCCCTCTTCCCCCTCCTGCACCAGGCCCCCAACCTGGAAAAGTTGGGGAATGCTATCATAGGGAGTTCAGTGTAAAATGGAACAAGGAATCCAAACATCACATTTACATTCATGTGATCTGGGCTAGCAGTGACTGACCAGGAAAAGGGTCAGAGTCACAGTGAATATCTTTATGAAAATGTCAACCCAATGTATAAGTTCTGTCAAAAGAGGGAGGGAGGGAGGGAGGAAGGGAGAGAGAGAGAGAGAAAGAAAGAGAGAGAGAGAGAGAGAGAGATGGAGGGAGAGAGAGAGAGAGAGAGAAGGGAAGAGAGAGAGAGCATGTGCGCACACAAATTCTGCATTTTAAATAGTTAAGCAGAGAAATAAAAATAGAACTGCCAATATGATAATGCCCTTAAATATATCTACTGCATTGTGAGAGTGAAGATTTTTAGATACCACACTTTAAAAAGAACTACAAATTGTGTAAAATGGCAATGAAAACAATTAGATAATTATAAAAATAATTAGGACCTGCTCACATAAATAAGAAATTAACACAGCATGGCACTCAAATCTTTTTAGCTTGGAAAGAAGAAAGGTAATGCTAGAAGATTAAGTCCAATAGAGGGAAATACTTGTTTGTATTGTGCATTGTTAAAATGATCGATTTATTGCCAACATTGTAATGACAAGAAATTTGGATGGCTTTAAAAGATGACCGAGCCATTTCAGTGAGTGAAATAATTTTATGAATGATTGGACTATCATTGTCTATTTAAATACCAATTGCTGGGAAATGACAACGGAAAGGGAATTGTCATCCTCCAGTCCAAGCTTAAAAGCATTTTTGTTTCATCCAGTTGGCCACACTAGGACACAAAATGCTGGACTAGGTAGACATATGGTCTGATCCTACAGAGCTGTTGGGTTCCTGAATGGTTTGTACATATTAATGAACATCATGGCATTACTACTGGTAAGTCTTCCACTTCCAATTGGAATGATAATTAAAAGATCTGTTTTCTAGCACCTCTTACCTGTTTTTTCCTGGTATAATATAGTGTCATAGAATCATAGATTGGAAAGAACCATTTAGCCACCATGTTTAATTTCCTGCTCAATGCAGGAATCCAAATTAAGGATTAATGTCTAATGCTAGTTAATCAGTTTCCTGCAGAACAAATATTTATTTCATTATTATAAAGAGATGACAGTGTAGCTGTAAAGCAAACTTTTAGGTAATTAAAGAAGCATGAAGGATGTGATTTTGCCTGTGCTGGGTGTATTACAAGGTATGAACTTGAATATTATCATCACATGTTTTAAAAATTCTGAATATTTTTTTCTGAATTGTTATAGTTTACTATTATTACCTTTATCGTCAGAGTATAACATGTGTACAATGAGATTGGCTGGGCCTCTCTTTGTGCACCCCCTCCCCAACACAACTCACAGTGAGGACAGGAGTCCCTAGCCCAGACCCAATCTTATTACACTATGCGACCTTGTTGCACAATGCGCCGGCCACGCAAGTTATGTTGACACGAAGTTATTTTCTGTTCAGAAGTCTGACAGCCCACAGGTAGAAACTGTTCTTCAGCCTGTTAGTGTGGCTGGCTATGCTTCTATATCTTCTACCTGATGATAGGAGAGTGAAGAAGTGCTGACCAGGGTGTGAGTCGTCCCTGAGAATTTTCCTCACTCTTCTAAGGCAGCAAGCCCTAGCGAGGTCATCTAGTGGTATCAGGGAACAGACCACGATGTTTTGTGCTGTGCTCACCACCCTCTGTAATGTTTTTCTGTCCATGGCTGTCCATTTTAAGAAACGGTCCAGAAGAATCTAAAAAAAATAAATCAGGGCAACACACTGCCCAGGCCTCTTCTGATATTACACATCAAGCAAACCCACAAGCAGGCCATCGTGTTGAGAGTCTCTTCCACAGTAATTTTCCAGCCAATAATATTTAAAGTAGACTCTCTAATTCAGGCAATAGAAGAAAGCGATGTACATTAAAAGCTATCAATAAGTGCTTTTATTCATTTGAACTGTATCGCGTGATGTTCAGTAAGTTTTCATCAGCTTTCATTTTGGAGCTTAATTGTTCCTATTATTTGAATAACTGTTCTCCATTTTTGTGATATCCTCTTTTCAGGCAGAAAAAAAAGTGGCCCATTTGAACAAAGTAGTGCAATGCTGTATATGTTGATACTATCAGTTACAAGATACAGCCCTACAGTCAGGTAGACAGGCAATTATCATCATGCCTTGAATAATTAATGACGGCAGTGGCACATTCTTCCTTTCATTTTTCCTTTATAACAGCCCTTGACATGGAAGCAAAAGTCTCATGGTGACACAAGAGAAATGATCAAATGAGCAGAGGTACAGCTGTAAAATCCCAGATCATGATATCTTTCACAAGTAGAAGTTGTAAAGAAATAATGACTCACTTTCAAATTATAAATTAATATTTAATATTGCAATTCATTTCAGTAATATGGTTTAAAGTTTATTTGATATCTGACATAGGAGAGGATAAGTAGGTGGTGGAATATTTAAAGGAGAACTCAAAGACTCAAATTTATCCTGATCACTTTTCCTTGTAAACATCTTGCCTCTTGTGAACTCAACAGTGAAGAAGTAGAAACCGTGTTATGGCCAATGACTAGTCCATAAAACACCCTGCATACATAAAACTGATATTGATTAACCAATTAGATAAACAGATCAATTAAACCACCGCACATCTGACTTATTACATGTCAAAACGTAGCCACACTTAAGGAAATGAAATTATTGAACCTGAAAGTTAAAAAAAAAAAAAAAAACTGATCAGAGTGGCTAGGATATTTAATTAGGGGTGGGGTAAGCAGTTCACAGTAAGTATCAGCATAAAATGGCAGTGTAATAAAATATATTAGGTCAGGGCTGTTAAACTCTCAGCCTGCGGGCCAAATCTGTCACGTGCTGGCCATGCCCATGCTCGGTTTAGCAAAGGGGGAAAAAGTCCTGATACGTCACATGATGCCATTGTGACGACATGAGCTTGACACCCCTGTATTAAGTGGTTTTAATTATTTCTTCACCATCCATGCAAAATCTGGATCTAAATGGGATGCCTTTTAACTCACTTGCTGGTTTAAGCAAACAATTGACTTGTGTTTCAACCTCTGCTCATTCCATGCAATATAATATTATTAAGAATTCCACTAGATTGCCTGCGAATATCTATTTTTATCTGGGAGACCATCTCAAACAAAGATATGAGGAATCAGAACAACCTATGTATTTGCTGTATTTGTCTATAGCATACTCAAGAAGTGTCCTGCCTTCAGCACCTTTATTCCACACCAGAAGGTCAGTGTTTTGTTGATCAAAGCCTCAGAAAGTCTTACTCTGGAAGAATATTTTTTCTCCAAGATCATTGAAGTAATGGAAAAAATCTAACATATCTAGTGTGGCAGAATTAGGAACACAGGTAGCGGAACAGCTCTGACTTAGCACTCTTCCAAAAAAGTCATAAATGTGTGTGTGTGAGAGAGAGAGAGAGAGAGACAGAGAGAGAGAGAGACAGAGAGTCTAGTATTATGTCAAAAGACCAGAAAATGCATATGTATGAAGATGCCATATAGCAGGGATCCCCAACTTGTGGGTCATGGCCGACTATTGGGCTGTGACCTCTAAGCCACCAGGCTGCGTGAATGGCTGGCCAGTGCACGTGCATGTGTGCACACCTACCACTCATGCTAGCATCACCATGAATGCCACATCGGCTAATGATGCTGCAAGTGCCACATACGTGCCCACGGTGCCATTCGTACATTCACTCACAGCCCCATTCGCTCATGCACATGCATGCAAAAAGGTGCCTGCCTCTCCAGGCTGCCAACCCAGACAGGTTGGGGAACTCTGCCATAGAGAACCTTGTTTGATCAGCCCTCTGGAACACCCTAGTTGAATGAGCAGATGTCTCTGTAGAAGCTTGATGTCAGATCTGGCCTCCTGATGAGGCCAAGGCTGCATGGAAAGGAGCATGCAGTAACTGGAAGGGAAGGGATGGACTCACAGCAGCCTGAAGGGGCCAAAAGGAACTGCAGAGATTTCAATACTCCACTGTACCAGCAATTAAATGATTAGTAAAATATATCCATGGCAAAAAAATGTGTTAGGGAAAGAGGGAAAAGAGTTATGGAAGAACTAAAGTGGACTTTAAATGCCTGATGGGCTAGAGGCAAAGGCCATGTCATGAGGATGTAACAAAACAAAACAAAACAGTAGCAACTGGGGATCTTTATACCATGTTTAAAAGAAAGTGAGAAAAAACTTTTGAACTTTTCCTGCTTTCCATAATGTTCATATAAGTCTAGAATACATTCGTCTGGAACTCTATGGAATTGCTGGATTCTGGTTTTAGGATTCTGTACCCATGTACTGATAGATTTTATTCAGGATTATATGGGGAATACATACGTACATACTAAATTTAAGTAGTGATACTTCTGTAGAAGGATACTTATTATGTTCTGGATTGTAAAAATTTTAAATTTGCCAGAGGGAAGCTTTGTCTTCTTTGTGTTAGCTTTTCGCCTACCACTAGTTGACTATCATCAGTGAGGTCCCTAAGTCTCCCAAACAGTTTTTTCAATGTGTTTTAAACAAACTGATGAAGAAGATGAATATGATCGTTTAATAAAATGGTCTACTTAAAGCACTCAAAATAATTTTAAAAAGCAGTGAAACAACTGGAAGCACAAGTTTTACACACACTAGCAACAATTAAGACATGCTAAGATTAACAAAATAGTGTTTCATTTATTGGCCAGGTTATCTGTCAGCAAGGTTGTAAAGACAATAGGAAATCAGGTTCAAACTACTGGAGACAGAAGCGTTCTATATCCTGATCATAGACGTTCTAGGACAGATTCAGGGAAATTTCAATTTTGCTGATCCTAAACTAAAGCCCTTCCCACTCCCCCATTTCTCTCGAGGATCTGGCAATCCTTGCAGTGGCTCTTCCTAGGACTTAACCACCCCCTCCTCACTTTCCTTTGTAAGTGAAGAGCAAGTGAACACAAATCATCAGAACCAGTCTAGATTCTCTGAATGTTAAGCAGCAATTGTTTCCCCTTCAGCCTATTTACATGTTCAAGAGTGTAAATGTGTTATGAGAGATAAGGTTGTTCCAGGCTTGCTTAGTAAAGCCACATAGCTACTGTGGGGTGTCTCTGCCAGTGTTGACCTGGGACCAACAGCACTGGCACACAAGTCACAGTATCACCTGTACAGTATGTCCAAACACAAGTTAATTCAGTGTAAACTAGGTTTCCCAACTACTGCCCCAGGATTTCAGTCCCAATATGCATTAAGAGCAGGGTTAGGATTTGATTTTGTGGTTTTATCATTTAATCTTCATTTTTTCCTCATTTTCATTTTAGCTCTTTTACCTTCTATTAAAGTTGTCAGGAATTTGTTTGAAGCTACAAATGCTTTTAATATAGCAGCACAAAGAATACTCTAGCAGAAATAAGGTGTTCAAAATTCCGTGCATGCTTCAATTGGGTTAAAACGCCATTTGAGATTAAGCATTATCTGCAGAGTTCATCATTCCTCCACAGGTGGTCTCTGCAAAGCTGTGCTTCATGGTAATGCATACAAACAAGCTCAAAGATAGTCTGAAAGGAATGAGAATGTCACTGTGAATCTGCCTTCTCTCTCCGAGCTATACACTTTGATGAATTTTACCATAATGTAAATGTGAAGACATCTAGTAACTGATTTGAGTCTTTCCATTAAATATGTACAGTAACTTTATACTGCAGGCCCAGATGGATCCATCCTACTAGCCAACAGACACATTATCATTAAAGTAATCATGCATAAAAGTGTACCCTGGCAAAAATAAATTATAGTTGCCTCCCTTTCTCTTTGCAAGAAGGAGGCACAAAGCAACTGCACTTGTAAGCCTGGGTGTTTGAGCAGGGCAGAGGGCATGTCTTTACATAACAAAATGACACTGTATGTTTAGTTGATTGCCCTGCTTGACAATTGTCTTCCCCTTTTGTCTATTTCAGATTATTGGCTCTAGGGCTAAAATTGTATTTGCTAATTGGATTCATTTCATTGGTCATACCTTAACAAGTAATACAAACAACTGAGAGATAAATCTTCTTGATATGCCTAACAACTGAACTACTAACTTATCCACGTTATTTTCTACTACTGATGAGAGAAGAGGAGGACAAACCGTTCTAGTTATTTATTACATCCAGGAATTTCCATAATATAGTTCCTACTATAATGAATAACATTTGTACTATTTTATGCAACATCAGCTTCCCGTATCTTCATTCTTGTGCAGAGGGAAATATAAATTCTTTTGGATGTGTTAATACTAACTTTATTTAGATTTCACAAAGAAAGTCTGCAGAGATTTTCAGTCATCCAGGTCATGGTTGTCCCAAAGGTAGTTTTTCAGGAGGCAACTGGACTTTCTAGTTTTTTTGCTTTGAAGATGTTTCACTTCGCATCCAAGAAGCTTCTTCAGCTCTGACAAGATAATGAGGAATGGAAGAATTTATATTCCTTGCAGACAGATGGTAATTTGCCTCCTTTTAGAGGTTTGTTGGAGAACTTGGAGGTTTATCTATCTCCAAGTGCTTCAACAACCCTCTAAAAGGATGCAGATTACCAGCTGTCTGCAAGGAATATAAATCCTTCCATTCCTCACTATTCTGTCAGAGCTGAAGAAACTTCTTGGATGAGAAGTGAAACATCTTTAAAAAACAAACAAGAAGTCCAGTTGCCTCCTGAAAAAGCATCTTTAGTACATCAAAAAGAAGCAATCTTTCTGTTGGTGTCAAGGGATTAAGGGAAAAGAAAGAAGTAGCAATATAATGTCCTGATTCCAATGGAATGCCTAGATATATTTGGCAGAGTGGAGATACATGGACAAAGGAGTACTTCGTCCTCATGAAAAATAAATAAGGGGGCATCTTTCCATAAGACTTTAAATTCTACTATTCGTTTCGTCAGAGTTGCCAGAGTTGCTATTTTACTTGGCAGCACATGGGGGCTGCAACCATGATCTCAAATGATACTAACCCCAACATTTAGAGCAAGGGTGTCCAACCTTTAAGACTTGTGGACTTCAACTCCCAGAATTCCTCAGCCAGGAAGCCAGAATTCCTCAGCTTTGCTGGCTGAGGAATTCTGGGAGTTGAAGTCCACAAGTCTTAAAGTTGCCAAGGTTGGACACCCCTGATTTAGAGGTAAGGATTCCAAGATGGAACCTATATGATTCCACAGAGAAAAGGAGGAAATGAGTGCAAGCTACACTTGTACAAAAGGAAACAGGAAGCGATGCTATTTTATAAAGTAAAGCAGGGATGTCAAACACAAGGCCACGGGCTGGATCCAAGCCATGGGGTGCTTAGATCTGGCCCATGGGCCACCCTGGAAACAGCGACGGACCGGCTTGTGAAAACAGAGTTGGGAGCAATGAGTGCAAGCTCCATTTTTGGCTGCGATGGCCTCCTGCAGCCTTCTGCCAGTGAAAACGCAGCTCAGGAGGGCGGCACATGGCCCTCCCCAACTGCGTTTTCACTGGCAGAGCACTTGGGCCACCACAGGTGCCCCGACACAAGTGACGTTGAGCTGGCCATGCCCACCCTGGCTATGTCCATCCTTCCCCCCAAAGTCAAACACAACCCTGATGTGGCCCTCAGTGAAATCGAATTTGACACACCTGAACTAGAGGAAGACCAAAGTATGATGAACATGATATAGCAGAGGATCAAACTGTATTGTTTTGTGAAAAAGCCATCATAATATTTCTACACAAAGGCATCAGATCCTTTTAAGTTGTAAAGTATAGAAAAGCAAGATCTCAGTGGTCCACCAGTCTTTGTTAAATAAAGTAGTCAGGGTACTTTGGGAGATAAAGATGACTTTGGTGAGAGAAACACATCACAAGAGTGAATCAACGTTGTTAAGGCCAACTATGAATCCCTAAAGGCTTGAAGAGGAGTTGCTGGGAAAATAGTTTAGTAGAGGTCAGTTTCAAGAGAGCAGGAATGCATTACCCGAAGACTGGGGATTTATCCTGCCCCTGCTGCAGAAACTTGACAGCTGGCTTCATATGTAAAAAGACTGAACCTGACATAAACCAGTGCAGTTTGATAAGAGCCAGAGCTGAGGGTATACTTGAGCTGGTGAACAAGGACAGTGTCATTTCCAGACCTATAGGATAAATGTGGAACATAAGAGCACATTAGTGCCATATCTGCAATGCAAGGTGTACACAGTGGTCAGATCTGGTTCCAAATTGTTGTCTATGTACCAGACAAATATAATGTTGTTAAAGACAGTTCAGATAATGATTAAAAAAAATCTCAGACAATAACCATAAATATGAATTCATTGATATGTCACTGGGTCCCTAATATGGATCAAGTGCTTGGATAATAGCCATATGTATCAAGATATAAAGATAAATAGGTAGGAACTCTATCTAGTCAAAGATGTGTTGGTGGTGAAGACCTACATCAGGAAGGGATGCATCTTCAGTGGGAACACATATAATTTGTGACTAGAACAGTAGTTCTTTTATGTTAGGTGGGCCCAAAAATGCAGGGGTGAGCTGCTGGGGGAATGCAAGGGTTTGGGAGAGCCCCTAGCTAAGATTCTGTGCAGTTTGGAGAACCCCCAAATCCCACTCCTGGCTGGCCCCACCCTGCCCCTCCCAAGAGTCCTCATGTGGCCAGTTTTGGATGCCAGGTAAGTGCAGGGCCTGCACGGAGGCTCAGGGAGGGTGAAAACCAGGCTTCCCAGAAGTTTGAGAAGGCCAGAAATGGACCCATGTCCAGCTTTCAGAGAGCCTCCGGAGCCTGGGGAGGCTGTTTTTGCCCTCCCAGAGGCTCAAGGAAAGCCTCCAAAGCCCGGGGAGGGCAAAAATGCCTCTTCCCCGCCATGGTGTAGGACACTGACTAGGCCACACCCACCCAACAACCGGGCAGAGAACCCTTTGCTAAAAATTTTGAAGCCCACCTGTTAGGAATCTGTCCAACAATTAGTTGGGTTGGCAATATATAAACCAACGATGTATGTTTGTAGCTTTAAGACAAAGTCACTGTATTGATTTGTACTATGTTCCGATTGGTTGATTGTATTACAGATTGACATAAGAGAGAGCTAGAGATCATGGCTTGCTCTCTCTGAAATGCTCTCTCTCTGACATGCTGTATTTCTGATATGCTCTATCTCTGATATTCTGTTGCTATCTAAGGTTCTCTGTTGTGCTTATACTTTGATATCTTTGTTTACTGTAACTGACAAAGGCAACAGGTAAGAAGATTTTGTAATTGGATATTCTTTGGACTGTTAAACGTATATGACCTGGACCATGTATTGGACTGTGCTATTTCTTAAAGTAAACTTTAACTCAATTCAGTGTAGCTGTGTGTGGCTGAATAATTATTCATAACTACTCTCATAAATGTTTCCATGTGCATATCCTTGTTACTCAAGGGTTATTCTGTACATATCATAACACCACCCTTGCAAAAATGAAGCCATTGGTGATACAGTACAAGGGTGTTATATCTATGAGGAGCTACAGTATTCCAAGACCGGCAAAATGATAGACTGAAGTCATAATAGCCATAATTGGATTACAATCTCACTCTTACTAAAGAGGAAACCTGACATATGAATAGATGGCAATAAAAGGAAGATGATGGCACAAATCCTGCTTATTCCTTGTTATTTGTCAAGAAAACTTAATACTAAAAGGCAAAAGCAAAAGCCTGCCATCCAGAAAAAGAAAGAAAATGATAACTCTCCAACAGGTATCACGTGTTTAGAATAACAGAACATGGTCAAACGGCAAAACTTAAAAGTGATAAATGGAACCCTCTACTACAAGGGTCTTCAAACTTGGCAAGTTTAAGACTTGTGGATTTCGACTTCCAGAATTCCTGAGCTAACATGACTGAAGGAGGAATTCTGGGGGTTGAAGTCCACAAGTCTTAAAGCTGTCAAGTTTGAAGACCCCTGCACTACTATAAAGTGAAAGGAAGGTGAATGGAAAGGTGAATGGAAAGGTGAATGGAAAGTAGATATCCTGCAAATTAATAGATGCAAATTACATCTTTTCTGCAGGAGTGAAAAAATGGTAAGGGGTGAAAAGTTCCTGAATTAGAAGAACTGCATGAAATCACAAAGACCCATGCTTTTTGGAGAAGAAAGAGAGCAAGTATACAGTACTCCATAAGAATAAATTCTATTGCCCTTCTTCATTAACGGAAGGAGACTTCCTGCTAGAATTCTGGAAGTGCTTTAGAAACCACAAGAAGATTAGGCATAAGACTAGTTAAGAGTTTACAATGGTATCCATGAAAGAAAATCTACATAGTTAGAGAGGGACACAAAATCTGAAAGTGATCCAATTATTGTCAGAGGTACCACCCTGGTGCTTACAATTTTGCTGTAGAAGGTTGGAGTAGGGAAATGGTGCTGCCATCCAGGACCTCTGAGTATAATATGGCATGGACACTCAACTTGAAAAGCTGATGGTGTGTGATCAAGGAGAAAGTGGGCTTTTGAGTAGGTTCAAGAGAGGATATACAAGTGCTGTAGTTCTCAACTTATAGCCACTGATTTAATGATAGTCTGGAATTATGATTGCATAGAAAGCCATCACTAAATATTGCATCACCATTCCTCGCAGTCATGTAATTGTGAACTGGGTGCTTGATAACCTGTTCGCATGTATGAATGCTTGCCCCATGACCATCTGATCACAATTTGCAATCTTCTTTGCTAGCTTCCCTAAATAGCCAATGGGAAAGCCAACAGGGAAGGTTACAAACTGCTGTCACCTGCTAAGAGGTCTCCCTCTTGTCTCAGGCTGAACGAGTTGCCTACTAAGGGGAGTTGAACGCCTTCGGCAGGATGCAGAAATGGAGGTAAAATCCTAAAGAGGTCAGCTCTATTCCTACTCCCTGTTGAAGGCATTCCATTACACTCTTGAAAAAGAGTTGAATTCCTTTGGCAGGCAGCTCTTTCAGCCAGCATCAGAAACAAGAAGATACAAAATACAAACAGAGAGTCAGTTTAGTAAGATAAGGAGCACTGGGTGGCTCAGGTGGGTGGGCAGGATCCTGGAAGGTCTGGCACAATGCGTGTGCAAGTATTTTTTTTTTGCTCAGGCATGGAAAGTCCTGTTCAGATATTGCTTCTGAGAATTTTCATCTCCTGACTACAGTCTCTATGATGACCCGGGGCGTGGCACAAAGTCAAATAAGCAAGAAGAGTCCCTTTATTATCTCCAACTTTGCCCCCAATGTCCAGGTTACCTTCTGCTGGAGAAAAACTCTCCCAGGCACAGCCTTTACTGTAGAAAATTGAGTCCAAAGCAAGGTACATACAAACAAAATCCAAAGAAACCAAACTGAAGTAATTAACTTGACAGGGCTGGAGAAGGAATTTCAGACTTGAAAGCACAGCAAAACTCACATAGTTGGGAAGACACCAGGAACACAGATAAGCCATGACAGGAACACAGATAAGCCACGACGATACAAGATAATTTGCTGTTCGCAGCTTCCTCTTTTATACACTGTATTCCCAGCTGCAGCTAATGAAGGGAATCAGGGCCCTTTCCTCCCCCGTAAGCCATGCAACTCACATTGCTCCCTTCTCCGTTCTTCCCTGCATGCCCTAGGATGAAGAATGGGTGGGCCTGGGTCTTCCGCTGAATTCCCTTGCTCTACCTCTCCCCTGCTCTGCCCAGCCAGACTTTGCTCTTCCCCAGTTTCTTCCACAGCCAATGGAGCCACTCCCTGTCAGCTGTTCAGCTTCCCCATCTGAGTCAGATTCCGACAGGGGCATAACAGTCTCCTAGAATCTCCTCCATACCCTTGAGACACCCTGCACTCATTACTGAGGATTCCATCTGCTTAATGATCTGTATGATTGCTTAACAACCACAGCTGAGAGTGCATGTGTTGATGAGTGAAACAGTCACATGGGCAGGCACATGGGCATTTCACTTAATGACCACTTTGCTCAAAGACCAAGATTGTGGTCCCAATTTTGGTTCTAAGTCAAGAACTATCTGTGCTAAAGTTGTTATATCTGGGAAATCTGTCACAGATAGTCTTTCTGAATGGAAATATCAGGTCTAAGCATGTCCCAATGGCAAGTAGACATCCATACTAGTAGACGTGGAGAAGGCCAACACAGTGAACAACTTGAAGTTACCAGATCTGGTCTCTGGGAGACTAGAGGATCTTTTTCCTTGTTCTCCCACATGGAGAATGATGCTAATTTCAGTGCTGCAATAGAAAGCACTAGAGAAGAATGAAGCCTTTGATTTAATTCTTCTGTTTAGTGTGCTATTTGCTTATTCACTTATTTGTATGCAATAGATATACTGAATTAGGGAGGAGTGTCAATCAATTCAGCTCTTCAGCTCTTTCTATTGAATATCTTCAACTTGAAAAGGGGAGGGATCTGAGTACGTCCAGAGAATATTTAAAGAGCCCAATCTACAGTATTATCCTATGCCAAGGGATAAAATACTCTTTTGGTACAAGAGTACAAGATTCCATGCAGTGAACAATATATAAATAGAGGTAGAGATGTTCAAAGAAATGGCATCTTTTCTGTCCCTCCAAATCTGAACTACAATCCATGCCTCTTAGAGGGAAGCCATCAATGGAGACATTAATACTGTAAAGATGTACATGGATTTGGTGCTTTCCAGATGTATAACTGAACTTCTGAGGTTTTGAGGGATAAAAATATGGCCCCAGAAAGAGGTATTAATTAATTTACTTATTCACTGAGCAGCCCACCTTGATCCCAAAAAGCTCTGGATAGCATGTAAATATAAAAACTGAATCATAAAACTGAATAATAAAAAGGCAGTTCAAATTTTAAAATAAAAACCTTGTCCCTTGAGATCAAAGGCACACTGATATTAAATGGCCCCTTTACAGAAAGCTGGAAAAATGTGAATACAGGGATTTCCCCACCCAAAATGTATTACTGTTTCAAAGCCTCCTTCAAGTCAAGCTCCACTTCTGAGTCCTTGTAACTTTGCTGGTGACAATAAAGAAATTGTTCACAAGGCATCATTTTCATTGGAATCCCAAACCTTCCCCTTTTTGTGTGTGCATCAATGCCAAATGCATGTACAAAGGCATGAGGGTTTTGATTGTGTGATCACAAATCCATGTTGACTTTTTTCACCCCCACCACCATCTCTGTCTCTGGTCATGCATACCACAGTATCTAGCTATTCCTTTCCTAGGGTTTCCTGACTTCCCACTCTTGTTTACAGCCCTGGGATATCCGAGAGTATAATAAGCCAGAGTTTGCAGAGGAAGAAGAGAAAAACCAATACTCTTATTAGATCATGCTAGCTAAGGCTCATTTTCAAATATGAGTTGGCTACATCAAGGGCAGAATATTATATTTAACCAAGAAGAAAGCACAAGAAGAGAGAAGAGGAGGAGAATGAGGAGGAGGAGAACAAGGAGGAGGAGGAGAACCAGGAGAAGAATGAGGATGAGGAGTATGAGGAAGAGGAGTATGAGGAGGAGAATAAGAAGGAGAACGAGAAGGAGGAGGAAGAAGAGAATGAGGAGGAGTATGAAGAGGAGGAAGAGAAGGAGAATGAAGAGAACGAGGAAGAGAACATAAGGAGGAGAATGAGGAGGAGGAGGAGAATGAGGAGGAAGAGAAGAATGAGGAGGAGGAGAATGAGGAGGAGGAGGAGAATGAGGAGGAAGAGAAGAACGAGGAGGAGGAGAATGAAGAGGAAGAGAAGAACGAGGAGGAGGAGAATGAGGAGGAGGAAGAGAAGAACGAGGAGGAGGAGAATGAGGAGAATGAGGAAGAGAACATGAGGAGGAGAATGAGGAGGAGAATGAGGAGGAGGAAGGGTGGGAAGTTCAAAAGTAAGTGTCTGGTGTCTTAGGAGAGAAGGGCTGCTTGTCTGATGAATTTTATCCTCTTTAAGGAGTCTAAGCTAACAGAACTCTCATTTTTTTCCATCACACCTGACCTTTTGACTGTACCTAATATCCATCCTGTGTATCCGTGTTGCACATACAAGCAAAAAAGAGCAAGGTTTTGACTGCGTGGTTATAAACATCATCTTAACTGTTTTGAGCCTCCCAAAATGCCTCTGTCTATGTCAGACTCCCTCTTCCTTTACTTCCGCTATCAGTGTCACAACTTCCCCCTAACTGATCTCCATCCTCTTGTTCTTTTTCTTTTCTGCTGTTTCTCTTTTGCAGTTTCTGCTGGAAGAGAAAAGAAATTATCTATGGGTAATAATGTATATAGTGGAATGTTTGTATGTCTGACAGTGACTGGTGATTGTTATTTGGCATATATGTAGTCCTTGACTTACGACCACAATTGAGCCTGGAATTTTGGTTGTAAGTCATTGCGATTGCTAAGTGAGACATACATTTGACTGCCTTACTCAACCAACCACCATAATCCCAACTCTTCTCATTGCATTTGTTAAGTGACCACACAGGACTGCTTCCAGGAGTGGATGGAAGCTTAGGAGGCCTGGCAGCCACTGAAACCTGCCAGGGGTTGGCTAGGCCCACCATCTGGCTAGGCCCACCAGTACAATGGCATCTCTCCACCCCCCAACCCACCCTAATCCTAACCCCACCAGTCCTGAGAGTCCCGGGGCTTCTCTTCCTGTTCCCTGCACCTTCTGACAGGTGTGCCTAGCTGATTCGCAGCTCAGCTAGAATGAGAGCAAAGGATGGGCTCAACTAGAAATATAACAAAATCGTGCTGCAGCTGCCAAAACAACCAATGCAATCCTAGGCTTCATTAACAGCGGGTTAGACTCAAGACAATGAGAAGTGGTACTATCCCTTTGTAATGCCTTGGTAAGGCCACACTTGGAGTACTGCATCCAATTTTGATCACCACAATATAAAAAGATATTGATACTCTGGAAAGAGTGCAGAGAAGAGCAACAAAGATGATTGGGGGGGAAAGAGGGGTTGAAGCCTAATACATATGAAAAACAGTTGCAGGAATTGTCTAGTCCAGTGAAAACAAAAACTAGGGTTGACATGACAGCAGTGTTCCAATATTTGAGGGGCTGCCACAAAGAAGAGGGGCTCAACCTATTTTCCAAAGCACCAGAAAGCAAACCAAGACGTAATGGATGGAAACTGAACAAAGAGAAAAGCAACGTAGAACTAAGGAGAAATTTCCTGACAGTAAGAACAATCAACTAGTGGAACAGCTTGCCTTCAGAAGTGGTGGATGCTCCAACACTGGCGGCTTTTAAAAAGAGATGGGACAGCCTTTTGTCTAAAATAGTATAGAGTCTTCTGTTTGAGCAGTGAGATGGACTAGAACAGTGGTCGCCAACCAGTGGGCTAGGGACCACTGGTAGTCTGCGAGAAAATTTTGGTGGTCTGCAGAGCAATATCCCCCCAAAGCACTCCCCCCATAGCAATTAATCCAGGCTGTGCAGGAACACAAGGCTGCACTGCCCAAATGGCCCGCCTATCCACTGGCCCCCACCCTTCAGCCATGCACAAACCTTACCTTGAGTAGAGTCATGTGAGCTGGAACTGGAAGGTAAGACCCATGGCGGGGGAGGGAAATCTATCCCGGGGTGGCTTGCTGACATTGGTGGGAAAGTCAGTCCCATATTCCAGAGCTGCAGTAGTCACAAAACTGGCTCTTTGGTCATCCCAGAGCAGCTCTTCCAGTCCATGGCAGGCCGGTGCACCCGGGTGGGGAGGAGCTGCTCCAGGACGACCAAAGGGTCAATCCTGTGACTACTGCAGCTCTGGAATATGGGACCGACTTTCCCACCAATATCAGCAAGCCACTGTCAGTCAAAATTCATATTAGTGGTCTGCAGGATTTTAAATTATGAGTTTGGTGGTCCCTGAGGTCCAAAAGGTTAGCGACCCCTGGACTAGAAGACCTCCAAGGTCCCTTCCAACTCTGTTATTCTATATTCTGTAATTTTCCTCAAGCCTACAGAGGCAATATTTGTCTAGGGTGGCTAGGGTCAGCCAGTGAAGTTAATATCCTATGTATTAATAATCAGAAAATCTTTATATTGACTAGCATGAGTGGACTCAGCCAAGGGCCGTGACCATCATAAACTGCCCAGCTTCTATAATATCCTTTACTGATTTTCATTGCAACTGTATTCAGGTTTTTCCCTGTGTTTTATTAAGAAACTCCCATTCTTTGCTTCCTTCTAATCTGTGATTTAATTTCTTTTAAAGGTAGCTTATGCAGAATGAGTTAATTCTTGTGATCAGTTGAATAATAGGAGTTCATATGTATTTCATAAGACATTTACTAATTAACTTTCCTTTCTTTTTTCTTCCTTTTCTTCTCTTTGTAAAACTGGTGTGGCATTATCCAATAAATCTATCCAGTGCTTAACCTGTTTTATTACTTCTTAGAATATTGCTGGTAGAGCATTTGAATTCTCTAAATGAGAAATTAAGCAAGCAGCTGCTGAGAAATTGGAGTCTGCCCAGTGTGGGAAGAGAGGAACTACTGAGCAAAAGGAATTAGAGAATGGTGAACTTGTCCCATGGTTGTTATAGTTTAATTTACAAATTATTTTCTCAGCCTTGTTAATTTAACTGATATTGACCAAGAGTCTTCTCCAGGCAAGTTACTATATGTCACATATCACTAAGCTCTCACTCTGACACACACCAAACCTTAGGTGAAGGTGTGTTGTGTGTAATGGTGTGTTGAAAAACCTGCACCAGATACGAATTTTCTTTCTTTCTTCAGAGTAGTTTATCTGACAATTGCTGTGGAAAAATGCCCACTTAAATAATCAACACAACTGAAAATAAATGCAACAAAGGTTCTATTTATTTATTTTTTTGCACAGTGTTTGCTGGGCTCACAGCCAAATGAAGCCAAAGACCTCCGAACTAAACATGGTTAAGGTTATATACCATCTAAAATGTTATGCAGAAACTATAAAGAAAATAGTGATCATCATACTGTGACATTTACCACCAGCATGTAGCATCTGATAATACTGTGGGATGACCTTGCTACAGCTATCTATTCAACCTACTAATGGGGCTCTATTCCCCCCTAATTATAGATATTAACACCATGTACCATAAACAGTAACATTTATTGTGGCTGTATATTGACTCCCTTTATACCACGCAACAGTATGGTTTCTATTATCTGCTTCCTCTTCCTCCAAGATCGTAGAATCATAGGGCCGGAAGGGATCTTGGAGGTTTTCTAATCCAACCCTCTGTTTAAGCAAGAGATCCTATACCATTTCAGACAAATGGCTGTCCAGTCTTTTCTTGAAAACTTCTGTGATGGAGTACCCACAGCTTCTGGAGACAGTTGTTCCATTAGTTAATTGCTCTTGTTATCAGGAACTTTTTCTTTAGTTCCAGGCAGTTTGCCTGCTCTTTTATATTTCTCTGCTTTTCCTCATGCTTATATATCATATATCAACTCTCCGCACAATTATCTATATATCTTTGCTTTAATTCAGGCTTGACTAAAGCGCCTCCTAGCAAAAAAATGCATTGCCAGACAAAGTTGCCCCTCACATCATGTTTACCTCCTCAAAACATCATGTTTACCTCCTCAAAAATAAAACAGTATGATTGGCAGTTACAATTAAACAAAGTTGCCCCTCACATCATGTTTACCTCCTCAGAAATAAAACAGTGAGAAATAAGAATATAAGTGAATAAGAATGGAGAAATAATTGATATAGTTTTGGACTTTATCAACGTGTGAACACCATTAAGGAATCATTGTAAAAAGTGGAAATTGTCTTTTTAAATGTTGAAATGTTGAATAAATAAATGTAATTTTAAAAAAAGAAATAAAACAATGTGATTGGCAGTTACAATTAAGTCAGTTTTTAAAAAGCAGCTTAGAAACCCTTATACCATTTCTGTGAAATTTAATAACTATTCCTAATGATGTACTGTTTTTTGCAAATTCCTTCCCATTTGAATATAAAAATAAAATACTTCTAGCTGTTCATATTTTCTCATGTTACACTAGGAGTGCAGAGATCCATTTTTCAAAATCCTGGTTTCAGTTCAGGAACTAAACTTAGTGAGATTAATCCCTGAATGACTGAGAACTACACTGGATAGACAGCTTGGGAATTTGATGCCTTCATGGCAATCATAGGAACATTTTAATTAGTCACCTGCTTGACAGATAGCAAGATGTAATTTTATTACAATATAGGGTAAGCAATGCCCCATAATCATGGCCAGACCATTTCTTGATAAAATTCAATTTCAGGGTAGTTTTCTTCCTGTATAAGGAGGGAACCTAAGGTTTTTTTTGAAGATTTATGGAATGTAATAGACTTCTGAATATTATGAAAGTTTTGTGAAAGTTAGAACAGGTGATGCTCTCAGTCCTTTGCTCTCTCTATGGAATGGCAAGATATGATGAAGAAGCAACACAATTGTTCCCAGCTGTCATCTGCAGTCCAATGGAGACATAGATAGTCCCTAATTGACTAGAGAGTTCCAAACAATTAAACAATCTGGAAAACAGGATTGCTATGTAAAGTGGAAATACCAGAAGCATAAGTCTTGGTATGAGACAGGGTGGACATAAATCAGAATCCATAATTTTGTGCATCAACTGGCTGTGAAGGAGGATTACAAGGAGGATTAAGGTACATGTAACCATCCTTCATATCTTTCCTGGCTCATTCACAATTTATTGATATTTACTCTAGAGAATGTCATTTTACAGTTCCCAAACATTGGTGGTACACTTTGAAGATATAGTGATTCACGCTCTTATTGCTATAAATAAAAAATTCACAGCTTTTTATCATCAAGTGCCAAACTTAGTATTTGAGTGGTATCGTGAAGCTAACATTCCCAAAAGAAATGTGTGGTGCAAAAATAAAAACTAAGTTTGATTTTAAGTAAGTGTAATTTAACCATAAATATTACACTTTCCAATCATGTGTTTAATCATATTGCTCTTTCGTCACATTAAAAGTTATAAGGCTGTAGATAGCTTGAAACCTCAGTTGTAAACTTGAAAACTAAATCTAGACAGTGCAATATCAAAGGGAATATTTGCTTTTGTCTGGTACACTGAGGACAGCACTACAAAAAGGAGAAGGGCTAGGACAAAGAAAATCAATCAATACATATGAATTCATTCAATACCCATACATTTGTATCAAATTATTATGGTTTGTTTGTGGTTTTTAAGGCTTCACTGTGCCATGCAATGCTGAGCTGGATGATAGCATGAAACTGAATTATGACAGAAAAAGACTTATCATTACTGAGAATGACCTTAAGGATTTCTCTACCACCACCTCCACTCCAAACTGGTGCTAATACTTCAAATATAGTGAGGCAGTTTTGTTGCTTCTTAATTTTGAAGAAAAGAGTGTCATTCCTGTCTCTAGAATAAAGTGCAACTGTCTTTTCAAACGCCTTTGGTTTTGCTATCAGTTTTGCCCCCTTTTCGTTTATTGGCTTTTGTGTTGGCTTCTGAAACCTCTGAGCTAAGTTGAGAAGCTACATGTGCTGGTATAGGGTAATTCTCAGGGATACCCTTGTGGGGAAAAGAAGTAGCTGGTTGGGGCAGCCATGATATTGTATTTCCTTCAAAAATTCCACAGAGAATAGGACCACTGTGGGGTTGTCCTGAAATGCCAAGCCTGACAGAGCAGCAAAGAGATCTGTCTCAACATACAATGCAACACAAAAATGTTGCTTGTAATTGGTAATCAGCAGCCTTATCAAATTAGCCTATCTACTAATTCATTTCACTAATTAAGACATCAGGCTAGAAACCCGAAAGACTCTGAAGTCTAATCCTGCCTTAGGCACAAAGCCAGACAGATGACTTTTGAGCAGTCCCACTCTCTAGGAATGTACAAACCACTATCCAAAAAATCTTGAAAAAAAAACTTTGTAGTACAGGTCAGGAGCAGTCAATGTAGTACACGATGCTATCTACTGAAATTTCAGCTAGCAGTTTGACTGATTGTTATGTTTCTGCTGCATCGTAAATTGTTAATTTAAAAGGGTGGGTATTATTATGCAAAATAAAGTTTGATCAGGATTTGAAACGGATCCCTGAGGATAGCGATTAATTAAAACCTTTACTTTAGTTTTAGAAATTTGACTTTTGTGGATCTGATGAAAAGATTTGCACTTTCTTTCAATCTTCCTTCATCCTACCTCTGGCTGTCTTCTTGTGGGGATTTCGCAGCTTAAAGTGTAAATACTTCTTCTTCCTTTGAATTTGAAATTATTGATTTACTTTCAGACAGAGGAACAGGAGATAAATTTGTTGTATCTGCATTTCTATTCAAACTTACCTACCCAATTTACATTAATTAAATCTATATACAAACTGTCCAGATGCCTACAGTTTCCCAAATTTTATGATTCAATTCATGACTGAAGAGTTCCATTCAAGGATGCACATATTATTAACTACAGGAATACAAGCTCTTTAAAAAAAAAGATATGCAAGATATACTGTATAAAAATAAGTAGAATGAACTGGAAGATAGAAAATGAAAAAGTATGCCAAATTAATTTTGGCAAATTTTCTTATCCTTAATTGCAGCAGACATAAACAAAGAGTAATGTATTTCACTGAAATCATTTGACCTTCTTCCACTTTTTTTTAGTATATATAAGATTGTAAAGGATAGACTGAGACAAATGCATCTAGACTTAATTTGTAGATACACAGTGTTTATCTGTCCATTAATGGTTTATCTTATTAACCTTAATGCAATTTTTCTATAGTTAGAAATAGTAGTTTGGAATTAGATCTCTTTATGAAGTAGAATGAATTACTTTAGAAAGGTTTCTTAGTGTTTGATGTTAATTTCACAATAATTTGACTTCAGTCATACAATTCTAACAGTAATCATTTTCCCTACCTTTATAGAAATTGGAAAAGAGTTGGCAATAGACCAAATGTTACTCCAAATACAAACAGCTATCAATAGCTATAATTTTTATTAACAATAAATGTTCAGTTACCATCTATAAAATGTAATTTAACAAGGCTACAGAAAACCCATTAGAAATTATTAGAAAATCAGTTTTTATTCCGTCCAAACTGATAACATCCTCTTAGCTTTAATTCAAAAAGGTTAAGACTCTTTATAAGATTTGTCTTTCAAAATCTATTATATACACACAAGAGAGAAAGAGAGCAAGAGGGAGGGAGGGAGGGAGGGAGAGAGAGAGAGAGAGAGAGAGGGTGAGAGAGAGAGAGAGAGTGTGTTATGTGCAGGAAAAAATATAAGTGAATCCACAGCTCCAATCCAACAGATAATCTATGGAGACTCTCCTCCAGTTAGGGGAACTACCTAATGAAGATGACCTCACTAACCACTTTTAGAGAGCATGTCTTCATGTTGCTGCCTTCATCTAATCCTATGGAAGCATCTTAAATTCAATTTTAGCTGTTTCAGTTTAAAGTTTGTCCTCTTCTGTCAACCCAAGTCTAACCATGGATAGAATTGATAACACAACTGGAAAAATATTGTATATTGTATAATATTGTGTATTAAGCTTTGTTCGGGTATTTTCCCACATCATTGTAGTTGTGCTTTTAAAGTTGTAGCAACCTTTCGGCAGAATCTCATCTGCCATCATCAGGCTTCTGTATTGTGTTCATCTGTGAGTCAGACTAAACCCCAGTAAAACTTTTACAAAAAAAAAGCACTCCGACAATGCTGGAAAAACAATCCACTATTGGACCGGATGGAATATGTGCCTACTTCTTAAAAAAGCTATCCACTGCCATAGCCAAACCTCTAAGCATAATCTTTGAAAAATCTTTCAGGACCAGCTCCTTGCCTAACCTATGGTCACAAGCCACTGTCATCCCCATCTTCAAAAAGGGAGACCCAAGCCTAGTTGAAAATTAAAGATCAATCTCCTTATGCTGCGTCACCTGTAAAGTCATGGAATCAATTATTAACCAATCCATCATCCTCCACTTAGAGACAAACAACCTACTCTCCAATAAACAATTTGGTTTCAGAAAAAAACTATCCTGTAATCTGCAACTCTTACACTGCAAAAACATATGGACGACACAACTCGACCAGGGCAAAGCAATAGACGCAATCTACATAGACTTCTGTAAAGCCTTTGATTCAGTGGTACACGACAAACTACTCCTAAAAATAAAATCCTATGGTATCTCTGGACAACTGAATAACTGGATAGAAGCATTCCTGGCAAACAGACAACAAATGGTCAAAATTGGGAGCGTCCTATCAAATTCTGTACCTGTCAATAGTGGTGTCCCCCAAGGCAGTGTTCTAGGACCAACTCTCTTCATACTCTACATAAATGACCTCTGTGATCATATTAAGAGCAATTGCGCTCTTTTCGCTGATGATGTAAAGCTGTTCAATACCACAGACAATACTGCTACCCTACAAAAAGATCTTGACTATGTATCAGAATGGTCAAACAAATGGCAACTTCAAATCTCAACAAATAAATGCTCTGTCTTACATATTGGCAAAAAAAAAATCAGAAAATAAAATACAAGCTGAATAGTCAAGATCTTGTTGATGACCCAAGCTCTGTAAAGGACCTTGGAATACTCACCTCTAATGATCTAAGTGCTAGAGCCCACTGCAACTACATAGCCAAAAAGGCATTAAGAGTTGTTAACCTAATCCTACGTAGCTTTTTCTCTGGTAATATCACACTACTAACCAGAGCATACAAAACATTTGCTAGACCAATACTCGAATACAGTTCATCAGTCTGGAACCCACATTACATATCTGATATTAGCACAATTGAGAAAGTCCAGAAATATTTCACAAGAAGAGTTCTCCACTCCTCTACTCGTTGTAGAATACCTTATGCCACCAGACTTGAAATTCTAGAACTAGAAAACCTTGAATTACGCCGTCTTCGGTCTGATTTAAGCATGGTATATAAAATCATACATTGCAATGTCCTACCTGTCAATGAATACTTCAGCTTCAACCATAACAACACAAGAGCACACAATAGATACAAACTCAAAGTTAACCGCACCAAACTTGATTGCAGGAAATACGACTTCAGCAATAGAGTGGTCAATGTCTGGAATACTCTACCCGACTGTAGTTTCTTCCCCAAACCCCAAAAACTTTAACCTTAGACTGTCTACTATTGATCTCACCCCTTTCCTAAGAGGTCTGTAGGGGGCGTGCATAAGCGCACCAACGTGCCTACCGTCCCTGTCCTATTGTTTCTCTTATTCTTCTTTTATTTTTCTTATATGTACCCATTTCATGTATTCACAACTATGTATACACTTATACTTATTATCTTGTAAACAATTGGCAAATCAAATAAATAAATAAATAAATAAATAAGGGATCTGGAGGCTAAACCATATGATGAATGATTGAGGAACTAGGTCTAGTCTAACAAAGAAAAGGACTAAGGGTAATATAATTAATTTCACCATTAATTTAATTTACATTAACTTAATTAGCCATTATCCTTGGGAGACAGTGGTTCTGAATATAATGCAGTCTGATGCCATGTAAGGTTTATAGCATCATGGGAAGACTGAGAGGAGCCAGTGCACCTCATAAAGTGTTACATGTGAAGTAGAAGAAATGCCTATAAGTCTCCACACTGCTGCATTCTGGACCAATTGAAGCCTCCAGATTATTCAATTCCCATCAAACATGTATTCAAATTAAAATCATAATAGATAATTTTGTGAGGTGGGAAAAATGAGCATGTTTCACATCAGCTAATCAAAGAGTTTTTCAAATTTTAGCTTTCGACTGGAATTTTCACCGTCGCTCTACTCTGACCTGCCTGAGAGAAGTGGCCAGATATACGGTAATAGGTTCCCAGCAGTGTTTCAGTAAGTACAGAGACTGATACTATAATATCAATGCTCAAAATAGCATAGAAGATACTTACTTTGTCTGGGTAGAATATGGAAACTAGATTATGACAGCTATCTAGAACCCCCCAAGGTAGGTGTTTCTGATGCAATATGCCACACAAAGAGGAATTTGGAGTGGGGGGAAATTAGCTGGCTGGGTAAAGAAATGGTTCAGCAGAATAATTTGCAAGCATTGGCTGGCTATCCCAGCACCAGAATTATAGGATTAAAATTTCACCACGGGACAGATAAGCAAGGATAAACCCAAACACGCAGAGTATCTGTGTATTTGGGTCATGCTAGTAAACAGCCAGGCCTGGAACGCATTTTAGAATGCTTCAGAAGTTCTTTTAAACATGTTTTAGTGGTACTTCTTTGTTACAAAGTTGTTACAAAGTTGTAGAAGATGCTAGTTTTTGTATACATCTTGTCATCATTCAATTGTCTCACTGGCTACCCTGCTTCCTGCTTCAGAAAAGGCTTATAACAGTTCCTTTGTGCTGGGATTTCAATAAACTTTACCAGCAATGGGTTTTAAATGAAGTATGGCAAGCCAAGGTGCTGCAGATCTCTTCAGTTGGTACAATAAAATACAGGACACAATAAAATACAACTGGCAAGGACAAGAGTCCTACTCATTGAGCATTAAGAATTTCATCAACAAAGTTTCCAAAAGATGTTTTACAAGCAATTCATTTTCTATCAAACTAAATTAAAATGGTTTTTAAAAATCAAGACTTTTTCAGCATAGCAAAGATGAACATAGTCATAAAATCCACATTTACAGTAGTTTTATCTGCAGTACAAAAAGAGATGGCAATAGTTACCATATTCCATTCACTAATTGTAGAAGTGAGTGAAATTGTTTCAGGGCAATGTTTGCAGAGTGCAGGAGACATTTATATAGCTTGTTCAGAACATTTGAGAAAATATAATTTCAAAGCATCTTAGCATTCAAGCATTCAAGTATAAGTTTAGGAGACAGTGCACAAAGGAATATTTATCTGTCTATGTGCTTCCGAAACCTGAAGCTAGAAATATACATATATTTATTATATCATACTGTTTATGTTTTGATGTTAAAATAATCTGAAATTTATAATAATGAGACATAGCATGAAAATATATTACATAAAGAATTTAGAGCAAGGAATTACACTTGTGACCAATGAGAGTTTTTCAAATACATGATAAACTCCTAGAAATTGATATTTGCCTTCTGGGAGTTTATTTTTAACAAATGTAATATGATGCATAAATGTGTTTCTACTCATTGCTGAGAGATCAGAAGAAAACCAACAGCCAGCCAGTAGTATCTCTCAATTTACTCCCCAGAAGTCAAGATCTGAATACAGATACCCACTAAGTCAAAATTAATTCCCTATATATACAAGCTACTTTTCACTTAAGCTGTCATAATGTAAGCACACTAATCAGAGGGAAAGATCTAACCAATTCAATGGGCCTCTTTTCCAAAGAGATGTATGTGTTCATGCTTCATAGGTAACAAGTACACATTTGTTTGCAAACATAAATTCAGAGTTCTCTGTATACAGCATAGCTCATCTTTTATTTGCATATTCCATCTGTTTAGCAATGCAAGAATGATTAATACCCCAAAAAGCATTTGTAGAACAGAAACTCTCATCCGTCGCCTCCATTTTGTTCTGTATTGCAATCTAGCACAAAGCTAAGAATCCTGAAACCTGCCAATAATATTTTGCTGCCTCAGCATTGTTTATAATAATGTCTCGCATGTGATTATACACTAGGAAATGCATCATAAATACATATACTAGACATGGATTTACTATGTAAAAACAAGCATAGTTTTATTTTCCCCTTCCTACATGAAAAGGAAGGAAGGAAGGAAGGAAGAAAGGAAGGAAGGAAGGAAGGAAGGAAGGAAGGAAGGAAGGAAGGAAGGAAGGAAGGAAGGAAGGAAGCATCTGCAGTCATGATCCATTATTACACCTAAAGAGTAATCTGAGTAGCACTGAGAACAGGGAGGCTTTAATTCACCCAAGCAGAGGAAACAGTGGGGAGGGGAAACCAGGGAAAGAATGGGGAAATAACCAAGATTCTCTAAGAAGACGTGAAATAGTGGAATGGTGTAAGGAATTTATGTTGGGAGGGAGGAAAGGAGCTGAAACCATGGCAGAGGGATGTGGAAGGATGAGGAGACCACGAAAAATACCAAGGTAGAGCAGGTTTGTATTAACTATGGTTAAGGTTATATTTGATAGAGTTGTATGCTTAGCTCAGTTAGTACTGACTCAGAGCAGTGAAGTATTTTGGTTTTATCCAACTTTCTTCTGAATTCTTTGAATCCACCTTTGCCTGGGATAACATAACATGGAACAAGATGGATCTAAAGAAGGCAGGAAGAAGTCTGAGAAATGTACATCAACTCAACTCTGCAGATAAGTTAAACTTTGAAGGAAATGCAGCTGAAAATGGAAGAAACAGTAACACATTGTATTTAACTATGTTGTCCAGCTAGCAGTGCTGATTAATGAAAAATGAAAAATTACAGGTAGCCTTGCTTATACATGCTAGAGAGGAAGACGTAGAAGGGGGGTTTAATGCCTTGTTTAATACTGTAGCTGGAGAAGAAGCAGATTAGCCACGGATATGTATGTTAAATGATACATTTGAAAGTTATCACATAAGAAAAAGGCTAATATGGTGAAAGACATATATTTCACAAGAAAATTTAGATAAGAAACTAAAGAACCATGAGTAAGTTCTAGGACTTAGAGCAGTCCTCTGAGTGGACTGTAAACAATTGTTCACTTTGGACAAATTTGTTTAAATAATTTGGACAATTATTGGTATGTTGAATCCAGTTGAACTAGAAGAAGACTAGTTGCTTTAGTTGTTTACAGACACAAAACTGAATGTTTAAATATAAATATAGGAGCACAAACAAATGAATTTTCCTTTAGTGTTTATTAATTTCTGTAAACTTTAATTATCGGATTAGTTATTTATTCTGGACAAACACTGCAGCTGTTGGGGAAATGTGAACAGACTTTAAATGAAAGGATTTTATTCATCTAACATTCATCTTCCAGAAGGACTCTGGGTAGCAAACAAAATAAAAATATAATATGTTAAAAACAGAATTTTAAACAATAAACTGAATGGGGGCCCCATTCCCATGCTAGTTCTATCAACATCCTGGCCCCAGTGCTTGGGCAAAGGTCTTCACTGTTTTCCTGAAGGCCAACAGGGCTAGGGTCAAGCATATCACCAGTGAAGCCTATTCCATAAGGCAGTTGCCATGACAGAGAAGGCACACTTCTGAGGCCACACTAAGCAACACTGCTTCACCAAAGCATTATGAAGTTCAAGTGGTTGATTCTGAGGTTAAAGTTGTTCTAGGAATGATAGCAGTAGCTAATTAAAACTAATACAGTAGTGGCAATAAACGATGACCTCATAGATGCTGTATACGTCCACTTGCACAATCACAATTAAATTTTTGTTAATAGGGTGGCTGTTTTTATCAGCTGCTATCTCAGTCAGAAAAATAATATTTTTAATCTGATGCTGTTGACTGTTTTTAACAGTTCTTTTATTTTTATTTGATCTTTGGGGAAGGGTGTTCCGCTATCTTTATTTGTGTGCTCTCTCTCCCTCTCCCTCCCTCCCCCACTCCACGCATATATTTGATTGATTGTCAGGAGTCAACATACACTTACTGTAACTAACCATACTCTCTTAACTAAAAGATGATTGTATCTCTAGCTTTAGAAATATATTTTGAAAAAATAGGTTAGGTTACAGTTCAATTATATTAAATCTGCATGTATCTCTAGGGGCTTGTACCTCAGAAAAAAATATTACTGTGAGAACAAGAAAAAACTAAAAAAGTACTTAAATGAATAGAACAGGTGGCAATTATAACTTATAAATCAACCTTCAGAGTGTGTAAATCCTATAATCATCATGGAAGAAAAAAAATATCAGGAAGTAAATTAGATTGTAAAGATTCATTATTTCCAAACAGTCCATGCAGTGTTTGATTCTGTGCAGGCATCAGCATTTTTTTTTTGCAGCTTAGATACTGTTTCACTGCTGGTGAATTTGGCATACTGGTGTTGGTTGATGGCATGCTGGCAGGAAAGAATAAATAAATAAATAAACAAACAAACAAACACAGGTAAATAAATAAATACATAAATAAATAAATTTGGTGGACCTGGAGAAAGAAATTGGGTATGTTGACTGTGAAAAGCACAGTATCATAGAGTACTCTGGTATAACTTCAAAGGCTTCACAAGTAAGCTTAAAATGAAGAGCAAATCTGAATTAAAGCAGAAGTTAAGGGTTAGTGAAAAATTAGACTTGGGGTGCCCACTGCTTGTATTTGTAAAGCATGATATAAAGAAGAGAAATTTATCTAGAAAGCATGATGGAGGAAAAAAAACATGAAAATGATGCAGGAAACATCATTCAATGAAGCAGTGGTATAATGGTATGTTCAACAACCTTCAGGTAGTGTTTATATTTACTAATAGAAAACCACACGAAGACAACATCCAAAGCCAGTATTGGGGAGCTGCAGTGATTTTGTAAATGTCATGGTATTGTTAACAAGTGAACATTCAATGAAACACTGAGTGCACCTATGGAGGAGACAGACCCTTTCATTGATGATGCATGACTCATACTGTCCCAAATTTACAGTGCTGTGGAGACTGGTGCATTCTGGTTTTCAGTTTCCCCCAAAGGTCAGACACTTGAGCATAACAGATCAATAATAGAAATAAAAATCAGCCAGGAGTGGATCTTGTGTTCTTTTTCTGCAAATGCCAATGCATAGATACTGTTGGCAACTCTCTTTCTCCAAGAATGCTGAAAGACATCATGCATCAACTGCCAGTCATATATTATAATTCACCAAATGCATGATTTACATAATCAAGATTGTGTCTTCAGTTTTTCTGTGACAAAAATCAGACCGTATCAAAATAAGATGCTGAAAATATCATCTGAAAACATTACGCTAAATCTTGATAAAGCTCAATCAATCAACAAAAGCACAAGAAATGTATGTATGTTTTTGCCTCAAATTATAACTTCAGCGATGCATCCCATGAACCAGGCATTATTTTGGTGACTAAAAGACTTTATAGGAAGACAGGTGATGACTGTGTTGGAGAATGAATCTGATAAAGAAAGAAACACAAGAGTGCATGTACTTCACAAAGCTTCAGGAACTATAATTTTGCTGCATTGAACAGCAGTCTGAATTATAATATTGGCACATGACTGGAAAAAAAAACTTTATAATGTGGAAGGAGATCTGCAGTCTAAGCACACACATTTTGAAGTTATCGACTACCCCAGAAGCATACAGAGAGCAGGAAAAGAGCAGGCCACTAAAGACTGTGCCCCACAATAAATGAAGGTAATCCTAGTTATTAGATAATGACTGAGGTAAGATAGCTACAAAGGTGAGGAAGGAGAGGAGAAGAAGGAAGCCACGAAGACATGGAAGAAGAATTGCCAATCCCCTAAATAAAATTGTTGTTGTTGTGATCCCATCACAAATAAATGCAGTAAAGATTTTGACAAAGGAAAGGTGTCACATTCATATTATTCTGCAAGTGCAATTCATTTAATTTTTTGTATTTATCTCCTGGATACACCATTTTGGAATAGTTCTGTGTTCACCATCTTTCTGGATGCAATCAAAAAAGGGCGCAGATTGATTTCCATAGGGAGGCTGTCCCAAAGAACCGGTATACCTACCAAGTAGCAGACCCTTCTGGCCTCAACTTTCTTTACTACCCCAGAATGAGACATTAGGAGCAGTTTGAGGCCAACTCTAGCTGGAGCAACCATATGTACCCAGGTGCAAATCCATAGGGGGCTTTATAGATAAAATGCAGCACTTTAAATTGCATCCGGAAGCCAGTGCAGTACTGTAGAAAAGTTGTAATGTGCTTCCAACAGCTGGTGCCAGATGACGCATTGGCTGCTATATTGGGGACTAACCACAGGTGTAAAACTCTTTTAAAAGAAGCCCTACACTCATGGCAGCAGTCTAACTGAGTGGCAGTGAAGGCATCAGTCATGTAGTGAGTCCTCTTGCACCTGACAAGGCTACAACAGATACACCAACTGAAAGTGGACAAAACCTTAGGTAGCAGGACCCAACTAAAAGGGGACAAAACCTTAGGTAGCAGGACCCAACTAAAAGTGGACAAAACCTTAGGTAGCAGGACCCATAAGTCTAGAATCCCTACAATACAAATCTGCTTTTTCAGAGATGGTGCCCCCCACCCAGAAATAACAATAGCATCAAAGGAGGATCTTGACAGAAATGAATGTCTCCATCTTCTTTGGCTTCAGCTTACCCTGTTCTATCCCATCCAGATCCTAACAACATCCAAGCTTTGAAAAAGGACATCAACAGCATCCCCTACTGTTCAAGGTTTCAAAGATAGAACTTTCAGAGACAAAGCTTTAGTATTAAAAGTGATTTTTGCCAGGAAGAGAAAGAAAGTTGTATGAAAAATAAAAACATATTAACATTATTAAGATGATTTAGCCCGGCAAAACCTAACATTTAAGAATCACACAATTACTGTATCAAAAGTTACACATTTGAATTGATAAAACAAAAACCAAAATTATGAAGTTCATTTGGGTACTGAATTTTGTAAGAGAAGAGTCAATGATGCTGTTTAATGATTTGGTATGGATAGATATATTGCTGCATGTTTATTCCCAGACTTATATATTGCTTATATATTGCTGCATGTTTATGCCCAGACTGGAATATCTGCATGAAATACTATTTGCCTGCAAGCAAGAACTGGTGGAACCACAAAATAAGCAAAGTAATAGAAAATGAATAACTAAAGTGCTCTGTGAATATAGAATTCAAGCAGGCGGACAGATTAGGTGCAATCCCAAAAGAATGAGAGCACTACTTGAACACCATTGACATTTACAAAATCACCATCAGTCAATTGCAAAAGGCAGCTTAAATCTTACAACAATACCTTGGACACCATGAAGCAACCTCTGCCTGTCTCAGGTCCTTGGGAAGGATAGATATGTTGATAAAAATGCCAAATGCAGTCCAAACATCTAAATGACTGCATGCCCAACAACAACAAGAACAAACTGTGAGGAAAAAAAAAAACAAATTGTGGAAAAACATGTGATGCCTATAAAAGGAAAAATTGGAGCTATTTGAGTTTCAGAAGAGAAACTATCGCTTCATGGTGAAATTTAAAATTAAATAAATTCAAAATTTGTGAAATTTCTTATTTATTTTATTTTGATTTTATTATTTAGTTTACTGTATTGATTTGTGCAATTGTTATAATACCTAATTAGTGAAACTGGTACAATACTTTGTCATTTTGTTTTTGTGGGTAATAGAACCCCTGAAGAATAATAAGCTTGGTTCAGAGGAATGTTGATCGTTTACTAAAGACTTCATATTTCTTCCTATTTTGTTTAGCCAAAGAGAATGATGGATAAAAAAAAGAGTACAAACTTAGAAAAAAAAAGTGTTGCTGTTGATGATATGAATATTTGATCTTTTGGCTTATAAATCTCAATTTTTAATAGCGCAGCTTTAAAGAATATGCTCACCAATAACCACAGTCTTGCTAAAGCACTAAAATGATCAAGAGAACACATTAGAATAATTGAAACTGAGACCAGAAAGATTATGATCACTGTTTCCAAGTTTTACTTCCTTTAGAAGTAGAAGATAATGTTTACATAAATAAAATGGATTATGGAAGCCTGATAATGTAATCAGCTAGTATAAAACACCACAATTTTATTCAGTTCAAATTAATGATGGAACTGCAGAGGTAAAAATGCATTATTTTTTTTCAGATAAGGTGCAAAATTCAGAACTAAAGAAACAAACAAATAAAACAAGTGATACAAGTGTTATGGAATTAATACAGGTCAGGATCTCAATATTAAACCCATGTGGACTTCAAAAAAGGGAGCTGTGGGAAGCTTCTAAGTTGAAAATACAAGTCTGTAGAACTGTTTTTGTGTAAATGGCAAACACATAATTATTTGTGAGTGTAGTTTAGCTGTGATCAGTAGAAGATTTTGGTTACATCCTGACTGTGTTTTGAAATATTTGAATGCTTCATATTTAAGCAGGGCAAGGGGATCAATGGGAAAGTTGAGGACAATGATATGGCCCAGAGAAAGCTACAGAAAGCAAGGAGGAAGAGAAGAGCCAGCAGCGGCAGTTAGAGTCAAGTGAAGAAAGCCGAGGGTCAGGTTACAAGTGCAGAGAAGAGTTAACTAAGGAGAGCTGGGTCAGTAAAGCAATGCAGGGAAGAAAGGACTAGCCTCAGGCTTTCTGTAGGTGTGACATGAGATCTCAGAAAGAGTGAATGCATCTTTCTGAATGAGTCCCAAGAACCTGGGTTCAGTTTTTTGGGTTTTGTTTTTGTTTTGCAAATTACTAGAAATTTGTTTTGTTTTGTAAACTACTAGAAATTCAGGTAATTCGTTTGCAATAAAATGGCAAATTAGCGATTTCCAGGATCCACCTTTCTTTCTCTCTTTAAAAAGTGAGTGGTTAGGAACACACTCAATCTTTTGATGCAAAGCATCACAACGTGGAAATTAGTAACAAAATAAATAAATAAATAACATTTCAGAATGTAATTACCCCAGTATATAATATTTGAATTTTATTTGTTTTCTTAAGTTTTTGCAGGTATCTATATGTATGGTATTCAGCTTTGTTCAGGTATTTTCCCACATCATTATAGTTGTGCTTTTAAAGTTGTAGTGACGTTTCGGCAGAATCTCATCTGCCATCATAAGGCTTGTGTATTGGGAATACCATACATATTTGAATTTTAGTTTATACACATAACTATATGTTTTATAGTTCTCTTATATTTCGATTCATTTATGCCAGTGTTAATAAAATGTATTTTTGTATATTTATGGAATGCTATTTACATGTTTAGACATTGTTTAATTAATGGACAGGTTTCTTAGTTTCAATAGCTGCAAGAAAAACAGAAGACTGAGTTAGTTTGATTTTTTTCTTCACAGAAAATTTACTAATTCCAAATTTAAATTTAAATGCAACATATTTTTCTTTCTAAACTGGCTATTAAATCTTCATGATGTTTTGTCTCAAAAGGATAGACTGGGTTGTGCTTGAATCTTATATTTGATAAAATTCATTGGGAATTGTGGATCTAAAGAAGTTCTGAAGTCAAGAAATGATAATTATCAAGGGTACCTTAGAAACCCATTGGCATTATCTCTCCAGTGTATACAGATAGGTCAAATAATTGTGCAGTCAAATTGATAGTGTTTGGTCCAATATATGAAATATTGTGTACAATATATATATATATATATATATATATATATATATATATATATATATATATATATATATATATATATATATATATATATATATACATATACATATACATATACATATACATAATATATGATCTTTATTCTCTCGCAGATTGGAAGACTGCCATAGTAGTCAGAGAGTGCCATTCTTATAAAGTGGTATTGCGGTGTTTTACATGGCCTTTTTGATATCTGCATCTCTGGCCTCGAACGCTTGGATGGTGTGAGTTTAGCCTTGTTGTGGCATCCTGGCCTGGCGTTGTAAGACCCAGGATACCACAACAAAAGAACTCACAAGCCCATCACACAACCCATTACCCAAGCCGTTAAAACACAAGAGGCTAACGACCCAGGAGATGACAGCACAAGATCCAGGATATTCTACAACAAAAGGCCATTACACAGCCCATTATACCAACATCAACTCCATCAACCAATCAAGAGGCTGCAGCACAGCCAACCAGCCCAGCACACCATCCCCACCACTTGTATATATAGAGAGATGGCAGCTCCGGTCACACACTGCTTGCACTGGCACTAAGCCGAAAGCACCAGCCTGAAGATGGCGAGTGGGACCTCGCCGAAACGCTTGCTCTAGATACTTTGAATCTTACGCGGAGAGAACCCGAATAACCAAAGATCCACATACAAATACCAGAACCTCAGAAAACACATATATATATATATACATACATACATACACATACATACATACATACATACATACATACTGTATATATATATTCTTAAGTTTTCGTAGGTATCTATATGTATGGTATTCAGGTTTGTTCGGGTATTTTCCCATGTCATTATAGTTGTGCTTTTAAAGTTGTAGCGACGTTTCAGCAGAATCTCATCTGCCATCATCAGTCTTGTGTATTGTGTTCGTCTGTAGCTGTGGTCTGGTTTCTGGATGGTGGTTGCCTTTCATCTATGGGATGGGTTTGGTTTGAGTCTGGTGAGGGAGATTGGTGGTGGCGTCATGTGTTGTTTAGGGTCCGATGTTGGTTTTCGTGGCTGGGACTCGTTTGTTGATAAGGGCTAGCTTCCAGATGTCTGGTACGCGGGAGGTATCATCCATTTATTCGTGTTATGGGGGTGTTTCTCTATTTCAATGGCTTCCCTGATTATTCTCGTGTTGAAGTGTTCAGGAGACGAAAGGTAACCACCGTCCAGAAACCAGACCACAGCTGCATCACCAGCTGCCACACACCCCAACCCCCAAAACCAAGCAAACTGACACACACCATAAACACATAGCCAGACCTCAAACTCGGAGCCAAACCAAAATCTGGAACATTGCATCACAGCCATCCACTCAGGATATCACATCATGGAACTCAGGAGGTTACACCAGAAAACCTCAGGATGTTGCAACACAGCCAATGACCCAAGAGATTACAGCACAAGACCCAGGATGTCACAACAATAGAACTCAGAAGGTCATCACACAGCCCATTACCCAGGTCGTTACAACACAGGAGGCTGATAGACACACAGCCAGTACCTCAGCCACACAGGTTCTTACGAAAAAGACAACCAATCTGCAAACATCGACTCCATCAACCAATCAAGAAATAACAACACAGCCAACCACCTGCTTACAACAGAGCCAGCACATCACACCTCCCCACCAGTATTTATAGAGAGACGGCAGCTCTGATCACACTTTGCTCGCATAAGCATGAAACCGAAAGCACCAGCCTGAAGATGGCGAGTGGGACCTCATCAAAACGTTGCCAAGATACTCTCAATCTTACACAGGAAAAGACCCAAACACGCCAAAACCTGCATATGTATGTATGTATGTATGTATATATGTGTGTGTGTGTGTGTGTATACACACACACACACACACACACACACACACACACACACACATTCAACTGCCCCCTGCCATCACCACCACTAATAATAAAAATGGTTTTGATCTAACCAACAGAGCAAGGGAATACTTAATATTTTCCTGCATGAACTGTTTCCCCATCCATAATCAGTTCCAGCTGCTTTTTCTACATAATAAAAATGTGTTTTTTCTCCACCTTTTTGTCTGCAGGGGAACAAGCAGCGTGAGAAAGGCAATTTTGATTAGAAGATGGCTTGTGGATAAAACTATTTAGCATCTCTTATTTTTCTGCTGATGTTACCTTGGGAAAATTTGCAGCAGTTTTAACACCTTTGTTTTTACAGTTTAGAGTTTCAATTTTTTAAACTTTGTATCAGAGGTGGTATTCAGCAGGTTCAGACCAGTTCAGGACAACCAGTCGTGGAAATTTTGATTAGTTCAGAGAACCGGCAAATACCACCCCTGACTTGAGATTTTACAGTACCCTTCCCCTGTCATCCCCACCAAGCCACAGAACCAGTAGTAAAAAAATTTGAATCCCACCACTGCTTTGTATCCATCTGTTGTGGTTTAGAAAAACACGAGCAATCGTTTATACAATGTACAGCTAGATGGCAGTAAAAAGTAACCGTTTTCTGTATCTCCTTGCTGCCCTCTTGTAGTCATCTAATTTTATGCATCTGATAAATGACAGTCTCTCCCTCTCCCTCCCCACTAACCCCACTTTTAACATTAAGTGGATATCAGCAATTCCTATCAAGATTTTTTTTTTTTTTTTGCAGGATGGTGATGGTGATAAATGCTGCTGTAAAGAAAAATGGTTGCATTTGACTTTGCTGAAAGAATTGAGGAGAGAGGCAACCAACCCCAATATCAATATCTTGCCGTTTCCAAATTGCTTATTGGAAAATTACTTATTACAAAAGTAGAAATTATAGATCAATACAAATGCAACAAAACTAAATGATTGTGTCCTCTCTTCTCTAGTGCTACTATCTTCTCCATACATTGCCTCCATCCTTTGGTTTTGCCCATTATATGGATAGTACTTTGAGAAACCTTTACGATTTAGGAAAGTGGACACTAGAGGGCACTAAAGATTCTAAGTACTGTAGCATAAAAAAAAACTAAGCTAATTGGGGCTTACAAAATGACACTAAAATTCATAAGATTGGAGATATTAACTGAGATCTTTGAAGAATGGAGCCAGAAATTAGTAGCTACAATATCAATAAGTGTCAGAAATGATATGTGATTCTATGGATAGATTATGTTCAAAATATATCAATGAGGGAATGACAGATGTGGAAGAAAATAGTGTGACAAGAAAGAGAAAGCACATAAGTGGAATTATAAATGTCAGGCCAAGAGAATGAATTTGAAAAGGACGATTTCTTATATATGTAAAAGAAATTGCTTTTAGTTAAAATTTAAAGGAGAAATACAAATGACAAACCAAGAGAATGACTTGGAACTTTTTAAATTAGATCAACAAAAGAGGCTGGTTAGACTCTTGAAGTCTATACAGTGGAATAAAGAACTAAAGAGAAATCAAATCTTATGACAATATTTGAATGAACTAAAGACCAAGGCTGTTAGAAGTAAAAGGAAGGAATATAAAGTTGGTTTGTTTGATCAAGGTTAAAATAAGACACTTACTTGCAAAATTCTGGTAAATCTTTATGGATTTTTTTTGCTGATACCAGATTGAAAATTGATGGTTTTTTTGCTTATAGATAAGGAGTGGGGTATGGGGTGAAGAAATATCTTACAGAGGATGAAAAGTTACTAAATTCCTCTTGTAATGAGGACTAGAAATCACTTTTTTGTATATTTCTTTACTATATGTTTTCTCTTTCTTTTTCTTTTAATTTTCTTGCATTTTTAAACTTTTTTGCTGTTTTTCTTTCTTTGAGATTAGTTTGTATTCATTTTTACTATGATAATCAATTTTTTAAATAAAATTTAAAATTATACAAAACATATTTATGGTTATTTTGTGCATATCCCTCCTTTCTCTATGGGCTGCCTCTAATTATTTTATTAAATTATTTATTTGATGGGTAAAACTGGAGGAAAGGATGTGTTCAACTAAAATTTTAATTTCTTCATTGAAGGATCAGCTATCTTAGCCTCCCTTATTTTGCTGCCAAATGCTTGTGAATATTCAGTTCATACCCCTGCTCATCTCTTAATTCTTTTGATATGTTCTTACATGTTTACACAGGTAACACAATATACATTTATTTTTCCTAATATTCTCAAGTAATACTGCATTTCAATTATACACAGTATAATTTCAATAATACATAATGTATCATTTCCTAAGATGCTTAGATGGGTGAGCTCAGTGTTGCCGAACCTTTTCAACAACGAGTGCTGAAATGGGAGTGCGCACACACGTGTGGGGGAGTGCCGGAAACAGGAAGAGCAGTCTTCCGGTTTCTGGAGCACATGTGCATGCGAAGACCAGCTGGGCAGTGTGCATGTGTGCACCGGAAACTGGAAGTTCATGTGCACCAGGGAACTGCTCTTCCGGTCTCTGGTGCTCCCACAGATGCGAAGACTAGCCGGCACATGCATGCACCGGAACCCGGAAGAGCAACAGATGACAGCTGGCATGCCCAGAGAGATGGCTCTGCATGCCACTTCCGGCACACATGCCATAGTTTCGCCATCATGGGGTTAGCTGATATAATATTTCAAATAAAACAAACTTCTACTCCATCCTTTCATCATGTCTGCTTGCTTCACTGCAAAGAAGAAGGGCATAATTGTTGCCTCCCTTTCCACTCATTCTGAGAAACGATTGAGAAGTGAGACTCTTGCATCTCTTCCTAATCAAATCCCTGAGTCACAGAGGTTATATATAAGCAGATTACTTTTGGCTCTCAAATTTGATCAAATCACCCTTGTTCTTCACATGTACTGCTGTTCACAAGGATAACTATCCTGAACCTCCGTTTTATCAGAAAACAGCAAGGGTTCCTTATAAACTCTGGAATGTCTCTTCAGCTGCTATTTGGAAGCGAAAGTTCCCCATTGACCTAATTATTAGTTTATTTTGAACCACAGGTTTTTTCCAGCACTGCAGGCCCTTAGCCAAGGCTGGATAATCCTTCATGAAAAGAACACTGATTCCCCTAGACATGCCACAGACAGGCAAGGGAGATCTCTAAATCTTGTATGAGGTCTCCTACAGCTTCAGTTGGCCATACACTGCTTTTTCTAAATCTGCTTCTTAAGAATTATCAGTATTCTCTTTTCACAGTGTTAATGTTCCTGATGCTACCAGTATCAAACTCTTGCAGATTTTCCACTGGCACACAGAAGATCAGCCCTCAGATCAGAGTTATGTCCTTCTGAGATGCGTTCCTTCCTAAGGCCTGGTTATTACTCCTAATGAGCTGAGAAGGATACATTAAAGCTGTGAAGAAACATAGAAAGGATATATAGGAAATGCCCAGAATGGATTGGAGACATTGGATGCCTAAAATCAGCGTAGAAGCTTGGAGGCTGATGGTTAGTGTTAAGTCTGGGCGGTGGGTCCCAAGGAGAGACGAGACTCGAAGTAGTGACAACAGCTCTTTATTAGGAAACCAGATACTGAGACAAGACTCCCAGCTGAGGCAGCTCCTTTTATAGAGCTGGCTGTGGCTAGGCAGCCTATGACATGCATTTGAGCTTGCCGCACTTGGTTTTACCCAATCGCGGCAGCCGAATAAGAACCAATCAGAACACTTAGTTTTGTCCAATCACGGCCCAGCTTTTCCGGACCAATAGGAATGCAGGCCTACAAGCCTGCTGGTATGGAATAGTTAGTACTGGCTGAAGATCCCATTTTCACTAACAGGTTTTCTACTTCTAGTTTAGTTTCTCTTCAACCTAAGAAGATACCAGAGAATAAGAACTGCATCATATGGAATCTGAAGAGTATTTTCAATGTCTCAAGGTTATGAATAGTGACAATCAGTCACTGAAACATTACATAACATGGAGGATCAAGCTGAAATCAACTTTCACATAGCAACTCAACTAGGATTGCAAGGGTTATTTGGAAATGGACAAAACACTTAAATACTCTTAGCTATTTGTCTGGATAATATATACAGGCAACCATCTTAAATAAATAACCTTGGATGGCTAACAAAAAAAAATACCCTATACAGGCACATCCACACACCTTAAAACACAAAGTTGAAAATCATCCTGCTGAACTCATAATACATTTATAATGGGCACAATTAACAGTTTTCCAGTTCTACTAGGGTTTGGGGGGCAAAGATCCCGAGATCCTGCCCCAAGCAGAAAATCTGCCAATACAGTCTTTGCTATTCTGAAGATCCACAACCAATGAACAATAAGTGTAGGAGGTGGGGTGAGTCTTCTAACAGTCCCAATTCCACCCTCCTGCCTCTTACTGGAAGAAGACAGTGGTTTTGTAGAGCTGTAGAATTCTTCGAGATACCAACTAGCCTTTGGGCTCCTTTTCTGCTATATGTAACCACAAACGTCTTTGAGAATAATGCCCAGTTAAAGGAATGAAAATTATTTCTAAGTCAAAAGGCATTGGACTATCACATTGAGGTCTTAAAAGAATCCATGCTGGTAGTTTTCCTGACTCTGCAAAAAAAGAAGCAGTACATTCTGCAAAACAGCCACTTGAAAAAGGCAACCTGGATTAATGGAATGTTTGCAGGAGAAGAATTAAACATCTCCCTTTCCCCTGCTGACATGACCATTGATAAACATTTCAGTCAGCAATGTCCAAAGTCAACTACAATGACACCCACATGACAACACATGTGTCATGGCATATCATGCAAATGCCACCACAGCATCTGCCACAAATACATAAATTGCTGCCTTTTCCTCTCTTGCTCCCCCACTGCTGCCTCCAATAGATATCCATTACTGCATCAACCTTTTCATTCTTCACACTACTTTTTAGAGGATTTTGATCTTTTTTAAAAATGATCTTTCCACAGATCTCTCACATCTTATCTAATTTAGATAAGCTGTGTGTTAAAGCACCCATACTTAATTCACAGCACGCAGCTGATCTTTGGGGCTATAGTACAAGGTAACTTCAACTTACGATCACTTTCCACGTATTCACTGAAGCACAGATAGGAAACCCTTTTGCCTCTATCAAGCATCCGCAATAGCTCAGAACCTGGAAAGCAAAATTGTTGCACAGATTCTGAATAGCCATGATTACTTCAAGGGAAAAGGGGTCAGATTACAAAATCTTAGAAGCAAAAATGTTTCCAGGCTCAGAGAAATGCATCACCTTCTCATGTGCCTCCAGACCAGTGGTGGTATGCTACCAGTTCAGCCCAATTCTGCCGAGCCAGTAGCAGCGATGAACAGCAGAGACCAAGACAGTTGTCTCCTCCGATCTGCTGTTGGGCCCACCCACTCACCCTCCCCTACTCACCTTTATCTTCTGCTTTTGAAGCGCAGCTGCTTTGCGCAGCGCAGAAGAGTGGTGCGCAGCAGCTGCTGAAGCAACCAGGAGAGTGCTGGCTTGCAGGAGGTGAGTTGGAATGCCTCCACGCCTACGCAAATGCCTCTGCGCCTGTGCAAAGTACGTGTTTGGTGTGTGTCTGCACGCAAAGCACGCCCACCAAGCTACAACCCACCGAACCGGTGGTAAAAGTTTTTGAATCCCACCACCTCTCCAGACTCTTTCCACGGGCTCCAGAACAACACCCCAAATAAATAAATAATAAATATTGATAAAGAGTCGCCTTGAATCACAAAATGGATGACAAATAAATTTGATAAACAAATAAAAATAAAATAAATTAATAAATATAGGGTCTCTTTCTTGAGCAGGGGGTTGAACTAGAATTACACGGTCCCTCCCAACTCTGTTATTCTGTATTCAACTTTTAATTCTGGAGCCTGGTTTTAGGGAACGGCGTTGGATGTCTGGGCTAAAATGGGTGCCTTGAACCTTGCAGAGGCTTAGAACTTAACTATTCCGATTGCATAAAGCTCTATTTTCTGCTATTCTATTATTGGTAGGAGTTAAAAAATAATTTTGTTCTGAGCCATGAAAGAGAGAGCACATTATATGAGATTCAGATATGAAAGAGTTCATTGATTAATTCTAAATCTTCCAAGGTAGACAGAGACCAACAAAACCCAGGAAACATAATCTTTGAGCAACTAATCATAAGTAGCAATGTTTCCCTCTTTCGTAAGTGAGTTTATAAAGAAGAGGGAAGTATTTTTCTTTTTGCCTCTACCACAGGGAATTTTTGTTTCTTATTTGTTCGATTTTTTTTTTCATCCTGCCTTATTCATTTTAAATAACCCAAGGCAGCAAATTTACCTACTTGCTACTTACAAACAGTGGTGGGATTCAACTGGTGTTACTACTGGTTTGGTGACCAGATGCACACCAGATGTGCGCTGTGCACACGTGTAAAATAAACCTTTAGCTGTGCTTCCCGGACAGCTGAAAAGTGCTGCGCGCAGGTGCACAGCGTTAGAAAAGCCTCTTTTCCCCTGCTTTTTCAATCTCAGCCGTGCCGCACAAAGCAGCTGAGGTTGAAAAAGCAGGAAATAAAGGACAGGTAAGAGCCCGGGCAGGAGGGTGGGCCAAACAGCAGCAAAGACAGAACCGGTTCTGTGTCTGCTGCTCTTCAGAGCTACCGGTTCTGTAGAGCCGTGCAGAACCGGTAGCATCCCACCCCTGCCTACAAACTTACCCACTTCCTACGTCTTCATATTTTCCCTATAACAACAATCCTATAAGGTGGGCTGACCTGAGAAAAAATGACTGGCCCAAAGTCACCCATCTATTTTTTCATGCCCAAGGCAGAACTTGAATTCACAGTGGTGAGTTCGACCTCTTTTCTCAGCCTGGCTTCTATCAATTAAGAAATGTAACCTGACTCAGAGAACAGATGGAGAACTCATTCAGGGAAACTTGGCACTAGAGGCAAATTAGGAATTTGGGCTTTTTTTTGTTTTTTTTTTGTAATATGGATTCAATTGAATTGTTTCTTTGTATCATTGGTCCAATTTTATTCTATCAAGTTGGAAGAAGGTGGTATTACTGCCAGGAAGATTTAGTGGTGAATTAAAACCTGCAGAGCCTATGAGGTTTTCCTTTTCATATCTCTCATTTTCTTTAACCTTCAATAAACTCCTTAACTTTAATCTACGTAAGTAAATCACTTCTATCTTTTGAAATCTGTAATCTCATTCTGATAGGGAAGTAATCCTATCTTGGTCACTTGGATAGTTACAAAAAGGAAACCCAAAAGCTGGAGGTAGAGTTCAACCTATTGCAACCTGGACTATCGCAATGCATTCTTACAGGGATGCCCTTGAAGGTACGTTTGGTCCAGAATGAAGTGGCAATGGGTAGTCAGGGGTGCATTTCAATACACCTGTATAACACTTCCCTTTTGCAAACTGCATTGATTCCCAGTAGGCTTCCAATTGTTTATCCACTTGAAAAATCCTTCATGGTGCAGGAGCAAGTTAGTGCCTATCTGGTTATTTCTGCCCACGCCACATGCTCCAACAGAATGGCCACGATCCAATGTTATTTGATGGGGCCCAGGAGGCATGCCTTTGCTATCATAATGCTTGACCTGTGGAATGACCTCCCCCATGAGAGTCAACTGGCCCCGACTATTGGAACCAAGATGTTACATAAGTTTATCTTGGAAGGTACAATATATGTTGGTTGAAAGGAGCACAATGGCTCAGTGGCTAAAGATGTCAAGCTTGTCAGCTGGAAAGCAGACAGCCTGGATTCGAGACCTGAAGGCTGAGTGATGGGGTGAGTTCCCATTACTTGCCCCATCCCCTGCCCACCTAGAGTGTGAAAGTATGAAAAGCAGGGGTAGGATTCAAATTTTGTAACAACTGGTTCTGAATGTGGCTAGGTGGGCGTGACTAGGTGGGCGTGGCCATGTGACTGGGTGGGCATGGCTTCTTCTTCTTCTTTGTCAGCAACCCCGCCCCCATTTTGGGGCCTTCTGGGCCTCAGAGAAGCCTCCTGGGGGGGCATTTGTGCTCCCAGAAGGCTTTCCTGGGGCTCAAGAAGGGGGGGAAAACGGAGCATGGGGGGCACACAGCATCCCCCTGCACTCCATTTTGGGGCCTCCTGGGCCTCAGGGGAGCCTCCTGAGGGGGGCGTTTTTGCTCCTAGGAAGCTTCCCTATGGCCCAAGAAGGTAAACTGCCCACCCCCCTCCATTTTTGCCTTCCTGGGCCTCAAGGAAGCCTCCTGGGCGAAGCAGTAAGTAAGCGAGGGGAATCTCAGCACAGCTGATCATAGGAACAGCTGATCATCAGGAGGGGAAAAAAAGAAATACCTTAAGGAGTGACTGGGAGGGGAAGAACATAGTCAGTGATGTCGGGCATGCGCGCAATGTTCCGGACTGACTGGGCGGGGAGGGGAGGGGCAGGCAGAGAGGGGCGGGGCCCACAAGGGGCACAATTTCCCAGTTCTCCGAACTGCGCAGAATCATAACAACTAGTTCTATAGAACCCGTCTATAGAATCCCACCCAGATGAAAAATATGTGAGTAGATAAATAGGTACCACTTCAAGAGGGAAGGTAACAGCATTCCATGAGCCTTGGTATATAATCATGCTGCCACATAACTATGAAAGTGTCTTTGGACAATGCTGGCCCCCTCAGCTAAGAAACAGAGATGAGCACTGCCTCTGTGAGTCAGACAGGACTGGACAGGGAAAATCTTTATCTTTATGTTGGTATACCTTAGCTGTGCATTTTCAGTTGTTGATTCCTGGTTGTTTTTGTTTCTGGGACACCGTAATTCTGATTTTATTTCTTCACGTCACCACTCACACTTTCAGTGGCCATATAAACCCCCTAATTAATTAAATAAATAATACATTTAATGGTAGGAAAATATCATACATTTTCAGAATAGCGAGATTAAAATATGGGAAGAATGCAATTTGCAGATTCTCCCAAAAGAAAATGGAGAAGGCCCAAACTTCGTTTTTCCTTTCCCCCAATGCAATATTTGGAAGCTAAAGACCAGTGCTTTGTGGTTTGAACCCAAACACCCAACAGGTCTTCAAAAAGGGAATTGATTATGACCTGTTTTTTTTTCCAGCCTTTGAGCAGAATCCCTAGTAGGTGAATTGTAATAGTTTTCAGTATTATTTGCCATGTTATTCTTAGTATGTTTAATGGTGCTATGTTTAATAATACTATGGGTGTGCATATGTGATCTTTATATATCACAAAGAACCTCACTATTAGAGTTGGCCAGCAATATAAATCAATCAATAAATAAATGTGACCCCCAGCTTGGAAATACATTTCCTTCTCATCCTTTCTTGGCAAGGACTGGTAGAGAACTTTCTGTTTTCCCTCAGTTAATCTGACATTCCCAGTTTGCTCTTTTGGATGAAATGTGATCAAGGGTTCTATGGGAACAGGCCTGTGAATTCTGGATATGCCAGGAAAACATTCTTTTTTAAAAAAAATAAATTTTATTGTTTTTTAAGACAAACATAGACAAACAAAACATAAAAACATCAAGCCATCTTCCATATATATACATAGTGTGTCGGTTGGTTTACAAATTGTTTTGTGCTTCCACTTCGTAGTCTTCAATTACAATTACATTATATATATATTCTCATATTGTCAATCAAATATTAAGTACATTAATATCATTGTTAATCAATCATTTGACTATACTATTATTCATTCATGTTTTACGAAATAATCCATATTTTACTTAATCTGTTTTATGACAGTTCATATTATCATCTCAAATCTATCCTACAATCATTTTGTAGATATAATTATATATATATATATATATATATATATATATATATATATATATATATATATATATATATATATATATATTTTAGGTTTGTTCCCACGTCATTGTAGTTGTTCTTTTAAAGTTGTAGCAACGTTTCAGCAGAATCTCATCTGCCATCATCAGGCTTCTGTATGATGGCAGATGAGATTCTGCTGAAACGTGCTACAACTTTAAAAGAACAACTACAATGACGTGGAAAATACCCAACAAAGCCTAATGCCATACATGTAAGTACCCATGAAAACTTAAGAAATATGTATGTATGTATGTATGTATGTATATGTGTATATATATATATATATATATATATATATATATATATATATATTCATTATTTTCTAAAAATCTACATATTTCATTACTATGTTTTATTGTCTAACCATTGATAGAATAGATCCCAAATTTTATAAAATTGTTTATCATCTTGTTCTCTGATTTCAAATGTCAATCTTCTCATTTCAGCACATTCCAATATTTTCTTAATAATTTCCTCCTTCGATGGTATTTTCTCATTTTTCCAGTTTTTGGCAAATACAATCCTAGCTGCTGTTAAAACATTTACAATCAAATATTTCAATTTTTTACTATATATTTCAGGTAAATTCCCAATAAAAATATCTCTGGTTTCAAGTCTATATGCTTTTTTGTCATTTTTTCCAACCATGTGTGGATTTTAGTCCAATATTTTTTGGCATCCGCACAAGTCCACCACATATGGTAATAAGAGCCAGGTACCTGATGACATTTCCAACATTTCTAATAAATATTCATACAATTTTTAATCACCTTTTCATCAGTACCTGTCAAAATCTTATCTAAATCAGTCAGCTTATCATAGAAACCTTCTGTTTTAGAATCTTTATCATACCTTGAATGTATTTGCACATATGAAAACCAATTCATCTTTATACCTTGTTCCTTTAATTTTTGCATAGATTTAAGTTCACCCTTTTCATTCAATATTTCACCATATCAAACTGTTTGTTCCTTTTTATATATTATAGGATAGGAAAATGCTTCAATAGTCGATAGCCAGACTGGAATTTTCAAATAGCATTGCCTTTTAGTCTTCTCCCAGTTTAACCACAGAGACGCCCGTATGTAATGTCTTCAAAATACCCCTGTGTTTTAGTTCCTTTATACCATAAAAAAGCATGCCATCCTAACAACAGATCATGTCCTTCTAATGTCAACAATCTAGCATTTCTTAATGTTATCCATTCCTTAACCCACATCAAATTTACAGCTTGGTAATACAACTCCCAATTAGGCAAACCAAATCCTCCTCTTATTCTAGCATCTTGCAAAAGTTTTAATTTTATTCTCACTTTCTTACTTTGCCATATATATTTCAACACAATTTTATTTAAATCTACAAAGTAATCTTTTCCAAGCCTAACTGGAATTGTTTGGAACAAATATAAAATTCTGGGTAATATATTCATCTTGATTGTTGATATTCTCCCAATTAATGACAGTTGTAAATTTTCCCATTTCGCCAAATCTAGCACTAACTGCTGCTTAAGTTTAATATAGTTATTCTTTTTTAGTGTACTACATCTTGCTGTCAAATGTATCCCCAAGTACTTGATCTTATTTGTGACCTGGATTTTCAATACATCTGCCAGTTCTTCCTTTTGTCTTGATAACATATTTTTTGTCAAAATCTTTGTTTTGTCTTTATTTATTTTCAAACCAGCCACCTTCCCATATACCTCTATCTTTTCTATCAATTTTAATGGTGTTTCTAGTGGGTCTTCTAAAATGAAAACCAGATCATCTGTGAATGCTTGCAACTTAACTTCTTCCTTTTTAATTTTCATCCCTTTTATATCCTTTTCTTCTCTAATATTTCTGTTTAACACTTCCAAGGTTAACACAAACAACAAAGGTGACAGTGGGCACCCTTGTCTTGTTCCTTTTCTTATATCAATAGAGTCTGTCAGTTCTCCCTCTATCATTACCTTTGCCGTTTGGTTATGATATATAGCTTCTATTGCTTGGATAAATTTTTTACCAAAGCCCATCTGTTCCAGCTGTAATAACATGAATCTCCAATTCACATTATCAAATGCCTTCTGTGCATCTAAAAATATCAAAGCCATTTGTTTTTCAGGGTGTGCCTCGTATTATTCCAAAGTGTCCAAGATTATTCCCATATTGTCTTTGATTTGTCTCTTTGGCAGAAATCAATTTTGATCAGGGTAGATAAAATTATTTAGGTATTTTTTAAGTCTTTCTGCCAATATTGAAGCCTGCGTTTAGTAAGGAAATAGGTCTATAGTTCTTGATTTGTAATGGGTCGGCCTCCTCTTTTGGGACAAGTGTAATATAAGCTTCTGACCATGATTTAGGTATCTTCTTCTTTAACATAACTTCATTCATAACTTCTAGCAATGGAAGATTCAACGATTCTTGTAGTGTTTTGTAGAATTCTGCTGGAAGTCCATCTGGGCCTGGTGCCTTTCCATTGTTTTGCTTCTTAAGTGCTTCAGTTAACTCCATCATTGTTATATTGCTTTCTAACATTGTTTCAATCTCTTTAGGTATCTGGGGTAGATTAGCATTCTGTAAGTACTGTTTAACTCTTTCCTCATCAATATTCTCTTGTGTGTATAGTTTCCCATAATAGTCTCATATGATTTCCCCCCTCCTTTTCCAAACAAGATATAATAAAAATTAATTAAAAAGGGAAAAAGATATTTAAAAAGATGACTAAAAGGGAGTCTCTAGCCTAGAATATTATAAAGTCAAAAAGGAGAGAAAGAATAGGTGGAAGAAGAAAAACAACAGTCCAGTTTCAAAATATAAAATCATGTATAGAAAATCCAGCAATGAGAAAAAAAAATATTACTTGACTTCCTGTTTAAAATCACTGCTTAATCACTTCTGTCAAAACTTTTACAGATTCTTTCTTTTCCTTAGGGTGTCCTTTCAAATCTTAACGTAAAAAAAAATTCTCACCAAACCGGCACACTTTCTCTTTCCGTTCTCTTCCGTTTCGGAGCTGTCCCAACTTCAGCAGCTTTAATGGCTGCCTCTTTGCCGCTGACAAAAAGAGCTTCTCCTGGATCTACCAGGGACTTTGCGATATCCCTGGTATCGATAGGATGCGCTCTTTACATTCACCGTCTCTTTGGGATGGTTTAGATCTGTTTGGACCGTCCAGGAGCAAAGATATTGGCAGCGATCTCGGAACTCCAAGATCGCATGCCGTATCATCGCGATACAAACTCTGCCCTCCCCTCCAGGGAAACATTCTTGCTGTCTTCAGAAGCCTCCAAGTCTTCTCTTTGAGAAGATCAGGAGAGAATGTGACAATGTTTTGTGCTCTTAAGTCTTCAGTTCTGATCAGTTAAAATCATAGTGCACATCACCTCAAAAAGTTCTTACACAATGACAATATAAATATATATTATATAAACACAAGTAAATAATAGAATAGATAGTTCAATGATAAAAGCCTCTTCTCTGGGGATTCTAATTATATGTCTCCAAAATAAATCAAAGGCTTCCATGTCATTAATTGGCTTTAGTCCCTATAAAGAAAAAAAAATCCGGTTCTTAAGTTTATATTCATGTGAGAAGTAATGAAAAGAAAAATAATTACTCAAAATCTGGCTTGAATTGCCATATGACCACAGGATGTTGATAAATTGAATCTATATGTTTGCTAATTTCTTAGTATGTACTCAAACACTCACTTTAATTTAATTATTTCATCCCCTGGCAACAATAAGGGATTCAAATAACAGAATAAGACACTGTAGACAACTGTATGAATGATTCTACACTCTGAGGGGCCAGCCTTCAGATAACTTCGGTTATCTGAATTTCCATTTTTCAGAGTAAAAATGGAGGAAAGGTAATTTCTTTTTAAAGCTTTACACATTGGTCAAGTACCATCTGTCACTGGATTAAAATTAGAAAATCTCACACTTCTGTCTTCTCTCTTTGTATGTGTGTGTGTGTGTGTGTGTATGTGTAGGGAGAGGGGGAGAGGGAGGAGAGATAGTGGAGAGAGAGAGAGAGGCAGAGAGAGAGGGAGAGGGAGGGAGGGAGAGAGATACTGAAGAAAAGGATTCTGGCAAGAAGAAGCCTACAATTCAGTAAAAAGCAAATTGCCTTTTTTTTTTTTTGTTCACCCAGCTATCTAGTATTGGTGACATAAGAGTGGTAAAAATGCCACAAATTCTTTGCTTGGTTTTTAGATAGGCAGACCTAGACATGCACAAATATTCCATGTTTTGGGAGTATGATTTCACCTACCTCTATCTGTCTCAGGAAAATGCATATTGATAAAGATGTTTGACACAAGAATATTTTATGACCTGGGAGAGAAGATGGTGTTATTGCAAGTTATCTGCTTAGAAATATCTGTCAAATGTGAGATACAAATGATTAAATGAATATTAGATTAGAAGTGTACAAAAAGAGAAATGAATTGCAATAGTGGTGAATATCTGTAACTCAGGTGTAGGATGAGGGAGAAGGTTCGCTCTCCAAGCTTGTGGATTGAGCTATCCAGGATGTATAATTCAGGCAGAACTGTTAAGCAAATACTTTGCTAGAATATAAAACACAGAATAACAGAGTTAAAAGAGACCTTAGAGCTGTTCTAATCCAAAGATCCTATAATATTCTGGACAAACTGTTGTCCAATCTCTTTGTGAAAACCTCCAGTGATGGAACACTCTCAACGCCAGAAGGCAAGCTATTTTATCAATTAATTGTTCTCACTATCAGGAAATTACTCCTTAGTTCTCTTTAATGAGCTGCCACCCATTACTTCTTCTGCCCTCAGTGCTTTGGAGAATAGATCAACCTCCTATTCTCTGTGACAGCCCTTCAAATACTGGAAGACAAGTATTATGTCACACACACCCCTAATCTTTCTCTTTGATAGAGTAGACATACCTTGTTCCCTTAACCATTCATCATACGGTTTAGCCTCCACACCCCTTATCATCTTTGTTGCTCTTCTTTGTACTTTTGTCTAGATCTCAGCATCCTTTTTGTGTTGTGGTAACCAGAACTGGATGCAGTATTCCAAGCGTAGCCTCACTAGTGCAATATGAAGCAGCATTAACACTTCTTGTGATCTTGATACTAGCTGTCTATGGATTCATCCTAGGATAGTATTGGCATTTTTGAGAGGTACAGTACACTGGCTCATACAGGCCGCAGTGGAAGGCAGGCAGCAATGGCTGGCCTGGCGGGCGTGCAAGAGCAAGCTGCAGGCAGCAGTGTTGTGCATGCATACAATGTTGCGCATGCATGATAAGGACTGACTGCAGCGGAGAAGTGGGTGGAGAGGGGCGGGGCCAGCCAGAGACCCGATTTACTGGTTCTCCGAACTACGGAGAATCATAACAACCGGTTCTCCCGATCCGGTCCGAACCAGTAGAATCCCACCCCTGCTCATACTTAAGTGGTGGTCCACTAGACTAGGACTTGTAGATCCCTTTCACAGTTTCAACTGTTGAATCACCTATTCTATACCTGTGCGTTTTATTTTCTGCCTATGAGCAGGATTTTTCTTTTCTCACCATTGGGCTGCATCTTCTTGGATAGGGCCCAACACTCAAGTCTGTCAAGATCCTTCTGAATCTTGAATCTGTCTTCTTACAGTTTTGCAATCCCTCCAGCTTGGTGTTGCCTGCAAATTCTACAAAGTCACCTTGCTGAAGTTTAGGTTTACTATGTCTACCGCATTTCACTGCTCCACTAATTTAGTCCCTTTTTATCAACGAAGGATATAAGGTTTATCTGGCATGATCTGTTTTTAACAAGCCATGCTGGCTTCTGGTAATCATCTTGTTCATTTCAAAGTGCTCACAAATCCTCTGTTTGATGCTTGTTTCCAGGATTTTCCCAGGTGTTGATGGCAGACTGATTTGTCTTGACTAGCCTTGATGTAAAAATGTTTTAGTGATTTGATTGTTTGGATGTTGTGCCACATTAAACTAACTTGATAGACTTTTGATGCCCTTTTTGGAACTTCCTATAACTTTGTATTGTGTTTTAGTAGAAGGAAAGATGCTTTTTTGCCTATAGAATAATTTAAAGAAAAATACTATGCATTTAAGTCCCTAAACAGACATATGTTTTCAGAGAAATTTGAAGGTGTTCTTCAAAAGCTCTAAATCCATCTGGCAGCTGGTAAAAATGGCATAACTAAAACAGACGTATGAGAAAATGTTTGAAAATAGAGAAATTTCTCAGTCAAGTAGTTCCTAGCTATATATATAGTCTGCAGTTTTAACAAGCCTGCCCTTGCAAAAAATGAGACACATGACATAAAATATGTCTCTTCTATTCCATTGTTTTGTGAGAAAGAAAACTCATACCACTATTCAGTGTATTTAACAATGAAGTCCAATCATGACTGAGAGCTTTTCTGATTATAAAGAAAAAGGCAAAATGCCCTTTTTTTTACTTTCGGAGAGAGACTTCCTTATTCAATCTGAACTGAATGCTTTGTCTGTGTCCCTTCAACCAGAATTGACAGTGTCTTACAGGAAAAAAAAATATCTGAAATCTAGAATTGGTTGGTGACCAAGCAATATCTTATCTAATGAAAATATCAGGTAGCAAAAACAACAGGGATTCTGGGTTTTTAAATATTTTTTCCCCTCAAGTCTTATCTCACAAAAAAGAGAAAAGAAATTAGGAGGAGGAAAGCAAAGAAATGAAAGAGCTTCTATTAAAGCTGTTAATAATGAAAAATTACCATGCCAAAGTGAAGAACATCCATTATCCATACTGTATAGGGAGGACAGGTGTACGCACTATGGCTAGCATCCATTTGCAAATAGCCTTTATTTCCACATTGCTAGAAAGGCAAGAGGAAGAGTAGTGAAGCCCACTGTCCAGGAATTTGGACCAAAAGAGGAAAATAGGATTTGAAGAACATTTGGGACATGGATAAACACCTCGTGGCACTTCTTTAAATCAGTTGTGATTCTCCTCCCCTTGGATTGTGGCATAAGCTCAGCTTGTTTAATAAGTGGCTGGCAGGAAACCTACCTGCTTCCTAAATCATCCTTTTGGCCTTCACATCTGGGTGTCTAAGCAGGCCAGTGGTGGTATTCAGCCGGTTCGCAACAGATCGGGTGAACCGGTAGCAAGAATTTGGCATGGGTCACCAAACCGATAGTAAGTTCTGACTGGCCATGCCCCCCACCCGGTCGCCCTCCCACCCGATGCTCGCTCACCCCGCCTGCCTGTCTGACATTTGCCTAAGGTATTTCTTTCTTTTTTTCCCTCCCAATAATCAGCTGTAGATAAGATCAGCTGTGCCAGGATTCCCCTTGCTGAGGCCCAGGAACAGAGGTACTATTTAACTGGTTCGCACCTATTCGGGCAAACCGATAGCGGTTATTTGGCATGGGTCGCTGAACTGGTGGCAATCCCTGGCTGGCCACACCCCCAACCTGGTCGCCCAGTCGCTCACTTGCGATCACTCTCCTAGCTTTCCATTCCCCACGTCCTCTTTCTCCCCAGGGAAAAGGAAGAAAGGCATGGACGCTTGCAAGTATCACTCCCCGTGTGTGCTGAAGTGAGAAGGAGTGCGGTCTGACGGAGGGGGTGGAGGTGAATCGAGCCTTGGAGCACTTTTACAACATAAAAGAAATGCATTTCGGAAGCAGGTCTTTTAAAAACTTCTCCAAGGATTCCCCATGGACACTGCAAGTATCGCTTTCCCCTTGTGAGTTAAAGTGCTGGAGTGAGAAGGAGTGTGGTCTGACAGAGGGGGTGTGGAATCCACTCAAGCCTTGGAGAAATTTATAGGAGCTGCTTCCAAAATGCTCGTCTGTTAAGTGCTCTGTGTGTGTGTGTGTGTGTGTGAGAGAGAGAGAGAGAGAGAGAGAGAGAGAGAAAGAAAGAAAGAAAGAAAGAAAGAAAGAAAGAAAGAAAGAAAGAAAGAAAGAAAGAAAGAAAGAAAGAAAGAAAGAAAGAAAGAAAGAAAGAGGAAGGTAGAGAAAGAAAGAAAAAAATAGGAAGAGAGAGAGAGAGATAAAACTCTGTGCTATTATTTTTAATTGTTCCATTATTTATCATGTGTTAATATTTTACACTGTCCCTACACCTAGAGTGATTTTTCTGCCTTTCTTTTGCCCAGAGCTACCACATATTTTTCAGGGTTTACATGCATTCAATGTCAATAGTCCAGAGCATAAAATACACATGTGTTTAACAAGATTTGAAAGGGACGTTGGAGGTCTTCTAGTCCAACCCCCAGCTCAGGCAAGAAAACTGAGGATGCCAAACTCTGAGTAGAAATCCTGGGAAAGGAAGGTGTCAGAATAATACTTAGAAGGGACCTTGGGGTGAACCCTATACCATTTCAGAGAAATGGCTGTCCAGTCTTTTCTTAAAAACTTCCAGTTTGAGCACCCAGAACTTCTGGAGATAAGCAGTTCCATTGGTTAATAGTTCTCACTGTTAGGAAGTTTCTCCTTACTTTTAGGTTGCTTCTCTCTGTTCAGTTTCCATCCATTGCTTCTTGTTTGCATTCTGGTGCTTTGGAAAATACATTGTCCCCCTTTCTTTGTGGCAGCCCCTTAAAAGCCTGTTGCCTATCACACTCTTGGGCAAAGCATGTGAGCCATTTCCTCCTTTCAGTGATCCATGAAAGTACATCTATAGTATGCAGATAATAAAGTCAAAAAAGGTGAACAATATTTTTACAGAACTATAGATAAGTTGAGGCTGGGTGACAAGGAATGGCTGGGAAGGGAGGGGCCAGGTGAGGAACCCCTTGATGTGAGTGACATTGAGTTGGCCACACCCACCCAGTCACATGACCACTAAGCCACACCCAACCAGTCACATGACCACAAGCCATGCCCACCAAATAAGCCACACCTACAGAACCGGTAGTAAAAAAAATTGAATTCCACCACTGCCCACGAAGGCAAAAAATAGAGGGAGGAGCTCAGCTCCCCTCCATTTTTTGCCTTCCAGGGCCTGAGAGGAGCCTTAGGGGAGCAAAAACGCCCCCTCCCCAGAGGCTTCTCTGAGGCTAGGAAGCTCCCAAAGCGGAGCTTGGAGAAGCGCTGCATGCCCCTCCCATGTTCTGTTCCTTTTCTTCCTGAGCCCCAGAGGAGCCTTAGGGGAGCAAAAACGCCCCCCTCCGAGGCTTCTCTGAGGCTAGGAAGCTCCCAAAAACAGGTGGGGGCTGCAAAAAAAGCCACACCCACCCAGTCACATGGCCATGCCCACCCACCAAGCCACACCCACAGAAAATTTGAATGCCACCACTGAAGTAGGCATTTTGGTCTTTTCCAATTTGTTGATATGACTGGTAGTTTGCTTTCGTTTTTAAGGAAAATGCAGTTGGGGACAACTCTATGATACTTAAGAGCGAGATAGTAACACACAGAAAGTCGAGAGTGGAGAAAAGTGTCCAGGTTACAATTTCAGAAAATTATTGGATTTTTTCCCCCTAAATAGTGCAGGAGTGTCAAACTAGATTTCTTCAAGGGCCAGATCAGCATTGTAATTCTCCTTTGTGGGCCAGCCAGAGGGGGGAAGGGGGAGAGACAGGACTGATGCCTCCTGCAGCACCCTGCTGCCCATTTTGGCCGGCAGAGTACTGCAGGAGGCCATCCAGAAGGCCCACTGGTCTCCTTTTTGGATGGAGAGGCACAGCAGGGCAGTCCTTTGCTATTTCCAGGGCGGTCCTGCGGGCCAGCTCTAAGCACCCCGCGGGCCAGATCCAGCCCTCCAAGCCTTGAGTTTGACACCCCTGAAATGGTGTATTATGTATTCCATTTATATAGGCAGAAATCCTACAGATATTTGCTAGCAAGTCTCATTAAACTGAATATCCTTATTTCAGAGCTGATATATACAAGTTTATATTGTTCCTGGTGCAGGTCTACATCAATGGATTTTTTCATATCTTGGTCTTATTATGAGTTATAGAAATTGGCATCTGTCTTTAGGATTTTGGTCCTGTTCCAAGACGTCAATACGATTAATCTGAAAGAAGGCACTAGGTACATATTATAAATATATGTGTAGACAATGCAGAAATTGGCATTTTACATAGTAAGGATTATATTTAGCTGTAATGCTTGTTTTTCAAGTATATTATTTTATAACTCCATTATAAAATATTCTATTTACACCCTGCTTCTCTAGTACCTGAAGTACTTGATATTATCTAGTACTAGTATCTAGTACTTGATATTATCTTTAAGTAAAGCTAGCATGAGGATAGAGACTGACCTAAGGCCAACCTTGAAGAATACAATTCCCAATCCATATGGGACAGCAAATACTTTGGACCTGCTCAATATTTCCTGCCCTTTAAACTGATTTATGTGGAAATGAGTCCTTTGGTATAGATATGTTCACATGAGATTTTAACAAGGTCTGTTAAAAATCTAGGATGTCATGCAAATTTAGTAACGTGATTAATTCTAAGTTGCCTTGTGATCTAGAGTATCTGAAAATACACAAGGTTAATTGTGTATTAATTCCCTTAACCAGGTCAGGTCATCTAAACCTAAAAGAGGGAATTAATTTCTCTAGTCCATTTCAGAACCGTACAAATAAGAGTTTCCACAAAACAGAACCATTCTAGACACATTTGCACATTTGGGTTTTTATCCATCTTTGCACTATACTTCACTGCTGTTGACTAGCAGGTTTTATGACCCAAAGGACCAGATAGAAATGCGGACTTGGAAACAGAATGATAAAATACTACACTTCATACAAATTAGGAGAGTAATATTGAGGATTTACATTATGATGAAACCGGAATTATTTCCATTAGGTTGTATGGATGTTGAACTAGAAAAGAAATATGGAAAAATATTTCATAGCTAATCCTTGACTTTCAGTCATAATCAAAACCAGAATTTCCATTACTAAGCAATGGTCATAAATGCGAGGACTGGTTAAGTCACATTTTTTCACATTTTTGTAATTTTAAACAGTGACTAAACGAATGATTTAAATTGAGGATTTACCCGTATATGTATGGAAACTCTGGTAAGATTTTTGTATGCGCAAAGATGGAAAAATAATAAAACACCAAGTCAAAAATTGGAATATAAAATTGATGGAATTTGTGAAAATAGCAAAGCTGACCAGTTTGGTCAGGGAAAAAAAAGAATAAAGATTTTTAAAAGACTGGGAGCCTTTCATGGGCTTATTGTTGAAAGAACAAAAATCTGAATTAATTTGTGGATTTGGGGACTATAAAGAATTAAAGAGGGAGGAGAAAGGGTAAAATGGAAATTACTTAATAGACAGGCAAAAGCCATAATACTATATTTTATTTTTTCATTTCTTTCCCTTTTCCTGTTTTTTCTTCAATTTTTAATACATTTCTGTATGAACCAATTGTAATAAAGTAAAAATAAAACAACAGAAACAACAACAAAACAACAAAACAAAACCAGAAGAGTAGACCTGCTTCTATGATTGCTTGGTTATTTGGTGCAGGCAAATTATTTTTTCCATGGGGTGGATAAAGCAAGACAGTGATTTATTTATTTATTTATTTATTTTGTCAAGTGATTATTAGATAACAGGTATAAGTATAAACATGGTTATGAATACATGAAATGGATTACGAATAAGGGGGGGGAAAAAGAAACAATAGGACAGGGACGATAGGCATGTTGGTGCGCTTTTGCACACCCCTTCAGAGGCTCCCTCTTCCTAAACGATTTTCCCCTTTTGAACCTATATCATTAGTAGAAATTATCACAGAAAGAAAAATCATGAAATAATCCCAGTAGTGACAGCAAAGCAAAAACAACAATAACAACACCCAATGAAATCAATGAAAATGAAAGCTAAAATCTTGTGAGGAAAATTGCTGCCTAGAAGAAAGATTTGTGGTGGTTCTTCAGGTATAAAGGCTAAAAGATACTTCAGAACATATGAGATTATGACCAATAGTGAGGGATGTTGAGGGCTAGACTTCCACCATTTCTGCAAAGCTACAGGTTGCCTATCACTTTCAAGGTCTAATTTGTATGATCAGGAGTGATGGAAAAGGCAAAGAACTCAAAAATGGCTGCTGGCTTGTGTTTTTCTTTGTACTAGAATCCTGCTGTTTCACATGTTTGTAGAACTACAACATGCAATCTAATTTTCTCTTCAATCCTTTATATTGGGGTTAAGAGCTTAAACTGAATTAATTAGTTGCAGTACTGTTCTTATTATCTCTGCTGCTCTTCTGAAAACATCATCAACTCATTCAAATGTCATTGTATATCACACAATGTCTTCTCTCTTTGTAAAAAAGTTGTAACCTGCTTGGTGTGCAGTCATGAAAACACATGAAGGAAATTGCTTTTGTGAAATGTTATGGCTTTAATTAGTAGGAATTGTCTATTTTCCATTAACATTCATTCTCATGGATGGGAATAGGCAAACTGTAAAATTGCTTTCATCTGGGTTTTTTTTTTTTATAAAGGGTATTTTCTAGGTCTATCAACTGATTAAAGACCTTTTAGTTGATTAACTCTCTGGCTTTTAACCAATTAATCAATTGATTGATTAAACTTGCATACATTTACATATTGCTTTGCTTCCACAAAGGTACTTCTTCTTTTTTTTAAAGAAGTCTGTGTAAAGGTTCTATTACCCATTATTCAGAAAAATAAAGGTTGTTGCTCCATATTTTTTTCATTAAACTTATGAAAATGACAGCATTTGGCACCTGCTACTTAGAGTCTAAATGTCATGTAGCATGTAAACAGGGCAAAAAATAACTTGGAGAAGGAAGAGGCTAAAACAGTACTGGAGAAAATGTTTGTTTTTCCCCATTGCTATTATCTCCATCCTGTTCACTCCTCCCCATCTACACATTTATTTTAAAACATGGGACATCCATCACAAATGTCCATTGTCTCATCTCCTTAAGACTTTGAGATTGCTAAAATGGAGAGTCTTCTAATGTTCAGCTGCTTTTTCCTATCATAATTTTGAATTCATTACTACATTGATCCCTTTAAGGTTATGAGATGATGAGCATAATTTGCTGTTGCTATCAGCAAGACTCAGCACTCTTTCATTTTCAGCTGCTTTCTTGATTGTGCTGCAAATTTCTTTCCTCCAGCACATGTACTTCTAGAGGCAGAAAGTCATATTCCATAAGACCGGTTCAACTTGACTGAACTAACTGAAATATCTTTTTCTAATTTGGTGACCAGAGTTTTTGTCAGTCAAGGTTACACAGACATGGGCAAATGACAGATGACAAGTTTGTCCCTGGATCTACCCTGACAACCCTGCTAAAGGACATAATGAGATTATGAGATCAGGAGAACCATATGCTTACTCATCCTTGATTGTGGAAAGGCTGTCATGTGTCAACAATGTGCTACTATAAATGACATTGCAAAAACTGTCCAATCTCTATGAAAAACAGTAAGTGAACATAAATGTGGTAGCAGAAACCAGTGGAGAACATTTTAACTCCTGGTGGTGTCTTTTCTCTGACTTAAAGAATTTAAGCAAGGAACAATTTTATCATAAAAATGCTAAACTTAACTTCATGAGACCATTTAATCAGAGGTGGTATTCAGCAGGTTCTGACCAGTTCTGGAGCAGAAATTTTGAGTAGTTCGGAGAACCAGCAAATACCACCTCTGACTGGCCCCATCCCCATCTATTCTCTGCCTTCCGAGTCCCAGCTGATTGGCTGGGTCTTCTTTTGTTGCCCTGGAATGGAGCTGGAAAGCAGGTTAGTGGGCTGGGGAGGGAATGGGATTTTGCAGTAACTTTACCCCAAGTGGGGGAGGAATGGGGATTTTGCAGTATCCTTCCCCTGCCATGCCCACCAAGCCATGCCCACCAAGCCACACCCACAGAACCGGTAGTAAAAAAAAATTGAATCCCACCACTGCATTTAATGCTATTTCTTACAGACTAAACCAAGAGGAGAGTAGACTATACAGCATAAATTGACTAAGTTATTCAATGTAAGAATGGCTGCATCACTTCTTCATCTTGTTGGGTCATTTGTAAAGCTGTTTTGTCTCTCACCTCTCCTTTTAATTTTCTCTGCTTTCCCTTCTCTTCACCCTTCAACAAGAGCTTTTTTTCACCAATACATGCATGTAATGTAATGTTTTAATATTTTATTGCTTCTTTAATACATAATTTTATGCGCTATTGCCATTACTATTTTGCCCTCATTATCTTTTCTGTTATTTGATTCTTAAGCTGATGTCTTATTTTTACAATATTATATAATAATTTTAATAATCTGTTTTAACTGTTAACCATTCAGAAAACTCTTGCTATCAGCTGGTATAAAAGAAGGGGCAGCATCGAAGCTAGAGATGGATAGACTTATGATTGGGAAATATCTATTTCATTGAAATAAGTTTAAACCTCCAGGGCTGAATTAATTGCACTCTAATGAAGGAATTTGTTTTATGTATTGGCTCTGAGAAACCTGCTTCTTTCTTCAAAACATAGGAGAAAGAGCTAGAGATCTGCAGAGCAGTGAACCACGCATTCATAGCTAGAAAGATTCTAGAACAGGTTCTAAAAGCCATCATTTTGTAAGCCCCTCAAAGCAGTGGCTACTACTGTGCCTACTACTGGTGTTGTCTTGATTGTTCATGTACTCCACATGAGAAGTAAACCAGATTCTGCCCCCCCCCCCTTTTTTTTCTCTTCAACTTGTCTTGCTGTTTCCCCAGCTTTCTTTTACACTGTTGGAATGGATGCTGTCTGGGCTATTTCTTAATTGCTTCTTTCCTTTGGTGGTTATTTCCAAAAAGATCTTGTAAATAGCTTAATCCCACAGCCAGGTTCTTTTTGCTTCTTAATATTTCTTGTAGTAACAATGTTATCTTATAGAATCAGAGCAAGTCCCTTTGCTTTCTTCTCAGGAAAATAGTTTTTAATCACTTCTTTAACATAAGATTGGTCTGAGATATAAAGTCTTTTCTAAAGAAGCTTGTGGATTAGATGTTTCCTTCTGCTTTGTTATCTAGATCCAGAATAGCTAGATAGTATATGGGAAAGCTCATACTAGATATTATTTAACATATGAAACCATGCAAACATACATATCAGATATGCTTGTTTGCTGCTACATGATAACACAGTTGATATCCACCTTCATCAGAACCAGTGTCAAGCAAGAGTTAAACACACTCCAGCGAACCAGTTTTAATCTCATTCCCTAGTGCTATCTACCAATGGTCATTTCTGAGGCCAGCAGTGGGGAGAGCTCCTCTCTTCCACTTGGCCATCTTCCCTTTCCTGCATGTCATCAGGTGTTAAGAAGAACAACTTGCAAATAAAATACAGCAGGAGGAGTATGATCTGTCATCACTGTATGTGGTCCTGAATCCTTCCCCTTCTATCCCATTCTGTTCACAACCCAAGCCGAGTAAAATGATGGTATCTCCAAAGAGTTGAGTCACAAGAACCGTTTTTACTTAGGATTTCTTACCCTTTGTATTCTCTATATAGGCAGAATGCTAATTTCAAGAATTATCCCCTGCAATTGTTGGAGGGCAATTGGGGTGAGGTGAGGCAAAGATTGTCACCTGTCTTACTATTTTAACTAAGGGTCATTTTGTGAGGCACAAACGATGTCCACGATCTCAATAAGTTCAACCTTTATTAACTATTGACTATTAATTGTTAACTATTAACTGTAGCCGTGGTAATATAGCCGCAATAGCCGCTATATGTGTGAGTCGGCTGACAGGAACGAGCAATAGCTGACGCGGTCTGACAGCTCGCTTTTATATCGCTCGCTGTCAGACGGGTCAGCCAATGAGAATGAACTTTGGTTCCCGCTCAGCTCAGCCGAACATAACACCCCTTCCCACCAGTCAGGCGCATGCGTAGTCATTCAGATAGGCGGGGCGTTGTCTAGTCTGGCTGGACCTACGCAATTCGGCTTGACCGGCCATTGGAGAATGATCGCTTGCAGGGCCTGCAGATGACGACGGAGACATCACTGGACCCTTCTCCTTGGCTGACTTGGACTCAGATGGAGGAACTTCTAAAGATAGGTCATCCTCCTGTGGCAGCTCCTTGTCAGTTGTTTCACGCCTCAGCGTGTCGGCCACTCCAAGTTCGCATTACTGTGTGCTGGTTGACTCACTGTCAGATGGGTCCTCCGTGAACTCAGCCCAATGCCCCCTTACATGGTCTACATGTGGGCGCCAAAGTCAGCCAACCGTCAGACTTATTTTATATGATTTTGGGCTGGTAACGGCCTCTATTTTCCCCGGCAGCCACAACAGATTACACACAAAATTCCGGACATAAACCAAATCCCCAACCCGGAAAACTCTAATGCCACTAAAGAAATTTAAGGGAACATTTGGGGCATAACTGGGGTGGAGTCTGTCCATATGGTTCCTCAACTTTCGGCCCATTAATAACTCCACTGGGGAATGATTGATAACTGTGCTGGGGGTAACATGTTGCATTAGCAGATACTTTCCCAACTTAGAATGCCAGTCCTCACCCTCTAACTGCCCCAGCACTTCCTTGGTGGCCCTCACAGCTCTCTCTGCTTGACCATTAGACACCGGGTGGTAAGGGGTGACAAGGGTGTGCCTTGTGCCCCGGCATGCCAAGAATAGCTCAAAGTTCACCACAGTAAACTGTGGACTGTTATCGGACACTAGGATATCGGGGAAACCATGGGTTGCAAAAAGGTGATCTAATGCCTTGATAATCATCTCTGAGGTGGTAGAATGCATGAGGACCAACTCTACCCACTTCAAATATGAGTCCACAATGATAAGGGAGGTGTGACCCTGAAACAGCCCAGCCAGGTCAATATGGACCCTGACCCACAGCGACTTAGTACACTCCCATTCCCCAGAAGTAGCGGCTGGAGGTGCCGCTCTAGCGTTTGGCATGTATGACACGCCCTAACTTTTGTGGTGATATCAGAGTCTATGCCAGGCCACCAAACATAGCTCCAAGCTAAAACCTTCATGCGGGCTATTCCTGGATGGCCCTCATGCAAGCTGTTTAAAATCTTAGGTCTCAGGGGGTTGGGAACTACTACTCTACCTCCCCACAGTAGGCAGCCCTCTTGGGTGGATAATTCATGCTGCTTAGCTCTGAATGGCATAAATGGGGCATCTACAGCCCCTTCTGGCCACCCCCACCTCACCCAGTCTAATACCTGTAAGAGAATAAGATCATTAGAGGAGGCTTTCGCAACATCTGCAGCCGTAATAGGTAATTGGTGATCATCAATTAGTAGTATAGATGAGGAAGGGGTGGAGTCTATAATTTTGTCTGGCAAGGGGCAATGGCTCAATGCATCCGCATGTCCAAGGTGCTTGCCCGCCCTGTATTGCAAGGTATAGGAGTATGCAGCCAAAAATAATGCCCAGTGGGTCATCCTAGGGGACAAAATAGGGATACTTTGTCGATCACCGGCCAGGATACTCAGGAGAGGCTTGTGGTCTGTTATTAAATGGAAGTGGGGGCCATAGAGGAATTCGTGGAATCGTTTAACCGAGGCAACGGCCGCCAAAGCCTCCTTATCAATTTGTATTTTCTTTCTGTTGCTGACATAGTCCTGGAAAAATAAGCTATTGGGGCTTCCACCCCGCTAGGAAATATGTGAGCTAAAACAGAACCTATACCATAAGGAGATGCATCGCAACATAGGATCAAAGGCAATTGGTTATCAAATTGCATAAAAATGCTGTCAGAAGAAAGCATCACCTTGATAGCATCAAAAGAATCCTGTTGTGGTTTTCCCCACAACCATTGAGCTTGAGAGCTGTGAAGCAGTTCTGCAATAGAAGCCTTGTGTGGAAGGAATGAGGCATAGAAATTTAGGAGACCTAAAAAGGCCTGTAGCTCCTTTTTGTTGCTAGGAACAGGTGCTTCTTTAATGGCTGTAACCTTAGAGTCTGTAGGTTGAATCCATTGAGAATCAGTGCGGTAGTCCAGGAAGTCCACTTGGGAAACACCAAATTTGCATTTTGTTAAGTATGAGGCATGGGCGTAGAAATGGAGATGAAACTGCTTCTTGTGAACTTCAGCTCTTTATTTAAAGCATGATAACAGAGACAAAATCCCCCGGGTTAGCAGCCGCCCTTTTATAGAGTGAACTGCTATCCGGATGACCAATGGATGTTGTTATAGGGTTTGAACCTCGTCCAATGGGACTCGGCCCGCCAATAGCCAATCAGATTGCTCGGAATGAACCAATCATAACTTGCCATTACAAGGGCCAATAGGAAGTGCAGGATTACGATCCTGCTATGCAAATGAATCTTTATTAATTACATTTCTTTAGTTCACAACACCCCTCCCCCCTGGGTTCCGTTTGACGGCCGTGGTGATGTAATCGCGCAGGTATGCAGGTCGTTTTACCTGCCTATTCGATTTTCGCTGTTCCACCGGTTTTTGTTTAAAGTTCGGTTCCGGCGGAACGCAAGGCTCGTCTTCGCACAGGGTTGATTCCGCGGTGCTGTTTTCGATACTATCAGGGTCCCTTAAGTCCATTCCTGGATCGGGCGGGCATGTTTCCACTACGGTGTTCCTCTGTGGGGAGGATGCCCCCGATCCCGGACCTTCTTCAGGTGGCGCGAGTACTCAGTTTAGCGGCCGTCTGTCCTCGATTATGTCGTCGTCTATACGGCCTTCGTCCCCCTCGGTATTCCCTCCCCCTTGAGTTTGGGAGTCCGGGGGGTCGCGGATATTGGGTTGTAAACGAGATCGAAGTTGATCTATGTGGCGTTTCCATATCTTGCCATCTGTCATCTTAAGGCGGTAAGATCTAGGGCCAGTGAGGTAGACTACGGTGGCTGGGACCCACAACGGTTCGCCGGAAAGGTTTTTGGCGTAGACCAAGTCGCCTACCTTGAATTGGCGATACGTTCTGCTGGATCCACAAGGTTTCTCTGGCGAATACGATGGGTGTAATCGGTTGAGGTGGGAGCGAAGCTTCTGCCCCATTAAAAGTTCGGCTGGAGTCTTGTTGGTGATACTGTGGGGGGTAATGTGCTGTAGTAAGAGTATTTTGTTTAATCTAGCGTCAATGTCCCCCGGATCCATTTTTTGTAGTGTCTTTTTAACGAATTGGACCATCCGCTCCGCCCTACCGTTTGCCGCAGGGTGAGCCGGCGAAGTTAAGGCATGGTGGATGCCCCGGTCCGCCAGATATTGTTCGAAGGTGAGGGCCGTGAACTGGGGTCCGTTGTCGGAAACTAGAACGTCCGGGAAACCGTGTGTTGCAAATAATCTATCTAGCTTTTTAATAACGGAGTCAGTAGTCGTGCTTTTCATCTTGTGGATTTCGAGCCAGTTGGAGTAAGCATCCAAGGTTAGAAGAAAGGTGTGTCCTTTAGTGGGTCCCGCGAAATCAATGTGGATGCGGGACCACGGGCCTCGAGGAATTTCCCATTTGGTGGGAATTGCTCTCGGTGGGGCATTGCTGACCTCTTGGCAGTTTCTACACGTGGTTACCCAGGCTTCAATCTGTTTATCGATGCCTGGCCACCACGCGTAGCTTCGAGCGAGAGCCTTCATGCGGATGATGCCCGGATGTCCTTCGTGCAGGGTTTGCAACACGAGTCGCTGTAGTCTCTCTGGTACGCCGACTCTATCTCCCCATAGGATGCAACCCTTCTGGGAAAATAGTTCCGTTTGCCGGTGTTTGAATGGCGCAAAAATGGCGGGGGTTTCTTCGACTGGCCACCCGCGTTCAACCCAACTGAGAACTCTTGCGAGGATAGAGTCCCGTTTTGTGTCGGCGGCGATATCCCTTGCCGTTAGTGGTGGCGAGTTGAGAGTTTCAATTTGCAGCGTAGTGAGGGTTGGAGCTGGGTCGCTGACTGTTTCCGGAAGTGGGGAACGGCTCAAAGCATCAGCATGGGGAATGGCTTTCCCCGGGCGATGCTGCAGTATGTAGTTGTAGGCTGCTAGGAATTCTGACCAGCGAGTCATTCTAGGCGACAATATATGCGGCGTTGGTTTATCACTTGCTAAAATGCCAAGTAAAGGCTTGTGGTCTGTAACTAGAGTAAAGGGCCGCCCATAAATATATTCGTGAAATTGCTTCACGGCCGATACAATAGCAAGAGCCTCTTTGTCAAGTTGGCTATAGTTTCATTCAGCCTTTGATAATGTGCGGGAAAAGTACGCAATGGGAGCCTCATTCCCGTTTGGTAACACGTGGCTCAAAATGGCTCCAACCCCAAACAGTGATGCGTAATATTTAATGGCAAAGTCTCGTTGTACTGCATTAGCACAGCGTCAGAGGTTAGTAAGTCTTTCACCTTTCTGAAAGAGCACTCCTCTTTGTGACCCCAAACCCAAATAGCTTTCTTGTCGAGAAGTCGATGTAAGGGTTCGGCTACTGTTGCCTTGTGAGGCAAGAAGATGTTGTAAAAATTAATGAGTCCCAAGAAGGCCTGGAGATCAGCCTTACTTTTAGGTCTTGGGGCGTTTTTAATTGCTCTGAGTTTGGTCTCGGTGGGGTGAATCCCTTGTTTATCGAGGAGATACCCAAGAAACTCCACCCGCTCAGTACACAGTTGACACTTATTTTTTTTTACTTTGAGGCCGGCGTCTTTGAATCTATGCAGAACCAGTCTGAGACGCCGTTCGAGCTCTTCTCTATTAGGGGCAGCAATGAAAACGTCATCAAAATATGGCACAACCCCTTTTATGCCTTGCAAAAGTCTCTCCATCAGACTCTGAAATATCCCTGGGGCTACACTCACTCCAAACTGGAGTCTGTTGCATTTAAAGGCACCTTGGTGTGTAACGATAGTCTGTGCCTCTGCGGTTTCCGCATCCACGGGTAGTTGTTGATACGCTTGCGCTAAGTCCAACTTTGCGAAGATCTTCCCGCCGCCCAGGGAGTGGAGAAGATGTTGAACCACAGGCACCGGATAAGCGCTCTGTTGGAGTGCGTGGTTCAGGGTGGCACGGTAATCTCCACAAATTCTAATTGACCCATCCGGTTTGATGGGGGTTACGATTGGGGTTTCCCAACGGGCATGGTCAATAGGCTCCAACACCCCTTGGGCTATTAGCTTATCAAGTTGCTCATCGATCTTGGGTTTAAGGGCGAACGGCACCCGACGAGGCTTAAGGCGGATAGGGGCTACTTATCTGGATTGAGGCTAAATGATATAGGGGTCCCCTTGTACTTGCCTAAGTTGTCCGAAAACACGTCCTGGAATTCTTGGACGATGCCCTCTTCCCAATCGTCACTCTCGGCATGGTGAATGCCGGCTAATTCAATCCCTAGTGGGGCGAACCATTGTAGGCCTAGCAAGCTGGGCCGGTTACCATTGACGACAGTCAATGGAAGTGATGGACTACGATTTTTGAAAGTTACTTGGACTTGGACTCAAGCCGGCGACTGGAATCGTGTTCCCCTGGTAATCCCTGAGGACGATCTTCTGGGTGCTGAGATCCTGACGACGGATGGCAGGGATGAGTTGTTTGAGGGTCTTCCAGGAAACCATCGAGAGGGACGACCCCGAATCGACTTCCATTTGACAAGGTTGGTTTTCGATGGCGACTCTCACTTGGATTTTCTGTGCGTCTAGTAGCGAAGCGTGGCCGATGGTTGTCGTTTGGTGTGCCTCTTCCCGTTTTGCTTGAAGAGCCGGTGCCCTGTTTCTGTAGGAGTGGTTGTTCTCTTGGTTACCCAAGCGATGCCAATTTACAAGAACGTTTCTTGATGGTTGTCGGAGGTTGCTCTCCCTTCGGTTCAGGTTGGACTCTCTCTTGCTTCTGCAGGCCCGTGCAATGTGGCCTCTCTTCCCACAGGCGTGGCAGAGTGCGTAGCGGAATTTGCAGTTGAGTCTTTTATGGGTGGCTCCACAACTTGTGCATTTGTGCGGAGTCCTTAGAGTTCATGGACTTTGATTGCCAAGACTCCTGATGACTTCTTCTTCATCACTCTTTGGATTATGATTCTTGTGATGGGTCATTGCCGAGAACTTCTCTAAACCAGGTGAAGTGTCATGGGCGAGTCGACAAAGCGGTGCGTGGTTGCGGCGCCTTCGAGCAGCCGACTTCCTGGTTTCTTCTGCTGCAGTAGCATAGGTGACGGCCTCTGGAAAGCTGACGTTGCCTTTCTCCATAGGCCTTCTGCGCCCGTGTGGTGCATCTAATCCCGGAACTATGCAGCTCTGGTTTTTCTGTTGGTCCCTCTGGTAATATTCACGTCTTCGGGCCGGTGTTGATGCAGCGGATGCATAATGAGCCCGCATGAGAGGTGCGAGGGTGTCCCAATCCATTTCTTTTACTTCAGCCGGTTTTGCAAGTGCTTTAGCCACCCGGAATACGGCAGGCCCGCAGTGAGTCAGAAACACTGCTCTTTTCTTGCTGTTGGAAACGTCCTCTAAATTGTTGGTTTCCAAGAATATCTGAAAACGATCCATATACGACTCCCAGTCTTCTTTTTCTGGGTCAAAAGGAGCGGGTGGTATAGCGCCGCCTGACATCCTGCCGATGTAGGTGCGCTCTCAGCCACGTGCTTCGGTTGGTGCTCTGTAGGGTTTAGCCAGCTCTATTGTCTCCGCATCCCATCCTCGTTGCCAGTGTTAAGTATGAGGCATGGGCGTAGAAATGGAGACGAAACTGCTTCTTGTGAACTTCAGCTCTTTATTTAAAGCATGATACCAGAGACAAAATCCCCCGGTTAGCAGCCACCCTTTTATAGAGTGAACTGCTATCCGGATGACCAATGGATGTTGTTATAGGGTTTGAACCTCGTCCAATGGAACTTGGCCCGCCAATAGCCAATCAGATTGCTCGGAATGAACCAATCATAACTTGCCATTACATGGGCCAATAGGAAGTGCAGGATTACGATCCTGCTATGCAAATGAATCTTTATTAATTACATTTCTTTAGTTCACAACACATTTGTCCCTTTTTAATTTGAGTCCTGAGGTCTGGAAGCAAGTGAGGACTTGTCTAAGGCATTGCAGAAGGTCTTGCTTGTGTTGTGCCTAAATGATGACGTCGTCAAAGTATGGTATAACGCCAGGGATACCCTGCAGCAATTGCTCCATAAGGCATTGGAATATGCTAGGAGCCACAGATACCCCAAACTGCAAGTGTTTACATTTAAACATCCCCCTGTGTGTTACAATGGTTTGGGCCAAAGCAGTTGTTTCATGGACAGGCAGCTGTTGATATGCTTGGGCCATGTCAAGCTTAGCAAATATGGAGCCCTTTTCCATTGAATGGAGGAGATGTTGAATTACAGGCACAGGGTATGCCACAATGCTCTGCTTTAAACTTCTATTCGTTAATATTTTGATAGAAAAATTAGATAAAGAGGTGAATGCATATAGAAAAGTCACTGACATAGTTAATGCTGTGAAAATCAAGAAAAACATTTAGTAAAACTTTGAAGGGTTTGCAAAATGAGCTGAACGTAACAGATTAAAATTTAACAAAGAAAAAAAATATAATGTTCTGCAACTAGGGGGCTAGAAACCAAAGACTGAAGGAATCCAGGAAGTTTGGCCTTGAAATGACTGAAGTAGGATATGAAATCAAATGCACAGATATAAAATAGGCAGTACCTGGCTCAACAGGAGTAACTGTGAGAGGGATCTAAGTGTCCTAGTGGACCACTGCTTAAGTATGTGTCAGCAGTGTGGATCAGCTCCCACAAAAGCCAACACAGTCCTAGGCTGCATCCACAGAGAGCAGTATCAAGATCATTAGAAGTGATAGTACTGCTTTATGCTGCATTAATAAGGCCGCACTTGGAATACTGCATCCAATTATGTTAACCACAATGCAAAAAAGGTGCTAAGGCCCTCAAAAGAGTGCGGAGAAGAACAACGATTATAAGGGGTCTGGAAGTAAGCTGTATAACAAACAGCTAAGGAAACCAGTCATGTCTAGCTTAATTGAGAGAAGGATTAGGGGGTAACATGATACTGACTTCTAGTACTTCAAGGGCAGTTATAGAGAAAAGTGGGTAAGCTTATTCTCCACAACATCTGCAGCAGATCAAGAAACAATGGGTGAAAGCTTGTTAAAGAGAGATCCATCCTAGAACTAAAGAGGAATTTCCTGCCAGTGAGAATAATTAGTCAATAAAATAGCTGGCCTCCTGCAGTTGTGGGTGCCTTATGACTGGAGGTCCTCAAAAAAAGATTGTTTTGTCTGGGATGATATAAGGACTCCTTCCTTGGGCAGGGAATTGGAGTAGAAGACCCTACCAGCCCTTATGACGTTATGTTGTGTTGTGTTGTGTTGTGCTATGCTATGCTATGCTATGCTATGCTATGCTACAGTATGCTATGTTATGCTATATGATATGATGTGATCATAGATTAATTTCCTTGCATGCACCTGATTAACCAACTGTGCTACATAAAAGTTTATGTAATCAGAAATGAGTTGTGACAAGAAAGTTTTTTTATTATATAAATTAATTAATTCAAGGTATTAATTTATCACCCTCCCTCTCTTTTTCACAATTTATAATCTAGCTTTTAGGACAAGATCTTTCCAAGATAGTATACGGTAGCATGCAACAGTATTAAAATGCAATAAAAGGAATGCTGAAAATAATAAAATAATTCTTTCTCTAATCAAATATAATCTCACGTACGCTCCAACTGAGAGCCTCAAATTGCACCATTTCAATGAGAATTAGACCTTTATCAAAGGTTTCTCTATAGTGAAAGATTGCATTTGGGGAAGGGAGGGGGCATGTTTAGTTATCAGTGGTGTTGAAAACAGAAAAGTGTGCAGTTTGTAAGATAAAAAGGACAGCTGGCATCCTTGTTTACTTAAAACATCTGCTCAGATTTCTGTTTTTCACTCATTCCTCAGAATGTATATTTTAAATGATCACGATTCTCAGCAGGGCATCTCGTGATCCAGGTTTTATCTTGTCTACCTCTGTGCAAAGCGGTGTGTCAGTTTCTCTGCACCATCTACCTCTCAACATAAGGACCCAGGGATGGTTTTATCTGTTGGAGTTCTCATTTGCATTAATTCTACTTTTATCTCAAGATTCCAAAGGAACACAACCAGCATTTCAGATGTATTTCAGTAAATTAGATGCAGGAAGATCCAGATAGCTTATTAAAGTGAGCTTTTCTCCATGGCAGTGTTTAATTAAGAGCTCACTAAAATATTTCTCTGGAAATGACACTGCTTAGAAGGTTTGGAAGAACAATAAAACTTGTTGGGTTTGTTTTGGAAACAGATGTGGGAGCTTTAAGCTGCTGCTAATTTGATCATGGAGAGAGCACTGAGAAAGCCAGAACCCCATCAGCATCCTGGTTTTTGGGTCAAGTGCAGTACAATAACAAAGGCATAATCAGATTGTTTCCTTCCTTACTGCTTTCCCAATCAGGAAACAGATAACAAAAATAATTTTAAAGATCAAAAAACAACTTGGAAACCAAAATAAATAGCATTTTAACAAGTTTGGAGGTTGTAGGTAAACATAATCAAGGGAGGCTGGCATCCATTTTGGAATTAATCTCTTCCAGGCAGGATTACCTGTTTCATTTCCTAAAATCTACCTGTCCCTCAGTGTAATCTTTTGGATAGAATTCTTTGCCTGGCAGACAAGCAAGTACCCCTCTTCCATGACAAGGATTGGAAGTTACTCCTCTTAACTAATCATGTTTAAGCTGCAACCAATATTCCTTGTTTCTTCCTCTGGAAGCAGTCAATCTGACAATGCAGTCCAGATTGTCCCACTGTATTCATTCAAGCCTGTTCCTTATTGGGTACATCCTATGTGTGCTTCAGTTGGTACAAAATGTAACAGTCAGACATAATGCTGGGATCTAGCATGGTGAAAGATGGGTACAGAAGCATGGAGTAAGCCAGAAATGGTTCTTAGGCCATCACATTCTACATCACACTACATAGTGTGGAAAGTAAACTTAAAGTATTCCCCTCTACAGTAGGATTAAGAACAGCATGCTGTTCAGCATCCAACTGCAATTCTCCTCTCCCCAATTGCCTAAATTGCTTTTCCTGGAATTGCCATCCAGAATTGTTGGCTTGGGAACATGAGAACTGGAACTCCCATCTCACCTATTAGGCTTTAAAGCCTTGGATAGGAGCCAGGCCTCCTTCAGCACATTTTTGATGTGCCTCTGACAAGAACTTGTTATCCTTTGGGCAATTGGAATCAGAGTAATGCACACATGAGCTGGGTGGAAACGGATCAATCATTATTGAACATAATTGAGGGCACTTCCACATGGCAAGTTTCCACTCCCCAATCCTTCCAGAACATTTGGAAGCCAGATAAATTTTGAAGCTTCTGTGAAGAATAACTTCAGCAAACAGGACTCTCTAGAATGGAACAGAAAAAGGTAAGGAGAGAGAGAGATGGATAAAAAATATATAACAGATGACCAGCACTGATGTGGTAGAGAGAGAATTGTTCTCTTGCAATGGTAGAATATGAGATATCCTAATTAAATTAAATGCAGGGCATCATAGAAGGAAATACTTATTTATGTGATACAGAAGAAAGTGATTCATTTGTTGTAATAGGGCGGGTTCATGGAGGATCAATTACTAATAACTTTTAACTATCAACAATTAATAATACTGATAATTGTGATGGGTCCTTCATGCTCTCTGAGCTTGGTTGCTTTCTTGTAGATGTTTCATTACCCGAACTAGGTAAGATCATCAGTGCAACCCTGGGTTACCAATATTCTGCTTCATTGGTACTGATAATTGTTTCAGTCTCTGAAGTCATAGCTTGCAGATAAATGACAACATAAAGGCTGTCATTCTCCAATCTGGGCTTATGGGCTTGGTCAAAACATTCATTTCACCCTTGTGAAACACACAATGCTGAACTAGATGGCCAAATCCAACAGGGATTTTCTTATGTCCTTACTTTTACTTCTGCTGACCTTAAAATGTTGAGCCTGGCATGGAACACTGTGAGCCAATCAGCGTTCCTTGCAACCAAGTAGTAGAAGAGTGTCAAAATTCTCATTCAGCCCCTGAGCTATGACAGTTCCTGCAACAGAAAAGCCACTCATCCTCCTCCACAAAAGAAGGAGGAAAAAGTAAATTTGTTTCTCAGTATTTTCAGTACATGCTGCATGCATTTGTCTAATCGCTTTGCAAAAAAATCTGAGCTGTTGATACAATGTTTGGCTGTCAGAACATCGTTCTTCCTACACATATATTCCCACTTAACTGTGATGATGACATGGCACTGAGTTTCCAGTGAGGCACCTTCTCTATTGGCTGCAACTGCAGACTGAAGCACCATCTATGTATGTGCAGAGAGAAAATAATGCCCTTTTTTGAGCCCAGAATCTAGAAAATAGCTTCTTCAGCAAGAGTCAATGAATGCTGCATATACACTGCTCAAAAAAAATAAAGCGAACACTTAAACAACACAATGTAACTCCAAGTCAATCACACTTGCAGCCCAACACCGTGCAGGACGTTTGGCATTTGCCAGAGAACACCAAATTGGCAAATTCGCCACTGGCACCCTGTGCTCTTCACAGATGAAAGCAGGTTCACACTGAGTACATGTGACAGATGTGACAGGGTCTGGAGATGCCGTGGAGAACGTTCTGCTGCCTGCAACATCCTCCAGCATGACCGGTTTGGCAGTGGGTCAGTAATGGTGTGGGGTGGCATTTCTTTAGGGGGCCGCGCAGCCCTCCATGTGCTCGCCAGAGGTAGCCTGACTACCATTAGGTACCGAGATGAGATCCTCAGACCCCTTGTGAGACCATATGCTGGTGCGGTTGGCCCTGGGTTCCTCCTAATGCACGACAATGCTAGACCTCATGTGGCTGGAGTGTGTCAGCAGTTCCTGCAAGATGAAGGCATTGATGCTATGGACTGGCCCACCCATTCCCTAGACCTGAATCCAATTGAGCACATCTGGGACATCATGTCTCGCTCCATCCACCAATGCCACGTTGCACCACAGACTGTCCAGGAGTTGGGGGATGCTTTAGTCCAGGTGTGGGAGGAGATCCCTCAGGAGACCATCCAACACCTCATCAGGAGCATGCCCAGGCATTGTAGGGAGGTCATACAGGCACGTGGAGGCCACACACACTACTGAGCCTCATTTTGACTTATTTTAAGGACATTACATCAAAGTTGGATCAGCCTGTAGTGTTTTTTTCCACTTTAATTTTGAGTATAACTCCAAATCCAGACCTCCATGGGTTGCTAAATTTGATTTCCATTGATAATTTTTGTGTGATTTTGTTGTCAGCACATTCAACTATGTAATGAACAACGTATTTAATAAGAATATTTCATTCATCCAGATCTAGGATGTCTTATTTTTGTGTTCTCTTTATCTTTTTGAGCAGTGTATAATTAGGAAAAATCAAGGTTTTTCTAAAGGGGTATTAGAAATCTGACTAGAAAGATTAAGATCAGGTTCACTGGTAAAGTGAACAAGCAAGCTTTTTGCTAACAAGCAAACTTTGAGTTCAGCAGGTGAGAGGTAAATTAAAGCAAGAATTCCAGTACAGGGGAACATACATTCCTGCCCCCTACCCCAAAGCCCTGCAGAGGTTTAGCATCACCAATTACAGAGCAGACAACTTGATATTCGACCTGGCTGCAGCCGAACCGGAAGGAAATTAATTCAGCTGCCCAAGGGGAACTATGTGGAGACACAGCGACATAGTACCAGTGCCAGGTTGATGAAAATGCCATATATGGTGGAGTGATTAGATTCCCACCCTGCAGCTGAGATTGAATGGGATATAATGTGATATTAATAATATATTAGATAGGTTGTAGTCCTTGCTGAATCCAGTAACTCAACTCACAATTCTTCATTTCTGAACTGCACACAATGTACAAATAAATGTTCCCATAAGTGAAATCCAACTGCAAAATTACGAGACCATTAACATGAGTACTATGTGAACTCTATGATGCCATATTATGACAATTTTATCATGGTTTTTATGCTTTACTCAAACTCAGATTTGTGTTTGTATGTATAATGTGTTTTATTAATATTGAATATCAGTGATTGCATGACCTTTGTAGATAAACATGAGAACAGTCAAATGTGGCCAGCTCTTAAAATCTTATATAAGATGTTTGAAGAGGTGAAAAAACATTTGAAATGCTGAAAGACCAAGCCTGCCATGGCTTTCAGTTTAGAATCTTCCTATTACAGGAATCCAACAATACCAAGACTCCCTTGAGGTAGAGAACTGCATTATTACCCTTGTCCTATTTCTTCAGTGTAAGACACATCAAGATCTGGCTCTGGTCATGCCAGGATCATTCATGCTTTCCATGGCAGCCCCTCTGGGAATGGCTTCTTTTTCCACTTGTGTGGGAGAGAAAGAAGGAGGAGGTAGCCCAGAGGAAAAAAAGCTGCAACTTCTGCCCACTGTCAGAAGCAGCCTTCAAGCTGACCATTTTTATAGCCCAGGCAATTTTTCATCAGAAAAGGGTCATCCTCGGGAATAGATAATGACAGATTACAAAATTAAGTTTGAACAGAGAGTAAGAGGAGGCATTGGGTTTTGCCAAAGCCTGATATGGATCAGGCCATTCTACAAAGATATTGTGACTCTCTAAAGTGAAATAATATTCTCTCCCAAGAAATTGGAAGGTAAACCTGCACTTTCTCACAGCAGTCTGGTATTTCTTGCTATAGAAAACAGCAAGATCTACTTTCACTCTGGCATATATAAAAGTATCAAGGCTGATCTAGACCATGCTTTTCGTTAAACAAAACCATTTACCATGGTCTCCAGTTAAGGTATTTTAGTGAAGGAATGTTGTCCTATATGTTGTGATCTTTTACTCATTTTATTTCTGTTACATAATGTACATGAGCCATCTCTTTTATGGAAGAAAACCAGGGCCTGAAATTTCCTCAAGAGATTATTCAGGTAGTTGAGGCCAAATCAGAAAATAAAGATCAAGGTTTCTCAGTATGGTTTTCTGATCCTTATCTTAAAGGCCAATTATTTATTTATGGTTTGTTATATCTCTGTTGTAGTGGTGGGATTCAATTTTTTTTTACTACTGGTTCTGTCGGCGTGGCTTGGTGGGCATGGCAGGGGAAGGATACTGTAAAATCTCCAGTCAGAGGTGGTATTTGCTGGTTCTCTAAACTACTCAAAATTTCCTGCTGAATACCACCATGTTGGTATAATCCATTGAAGACATACTTTAAGGCAACAGCTTCCTAGGAGTCCTGGTGACGCAGTGGTTAGAATCAGTGGTGGGATTCAAATTTTTCTACTACTGGTTCTGTGGGCGTGGCTTGGTGGATGTGGCAGGGGAAGGATACTGTAAAATCTCCAGTCAGAGGTGGTATTTGCTGGTTCTCTGAACACTCAAAATTTCTGCTACCAGTTCTCCAGAACCTGCTGAATATGACTTCTGGTTAGAATGCAGTATTTCAGGTGAATTCTGTCCACAGCCTGGAGTTAGATCCTGATGGCTCAAGGTTGACTCAGCCTTTCATCCTTCCAAGGTTGGTCAAATGAAGACCCAGATTGTCGGGGGCAATATGTTGACATTGTAAACAGCCCAGAGAGCGCTCTAATGCCAATGTATAAGTCTAAGTGCTATTACTATTCCTCAGCAAAAAGCAAATTGCCTTTTAATTGAACTTCGTTCTTAAAGTGCCAAATTTAGGTGGGTTGGATTAATACTGGTTGCTTTTGCAAATTTGTTTTAATGAAAAAATGTTGATAAACTGCTTGTGTGAAAAGGGAGTGTTAAAAGATGCTACCTTCTTTTAACACTAATTAAAGTGAATTTGAAAAATTAAAAAAGCATGTTGACAGCTCCAAACAGTCATTTTTCTAAATGTTCTTCAGAAATCATGATAATGCTATAAGCTTGAGAATCATGTGAGATTCCATATTGCTCACAGGTGATTTCTGGATATCTCAGGAAAGGATGTAAGAGATTTCAGCAGTTTCCTATAAAACCGTAGGAGATTTCAGACTGGTGAAATTATGAGATTTTGATTATATTTAAACATTTTGTACTTCTGACCAAACTATCTTGAGATCCCTGGAGTAAGTCATAGGGATGAACAAATTGCTCAGATCTTTGTTGGGCTTTTTTTTAAAAAAGAAGAATCATAATAAGATACAGTTGCCTTGATGCTATTCCAGAAATAGCTCATAATTTGGAACCTCAGAATCTATGACTAAAAAGGTTATCTGGTTAATTTTATGAAATCTGCTTTCCCCCTCCCCCTCCTCACTTACTTTCATACTCATTTTAGCTTAGCACTAATTATAACTGTGCAAAAAAACATTACATGCTTTACAACACAGAAATTTCATTAGCAGTCTGCTGGAGTGTGACACCACATATGCTAGCAAAATTGTTGGCATTCTTACCTACTACAAAACCAAGGAGAAAATTAGTTTGCTTTCAACATTATTATTCTATGCAGTTAAGACTGTATTTCCCAATAGAATCATTAAAAGGCAGCCTAAGACATTTTCTGCAACTCTTTACATTCTTAAGAGAGGAGTAATTTACATATTTTAAATTGTGGAAAGCCACATTTTAAAAAATTGTCGACAATGATGGTGATGGTGATACAAAAACATCCTAACTTGAGTAAAAAACCAATACGGTTAATCTTTTCCAATGAATTGAATTTCCTTTATTATATTCATTGATTAAAAAAAATCTCTTTTCTGATACGGCATAAAATTCAAAGGGAAACAATGCAGAGAGGAAACAGTACATGGCCTGGGAATCCTGCCCTTGAGAGTCACTAGCTTGATCCACAACTTAAACTTTTGCTGCAGCTCAGTTTAGTGTCCTCAAAAAGTTAGCAAGGCTGTGTGAGCCGACAAAGGAAATGCAGGAAGAGTGTCATTCCATCTTGCTTCCCTTTACGCTGTTTTGCTTGCAATTCTGAGGGGATAATGGCAGTCTGTTCGTATCTGCTACTGTTAACAGTGACAGGAGTGGGAACAGAGCCTATTTCAATTTTCTTCAAGTAGCTAGCATGTGTCCAAATATATGCAGGCGAACCAGATTAAGTGCCATTAGACGAAGGGCACTTTATCACAATATGTTGATTGCACTAGCCAACCACCAGAGCTATGCCTTGGAAGCAGGCCCCTCTTAGGCTTCACTGCTCTGTTGTTGTTGTTGTTGTTGTTGTTGTTGTTTATTTAAGCTATTCTACCATACTTTTTAAAATAACAAACTCAAGATGGCTAACAGATCTACAGGAAAACAGTGAACCATATGTTTATCATAAACAATTAACATTTATTATACAAAAATTTAAATCTGTTTTTTTTTTAATTTTGCAATTTGCTTTATATCACATTTAACCCAGAGCCACAATTGTATATTTTATCAAGAACATTTTTATAATGACGTCCTCCTCTCTTTCCCCCTTTCTCTCCAAAGATAAACCACAAACACTTGGAGACTGATAAACCCCAGAATGACTACATCTGTAGGACAACTATGGGGCATGTTATGAGCCAACCCATATTTCTTAACCTGCCTCATCTTCATTTTGATACAGCTACATAAAATATGGTGATATAAGCATGCATGACTGATCAAATGAATCAATAGGGATTGATTACCATTTAAAGTAAGTAAGTAAACATCACTCAAGTTGCATACAGTGTTTTCCTCCATCTGATTCATATGTGTTTTTCTCTATTTGTAACCCAACCTGTAACAATAACACAGTGTTATCTGGGTCACTTCAATAACTCTCTGAAATGATCCCATGTAGCACATTTCACCACACTGCTTTGTTTCAGAAATCAAGTCCATTCACTAAACTGTCTTTCGGGTTGTTCAGCATGTCCATATCCTGCTCAGTGGGTTAGGTCTCTAATTCTGACCATATTAGTGCTGCAGCACCCAACACAGCCTCTCACTTTATAATTTCAGTTAGGGATTACCTGATTTCCCTGTCCCTCTAATTTGGAACATATGAGATACATCAAGCAGCTTCGACAACATCAGGCTCTCTTTCATCCTTTTCTTTTTGCCTGTGAGTGAGCTTGTGACACAGGCTTTCCAAAGGCTTCACCCTGAGGGGCTCCCATCAGTGACATAAAAAGAAGCTCAAAAGTAAATGACTTTCAGTTTATCCTTGTCCTTTTGATGTTCTTCTTTCAGTCATTCTCTGAGGAAGGAAGGAAGGAAGGAAGGAAGGAAGGAAGGAAGGAAGGAAGGAAGGAAGGAAGGAAGGAAGGAAGGAAAAAAGGGAGGGGGGGAGGAAATCTCCTTTAGTTGCTAAACCCTAATATCACAATGCCGAAACCAAAAGAGACCAATGACACTCATTGTCACCACTTGCTAGTACTTTGCCAGGTTCTGCCAATCACAACATAAGCATTTATAATTCATCAGGAACTATACACAAGTACTACTTTAAGTGCTAATATTTGGTAACAACCTACAAGTAAATCAATACAGAATTTACTGTTTCTTAAATGTACACTGGAGCTCAGTATTGACAAACACGAGAGGGTGCATATACACTAAAAGCCTGGGAAAAAATTGAAATTGATAAATTCATGAAACCAGCAAGGACTCTTATTTGCATTTTAAATGTATACTTAATATTCCAGATCCACAGGCAGAAGAGCATGAACAGAATGTATACACATCAAAATAATAATCATCATCAAACAGCCCAAGATCAGAGTAGATAGAAATCAATCTGCTGGTGATCTAGTCTCTTCCCGTTGTGCACTAGTGGAATAATTAACCATCTTGCAGATCATGAGAATGCTGGTTCAATTTATGGAACTGACAAATCATGCCAGATGGCTGCTATTCTTGCTCCAAGAATGCCAGGTCAAGTATCTTGTTGTAAAGTACCATCTGTCCAGGTGGGGCTGTACTTGTGTCTACAGCCTCATCTGCTTGGTCTTGTCCAACCTTCACCAATGATTGAGGGATAGCTCCCCTCTGGCTGCTAAAGATAATACCTAAATGAATCTACTATTAAAAAGCAAACAAATGCTGCACCATCCTGAACTGATTGCTCAGAACTGCATAATAGTGCCTGATGCTTGTGGATTACCCTGCTCCTTGCTTCCGCTGGTTGATTCAAACTAGTGGTGGAATGGAGAAAATCTTTATGGTTTTATTAAAAAGTCAGAAGAAAATTCTCTTTAATGTATTTAATGTAGCACAGCAGTGCTATCGCTACTACTGTAAGTATATGGACAACACCTAACTGGAAGAATTAAGTCCATGAAAATGCAAACAGGCATTCTGGGTGGAAGTTGGAAGGAAATGTTATTTCAAAGCTAAAAGGTGAAGGAGAGTATACCTCTCTTTCTTTCCCCTCTAACCATCCACTGCATTACAATAGTTTAAAACAAGGATCATTCTTGAACATAATTTTGGGGGGATAATGAAGAGATGGATCTTCCAAACTGGGTGAGCAAATGAGAACCATCCACTGTTCTCTGGTCATAGCAATGATCACATCAGCCTTGAGATTCAGATTCAGGCTGGAAATCATTTTCAAGGTTCATTAGGAAGAGATGGTGGAAATATAGCTGAAGGTAGAAGATCCCGCATTTCTCCATGGGGACCACTTTTGCCAGGTGATCTAGGTGGAATTCTGAATTTTCCAGCTGAAGTCCCATTGTACCAAATCCATGCTCAGGAAATATAGCCTTCCAGTTTTTACAACTAGTGAAGATGTTCTTAAGCTATCTTAGCCTATCTGCAATTTAAAGTTGGGCCAGAAAAATGAGCCAGAAAAACGCAATGGGAGTCTAAGTGGGACCTTTAAAAAAAGTTAAATTAAAAGAAAACAAACCTTTGATCATTTGACAAAATAAGATGACCTCTCTTCTACCCTTTTTAAAAGCAGAGTGATCATGATGAGAGAATAGTAAGTGACTACTTGACTGAGAGAACGACTTAGATGAGGGAATAGAAGAGGAACTTACCAAATTTGCAGATGATACTAAGCTGGCAGGAATAGCTAACACCCAAGAAGATAGGCTCAAGATCCAGATGGATCTTGAAAGATTAGAATACTAGGCCGTATCAAACAAAATGAAATTCAATGTAGAGAAAAGTAAAGTCCTACACTTAGGCAAGAAAAACCAAAAGTACACATATAGACTGGGTGAAACCAGGCTCAGTAGCAGTAACTGTGAGAGGGATCTTGGAGTCTTAGTGGACAACCAGCTAAAAATGAGCCAGCAGTGTGCAGCCGCCGCCAAAAAAGCTAATGCAATCCTAAATTGTATTAACAGAGGGATACAGTCAAGATCAAGGGAAGTACTAATACAACTCTATTAAGCCTTAGTAAGACCACACCTAGAGTACTGCATCCAGTTTTGGTCACCACATTATAAAAAAGATGTTGAGGCTCTAGAAAAAGTACAGAGAAGAGCAACCAGGATGATTAGGAGACTGGAGACTAAAACATATGAAGAACAGTTACAGGAACAGGGCGTGGCTAGTCTAGTGAAGAGAAGGACCGGGGAGACATGATAGCAGTGTTCCAATATTTGAGGGGCTGTCACAGAGAGGAAGGGGTAAAGCTATTTTCTAAAGCTCCTGTAGGCCAGACAAGGAATAATGGATGGAAACTGAACAAGGAGAGATTTAACCTGGAAATAAGGAGAAACTTTCTGACAGTGAGAACAATCCAATGGAACTCTTGCCTTCAAAGTTATGGGAGAACCATCACTTGAGACTTTCAAGAAGAGATTGGACTGCCATTTGTCAGAAATGGTGTAGGGTCTCCTGCTTAGGTGGGGGGTTGGATGAGATGACCTACAAGGTCCCTTCCAACTCTGATTATCTGTATCTGAGAATAATTGATTTTCTTCTCCAGGCCATATTTCTCTGCCTTTTCAAATTGAATTGTGCCCCTCCTTTGTTTAGTCAGTCAGAATTATTGAAATAAAAGTAGAATTAGCTCCCTTCAGTTGGACACCTGACTTGCCTTCAATATAGTGGTGCAGATGAGAGGAGGGGAATCACAAGCTGTTCTGGATACTTTTCCCTAAGGAAAACTAGCTAATTGCTCCTGGAAAGCAACTGAACTAAATAATAAAGGGTTTGGCCTTGATGCTGCCTTTTGCTGGTCTAGACTTTAATTCAGGACCATAGACAATCACACTAGTTAAGTCAGGACTTTTTTTTTCAAAGCTTTACAGAAGCTTTTCTAGATTTTCTATATTTCCTATTGTTTTTATTTTTATTATATGTATCCATTTCATGTATTCATAACTATATTTATACTTATACCTGTTATCTTATAATCGCTTGACAAAATAAAATAAATAAATAAATAAATAAAAAGACAAAGTACAATCCTGTGGCTGTTGAAAGACTCAAAGCAATACAACACAAATTTGAGTATAGGACATAAGAGCCATTTTATTCTAAAACTTTCAAAAAATCTTTTTGGAAAAAGCATTTTTGTTTTGACACAATTCTCCAAAGGATGGGATTGTTTGGGGGGGGGGGAGAGAGGGTTTGCAAAACATTGCTTGCCTTTTGCACATCCCTATATTGCGTTTTCTGCCTTCTGCACAGAGGTGGATTTGAAACTGTACAGATGCAGATAGATAACTCAACAAGACGTCCATAACAAATTACATTTATTGGTTCATCAGGTATCCTCATAACTCATGTTTGTGATGAAGTTCTTCTTTAATGACCAATCCTTTGTATATCTGCCTTGTACTAAAAGATGGTTATCTCCTAACCCATCTCGTAGCGATAGAAAGAAGCTTCTTTGAGTCAGAGAGTTCAGACAAAGAATGAGGAAAACCTCCCCCACCTTTCGAGGGTAATTTAGTGACCAAACAGGATTACAGATGTAGCCATGTGACATGAACTACATTTCCCAGGTTACCTTTAACTACATTTACCATGATGCATTCCCTTAAGGGGACAGCTCATAATTCCTAAGTAACTATCCAATTCCCATAGACTGGCTGGGACAATATTGCACTATGAACTTAAAGAATGCGGAAGCAGGCTAATGATATTTTCACAAATGCTTCTATCAATCTAACTGGCACTATCTTTCAGGCACCCACTGAACCAATTAAAATCTGTTTCCTATCAGCCAAGATGTGCATGTTGTCCTAGGATTATCTTCCTGTGTCACAGCCGAGGGTGTTTCAGAAGCTCTTGCTGAAGGGTGGAAAAGATAAGTTGTGCTCTGGATTTTCACCCTGACATCTGGCTGGACACAATGATAGATCTAGAGAATATTGAGAAGAGAAGCGCATTAGGAGCCCAGCAATGTTTTTCCCTTTCCCATTTTTAGAGTAAAGCATATGAGTATTGGACAATCATGTTTTTTTTTTCATGTTTTGTGAAATGAGATGAGAATTTTAAGTGGGGAAAAGACAGGTAGGGATTATTCACTGATTAAAAGAGGACAATCTATATTAAAAGAAATGAAATGTAAACCCACAAATCCTACTATAAAATTCTGTAATTAAGCCCTTTCATCAAAGATAGATTTCTTCCCACTTCCTTCTATTTTGGTGCTGTTTTAAACATAGAAAATATTATAGCAGTTAGAGGGAGGATTAGTACAAACAACAAAATATATGGTATCGAAGAAATATAAAAGAAGCATAGACAAGTATTCTCTTTTATTGAAAACAAAAGTTTGATAATAGCTATAATTTCCTCTGAAAAGAATAAAAAAGAAGCTCCTAATGATGTTGATATAATAAAATAAATCTTTAACACACCGATTAATGCTCTGAGGCAATCCATTGAAAAGAAAGCACAATTCAGTCCTTTGGAATGTTCTAATGTTTTACATAAATGATGGTCATTAACAAAATTGAGAGAGGTCTGCCTCTATTGTCATAAGAAACCACTGAATTCAAGAGAGCAGCATCAAGCTAATTTTTGCTCAGATATTCATTACTTTAATAGTATTTTGTTCCCTAGAATTGTGTAACATCCATGTGACTCAGAACAAATATTTTGAAAGACATACTTAAGTGCAAATATGAGCAGTAAATTGGCTGGATCCTTTAATGTCTCCTCTTAATCACTGACTTGAATCCAACAGATCCATAAATAGAGAGGCAATAGGCAATTGGCTCAACTCCAAATGATGGATTCACAGTAGGTGAAGATCTACCCCTTGATCTTTCAAGTCTTTTCAAAATTCCTGCTCCACCAGCCTCATTAACCATGTCTTCTGAGACCCTGGATCCTTTCCCTCACAACTACAGTAACTCTTAGTTAATGACTGTGCTTCTATTTTTCTTCCCTATCTTTCACGTCCCTTGTTCTTCTCTTATGCCAATTACTTTGTCATTCCAGAAGATTTGTTCTCAGCACAGACACTATAACATGGATTAAAATGATCATAATAATTGAAGATAAATTAAACAAACAGACTTTTACTTAATAGAAAATTATGAGAGAAGAGTTAAAAAGACTAAGCAGATTCAATGTACTATATTATCTAATCACAGATCCAAAACACTCTATTCTGCTGATAAAATATTCCAAGAAATATTAGACCTCTCCATTTTTCTTCAGGAACAGTTCTATCTCATCATAGAATCATGGGGTTGGAAGGTACCTTGGTCATTCTAGAACTAGTTCCATAATCTTCCAGAACTAAACCTTCCAAAACAAAAAGTAATTTATGATGCAAATAGTACAAAGGGATCTTCATAGGATTGGAAACTTGTGGGGGGGAAATGCAATAATTTATTCTTAAACTCATGAGATTTTGCAAATCAAGGCCATTAGCAATATATCAAAGGTGTGTGTATATGTATATATATGTATATATATATATATATATATGTTTTCTTAAGTTTTCAGGTACTTACATGTATGGTGTTCGGTTTTGGATTTTCCCACGTCATTGTAGTTCTTTTAAAGTTGTAGCAACGTTTCAGCAGAATCTCATCTGCCATCATCAGGCTTCTGTTCTTCTTTCATACAGAAGCCTGATGATGGCAGATGAGATTCTGCTGAAACGTTGCTACAACTTTAAAAGCACCACTACTATGACGTGGGAAAATACCCGAACAAAGCTGAAGGCTATATATATATATATATTTCCATATATAAGGGAGAAAAGTCAAACAGTTTCTCTGCAGCAAGTAAACAAGAGTTTGGAAGTGAAATTAAAAAGAAGGACGAGACTAGAAGATGAGTGTAATAAGGTAAACTGTGTGTTCTGAGGAACTTTGTGCTTAGCTTTATAGAATGAAAAGCTTATCTTCTGTGTAGCAGCTGATTGCAAAGGATGCTCTTGAGAGATGCTGCTTGTTCATATGGAAGAGTGACTGCTTTTTGATGTGTAAGCAGAGGTAGCTATGTAGGCTGTAGAAAGAATATAAGGCTTCCAGTGTTTTTTTTAAAAAAATATAGAATCAGTGAACAAATGTTGGATGCAGGACAGTCAAAAGGGGAGAGATCTGGGGGAACGGGGAAAAAGTTGAAAGGGAGGTATTTCCTTGCCTTGGAAGAACTGAGACTCAGGGTGGGGAGGGGAACCAAGTCCAGAAATTCTTGTATTGGGTTGGGGTAAGTTGTGGTTGGAGTGAGTCCTTGACTGGTGAGATTCAGTTAATGATGGCAAGAGGGAGTGCCAGGATTGCTGTTGGTAAGTGATACATTAATGAAACATCACGTTTTATGACCACATTTCTTAGAGATAAAAAATCTGGTGCTAATTGCCATCGTGACTGAACCTGTAATTATTGAATCTGTTCAGAAATAGATGTTGCAAGGATGATCCTTCATGGAAATGATTGAATTTGTCTTGGTGGTAACTTTCTTCTTCTGAAGAAAGGCTGAAGAAGACCAGCTATCCTTCCCTTGATACTTCAGTGAAAGTCTTCAGTGACAAAATGGAAACAGCAGAAACATCGAAGGAAAGTGATCATATAATGAAGAAACTCTTGCTTTTAACTAAAGCTTAACATATTTAAATGCATACGTTGGACCTCAAGAAAGTAGATTTTTTTTATGGACTCTAGGGTAAAGGTAGATAGGATTCCATGGCAAGAGAAACTTATGGAAAAGAAGCTCAAGAGAGGTGGAAGGTTATTATTTTTTAGGTAAATACTAAAAACTCAATTACAATGATGACTTTACTGTCAGAAACCTTTATTTCAGAGGGAACTAAGCAGCCTCACAGTCAAGTGAAATATATTTATCATAGCCAACAGTTCAACACAAAATGGAACTTCTTCACAGTGTTTCAATCAAATCATATAGTTCTGAAAATGTGTTCCTATGTGCTTAAAAGATTTTGCTTGGTCAATGATATTACTATCATATCCTTTCAGTATGTTTACTCACCTTCCCTAAATAGCCAGAGCAGCAGTATTAGCTTCTATTAATTCAAAGACAGAATGAAATGTGTGTACATGTACAATTGTATATATAACTGTGTATATGGTGAGGTTTTGTGATTGTGTGTATGGAGATTCACACACATACACAAGGCAGGCTAAGAAGTAATTTTACTTTACTCCTGCTGACATTCAGATATTATTGATCAAATGCCCATTTGAAAATATGTGTGTTCTACAATTTGTGGCGTATGAAGAGTCTCATTAAGTATAAGCTGTCTCTCAGCAGTGGTTAGGGTAAGATGTTTATTCCCACCCCAAAATCTCTATGAATATTATCAAGGGCTGCTCTCAAATCAATAAAAGCAGCATAGAGCTGAGATTTAGAATGTTCAGTATATTACAGATAAAATGATTGAGAATGAAGATTTGTCCTAGTGACTGAAGATCTATGTTATCTGAAATCTGCTTGCTCAGAGATATCCAGTCAATTATTTTTAATAAGAATTTTGAGTAAATCTTTACAAAGGATGCAAAGGAAACTATTGGAATAGTACTTGCCAGGATGAGATGTTCCCATTTTCTTGTAGATGAGGATAATGAAATGACATCCCAACTATATTAGTGAAATAGACAGTATTGGCAATCTCAGGTATGTCAAACCTGATTGCCACCAAGTGAGATCCCTTGACCAAATTCCACAATATTAGCTGAAGAGGAAACATGTATAGAGGTGTTCTTCCCATCTCCATTTTGATATTTTGATTGGAACTCCAGGGGATTTTGTCCTCCAATTTTAGATTACAAAGAGGAATACTTTTATTTTCTCAAAAGTTAGCTGGTATAATTTCCTTGGATCTTATTCATCCTTTATACTATTTTTGTTTAAGGCTCCATATCGACCTTGACGATAGACCATAAAGACTATAGACTATATAATCCTTATTATAGCCAGTTGCTCAGTTCTATATGTATCCCATCTTAATTTCATCATACTTGGGAAACCAGGTGACTTACACACCTTTCCACAGATATTCTTTCTATCTCTTTTTCTTCTTGTAAAAGGACTACAGGTAGTTCTAGACCTGTGATGGTTAACCTTTTCCATGTTGTGTGCTGAAAGTGTGCATGCGCTCATGCTCGCGTGTCTGCACCCATGATGCAATGCACATGTGACCCCCCCGCATGTGCACATGACCCCCTTTCATGCACACCGTGCACCTCTGTGCATGCACGTGCGACCCCACACACCATACGCCTCTGCACATGCACGCACGACCCCCTTGTGTGCGCCCTGCCCCCTGTGCATGCGTGTGTGGCAGATACCCAACAATCAGCTGGCTGGTATGGGTGCGTGTGCATGCACAGTGGGGCTCTTCCGGGCGACCTCTCATGTGCCGGCAGAAATAACTCTTCCGCCATCACGGTCTTAGACTAATGACCACAATTGAACCCAAAATTTCTGTTGCTCAGCAAAACAGTTGTTAAATGAGTTTTGGCCCATTTTATGACCTTTCTTGCCACAATTGTTAAATGAATTACTGCAGTTGTTAATAACAGTTGTTATTAACTATAATTGTTAAGTGAATCTGGCTTCCCATTTTCTTTGCTCATCAGAAAGTTCAAAAGGGGATGACATGACCCCGGGACCCTGTAACCATCATAAATATGAGACAGCTGGCAAGCATCCAAATTTGGATCACATGACCATAGGGATGCAGCAACAGTAAGGGTGAAAAAGTCACATTTTTAGTGCTGTTCTAACTCTGAATAGTCACTAAACGAATGGTTGCAAGTCAAGGACTTCTTGTAGGTTGGAAGCTTGAATGAACTGATATAAGTGGAAATTATTGTTTTCTTCCCTGGCATTTTACCAAGCTTCCATGGAAATCACACAACTATCATTTATACTTCGGTATCTACCAGGCAATATGTAAGTATATTTGTTTAGAGTATCCTGAAATGTATTTTGTATATAATATAATTATCAACTTTTTAAACCAATTAAAAAACCATGTAATGATAGTTTCCCAGTTTCATTCTATCTTGAACTTCAAGATTTGATATCTGGCCAGGATCCCAGAATGAGCCTCATCTATCAGCCTAGACTAAATAACGCATTCCATACTCATCTCTAAAAGTGTCACCTGGTAAGTTCAACTGTATTTTAACAGCAGGGGAAAATAAAAGCTCTCCCCCACAAAAAAAATTACCTCCAACTCATTCTTCAGTCAAAATTTCCTGTATGTAAAGTATATTATATTAAATTTAAGAATTCATGACAAAAAGAACTTCATAATATTCTGGTAGTTCCACTGGGAAACCAGGTTGGTCAGATCCCCTGATTTCTCACCTCCACCAAATCTACAGGGTCTGTGTAAATCAATGCTGAATACTTAATATTCTGTCAAATTGTACTAATCTAAAAAGTATTACTTGTGTGAGGCAATATGGTGGTCTTGCAAACAACCATTAAGTACACAGTTCAATGTGATCTTCACCTCCAACCAAGTAACCCTAGCCAGTTACATTCCAAGATATACAGAATAAAACACACCCAAGGATATGTGAAGACATCTGAACAAGTACTTTTTCAGGGTTTCTCAGCCAAGTAAAGTGAGACTCCGCTTGTAATCTACGATGTGACTGATCCACAACAAAGGTTGGTAGACATGTAAAAGACTCCAGTTTGCTCCTCCAAATTCAGATTCACTTAATTAAAAGTTTTTTTAAAAAAAACAACAAATCCTTCCCAGTTGATGGATTGCTTTGTCTGAGCCCTTTTGAGAGGAATAGGCTCAGTCAAACTAGAAAATACAGTTATTTTGTTAATCACACATGACATTCTGAATGTGTTAAAGTGATTAATTAATCTAGGCGATAACTTCTCGAATCCTTGAGGTAGAAATCTTTACCCCATCTAATAATCCCTCTAAAGCAGTATTCTCTTGTTGCAATGCACAGGGGACTTGGGTAAGATCTTTCAGATCACCCTCATTTCCAAATGCACTGTAGGTGTTAGCCAGCTATTGGAGAGGGATGCATGGATGGGTGCGTGCATTCAAATAGGATTTCATAACATAATGATACAAGAGTGTTAGAATTTTCAATTTGCAAATAGTCTCTTTGGAGACCACCTTTGCAACAATCTTTTAAAAAATATAAAAGATAGTGGCAGAGTTCACTGTCATGGAGACTAAAGACAAAGCAATAGTGGCTAGAATGAGGATTGGGTGAATTTCTCCACAGAATTGCTAAATGGCTTTAGCTTTTCTCAAGACTGCATAAGTGCTATTAGTTGTATGCTTGCAGAATGAAAAGACCAATTGTCTCATTTTTCTGTCAATTGAATTTATATAATACTACTAGCAGAAACCTGTGTCATTGCTGTATACAATTATCTTTCCCATTGTTTTACAATGAACACTAAATCCCAGCATGTGATGACATGCTTTGTTACTGGGAAATCATTCATAGGCAGAAAGATAAGGATATCAGTGCATTATGGAAAAAGAGAATGATTCATTCACTATTCTTTTCATGAATACCTCAGCATCAGGGCCCATAATGCCGTTTGCAGTTTTGTGTGATGAATCTAAGCTTTCATCCATAAAATATAGCTGTAAAATTGAAGAGATTCATGTCTTATTTTTTACATAAATCCAGGGGCAAAGGTTTCGGTGTCACAGTTACAGCTACCTTCAATCAGAAAGACAAATGTTAGTCTATTTTCTTTCAAAAAAATGAATATTATATTATAAAAAATACAGATAACATAAAGAATAGACAATAACATACAGCATAGATCAGGTTTTTTAAAGAATAAACCATCTCCAAAGCCTTTAAAAGTAATGCTCAAATTAGACATCCAGGGAAGCAGTACCTTTTGAAATTTCTCTGTAGATGCAAAGATTCCCATCTACAGATCAGATTTAGTCTAACTAATCTCCAGGGTAGCTTACTGAAATTCTACCCTTTCACCAAAATTCCTCCTATTGCCTAAATTCATGCTTCACATAAAAACTATATCACTGAGCAGTAGGCTGGGCTGGGGTGAATGGGAGTTGCCCTCTCAGAACTACAGTACACTCAGCTGGGTTTGGTTGGCACCAGTCAAGAGCTCAGGGGAGGAGAGATAGCGGTTTTAATCCAGGAATCTCTGGTGGCTGCAAGGGGCCCTGCTCCACAAGTTTTCAGTTGTGAGACCCTGTTCCTCATGGGAGCACTTGGGATTGTTGCTACAGCACCAGCCTCCTTGCTGCATAGCAACTTCTCTGCCTGAGTTTCCCAGGTTTATAGTCCTAAGGGACTTCCACTTGCTGTCCCCGGGGCATATGTCCAAAATGCATGAGAGCTCATGGCCTCCATAATGGCCATGGGCTTCTCCCAGGTCATTCACTCACTCACTCACTCACTCACTCATTCCCTGCCTTTATTATTTTCACAAATAACTCAAGGTGGCAAACATATTCGACACACTTTCCTCCTTCTTTTTTTCCCACAACAGCAACCATCTGAGGTAAGTTCAGCTCAGAGAGAGTGACTGGCCCAAATCACCCAGCTGGATTTCATGATGAAGTCAGGATTAGAATCACAGTATCTTGCTTTGTAGCCTAGGCCTGGCTTGGGACAGTGGCCTCAGACTTGGTTTTCTTGCTGGAGTCGTGCAATGTGAATTGAGAGAGAAACTCTTGTGCAACCCCCTCTCGAAAGGAGACGGGGCCCATTCGATTGATCTGCCCCTGGCAACTGATGGATCCAACTGAGTTTCAAAGGGAGCAAGGGAAAATACTTGCCAATCTGTTTCAGAGTCCTGTGGAGACTTTGTCAGATCCTTAGACAGGATTTATGGGGTCTTCTCCTGGCCCTTCATTCCCATTACTCCCAGAATCTCACTGAGCAGCCCTGTTCAGGGTCACCCAGACTCCAGTTGCCTAGGAGGTGTCATGTGGATGGATCCAAGTAATGGTGAATTCATCCTTGTTGGAGGGATGTTCCTGACTCCTTTTAAAGCGGTGCTGGTATGCCCCCTATTCAAGAAGCCATCTCTGGACCCCACCATTTTGGATAATTTTTGTTCAGTTTTCACCTCCTCTTTCTGGGAAAGATGGTTAAGAAGGTGGTGGCATTGCAACTCCAGAGGATCCTGGAGGAAATGGATTATCTGGACCCTTTTCAGTCACATTTCAGGGCTGGATATGGGACTGAAACTGCACTGGTTGCAACCATGAATTATCTCTGGCAGGAGCAGGGTGGAGGTGCTGTTCTTGACCTCACAGCTGCTTTCAATACAATCTACCACAGTATCTTTTGGGTTGACTTAGGGAGATGGGAATGAGTGGCACAGTTTTGTGCTGGTTCCTCAGAGGCCGGTCCCAATTGGTTTTAATAGGGAGTGAAAGATCCAACTCATGGCCCCTGCTTTGTGGGGTACCACAGGACTTGGTGTTTCTCCTTTTTAACATCTAATGAAACTGCTGGGTAAGAACAGCTGGGTAAGATCATCCATCAATGCAGGATGAGGTATCATCAGTACAGTGATGATAACCAGTTATATATCTCTGTCCCATATGAAGTGAGTGATCTAGTGGACTCTCTTCATGGTGCCTGGCTTCGGCTGAAACCTGGTAAGATGAAGTGGTTCTGGGTGGAGCCCTCTGTATCCAGGAGTTTATCATCATTGGTCTTGGGATTGCACTACCCCAGATAGACTTGGGGATCCTCTTGGACTCACAACTCCTGCTCAGGGAGCAGGTGGCAGTTGTGGCTAGGAGGACCTTTGGTCAACTTCATACTATGTGCCAGTTCCTCCTTTTCCTAGATAGGGAGGCTCTCCGTATGCCCTTATCATCTCTTGTTTAGACTACCACAATGTGTTCTCATGGAGCCATCCTTGAAAGTATCTGGAAGCTTCAGCTGGTGCAAGCTATATTGAGCCATGCAAGTTATATGGCCCAAGTAACACTCTGTTCCATGAACTGAACTGCATCTAGTTTGCTTCTGGGTCCAATTCAAGGCATTGGTTATGATCTACAAAGCCCTACATGGCATGGGGCTAGGCTATCTACGAATCCAGCTTTGTCCCATAACATCAGCCCATCCTACCCAGCCAGCCAGAAAAAGTATGTTGCAAACTCCATCAGTTGAAGAACTCTGGCTGGCAGAGTCTAGGAAAAGAGCCTTCTCTGCCATTCTCCCTGCCCTATGGAATGATCTTCCCTCAGAAGTTAGGCAGACCCTCCCATTCTCCTGGCTTTCTGAAAAGGGATTAAAACATGGCTTTACAGCAGGGGTGTCCAACCTTGGCAACTTTAAGACTTGTGGATTTCAACTCCCAGAGTTCCTCAGCCAGCAAAGCTGGCTGAGGAACTCTGGGAGTTGAAGTCCACAAGTCTTAAAGTTGCCAAGGTTGGACGCCCCTGCTTTACAGCCTTGTGTAGGGAGCCCAAAGAAGCACGCAGTCCTGGGTTGGATGGTGCTATGAAAGTTTTCCCTTTACTTTGTCAACTAATTTTTAACAGTATTTAATTATTCTTGCCTCCTTAATTTAAAAAAAAAATAATTTAAATTTTTAACCGAAGCATTTTGATTTTTCTATACTGCTTTATATTTTGATCTTTTATTGTACACCACCCAGAATCCCACTTTGAGGGAGATGGGCAGTTCAGAAATGTGAAAAATCAAACAATCAATGTATTTTGTTTCCAACCTGGAGCCTTTACTTCCCTTTTCCCCCTGCTTCTCCAACCACTAAAATCCTTAGTTTTTTTTCCCCTCTCTGCTCTGTCAACCACTTCTGACTGAAGCCAAACACATGCATTTCATAGTGAAATGCACGTCTAAAAAGATACCAAGCACACATTTCAGTTCAGTTTGTATCACTCAAAAGCAGCTCTTTTGTCTAATGAATGTAGGGAATGTTTTGCTTATTCCTGTAGGCAGCTACTACTGAAAGGTGATGGAAACTTCTTGAAAAGATTATTTTTCAGAAACTCTTGGTCTTCAGTTAAAGAACAAATACAACGGATGTATTTCAATTTCAGTGGAGTTGATGTTTCAAAGCGATGTGCCAGGAAGTAACTATTTCATGAAGATGATCATAAATTTTTAGGATGAGTTTGCAACTAAGAAATGTTTAAAACTATTCTTTTTGCAAATATTCCAGCAACAAGGCCATATGTGAGAATTGTGTGTGCAGGGGGAAAAAGTGAGGTCAAAGAGTATGGGCAGAAATTGGAGGTTGATCAGCTCCCAATTTTCTCCTTTGTATCAATGTGGCTTTTAAGTAAAGACAGTTATTGTAGCATAGAATTGGTATACTGAAGAAAATAATATATAATATATCAGAATTAAAATTGTTGATTGTTATTTTATTATTTGTGGAATTTTGCCATTCTGATCAAATCACACTTTTTTCAGTAGTATGGATTCCTTTCTTATCCATTAGGTATGCAGATACAAAAATAGATTTAAATATCATATAAATTATTTTTTTTCTTGAATGTCAATGATTGTAACAGATGCAGTGTCAGAAACAATACCAAAAGATTACAACTTTGCTTTAGAAAACATTATGTTAGTAGTTTGGCAGGAAGAAAGAAAGAAAAAAGAAGGAAAACCATTTCTGCCCAGTGTTTGCCTGAATTAGATTAGCATGGTTGGTTTCTTCATGCTGAACTGCCTCCATGTTTTTCCAGCAAGTGCTAACAAAATTTCAGAAGCAGTGCACAATAAAAGGAGAAGCCAGTTAACATGCTGGAGCCAATAAATTTAACCTGGTGCCCAAAAAACAATTAAAGTGGGTGCTGTTAGTCAGATAGTTGTGGTGGGAATGCCAGAAACTGGGCACTCTTGGTGGTCTTTGAGCCTGGTTGTTTTCTTGCAGGATCTCCCAGTATTTTTTTAAGATTCAGGCAGGCTTAGCTAGGGAGAGACATTCATGATGCTTGTTTGCAATCCAGCAGCAGATTCCTGTATTCCTTGACTATAAAGGTAGTCCTTGACTTACATCCACAGTTGGGCCCAAAATTTCTTTTCCGCAGCAAAAGAGTTGTTAAATGAGTTTCGCTCCAGTTTACAATCTTTCTTGCCACAGTTGTTAAGTGAATCACTATAATTCTTAAGTTAGTAACATGGTTGTTAAGTGAATCTGGCTTCCCAATTGGCTTCACTTGTCAGAAGGTTGCATAAGGCGACCACATGACCCTGGGACACCACAACCATCATAAATACAAGCCAGTTACCAAGCATCCGAACCAGCATTCAGGGGGTATGCTGCAGTGGTGGTATTCGACTAGTTTGGCCCGGTTCTGGCAAGTCGGTAGGAGCTATGAGCAGCGGTTCTCTGCTGGCTCTGCTGTTGGGCCCACCCACCCACCTAGGCTCTCATACTCACTTTTATCGGCTGAGTTTGAAGCTCAGCTGTTTTGCGCAGCACAGAAGAGTGCCACGCAACAGCTGCTGAAGAGACCGGGATTGTGCAGGCTTGCAGGAGGCGAGTTAGAACGTCTCTGCGCCTGCACAAATGCCTCTGCACCTCTGAGCCTGCACAAAGTGCACATTTGGTGCACGAGTGCACGCAAAGTGTGTGCATGCGTGCAAAGCGCGCCCACCAAGCCACGCCCACCAAACCGGTGGCAAAAATATTTGAATCCCACAACTGGTATGCTGCAACAATCATAATGGGAGGGGGGAGAGAGATGGTCATAAGTCACCTATTTCAGTGCTTGTAACTTTGAACAGTTACTAAACAAACGGTTGTAATTTGAGGACTACCTGTGCAAGTTATTTTGCTATGCTAATTCTTGGTCTAACTATTGAGGGAGAAGTGGATTCTATTACATCTAAATGTCCATTAGATCTAGTTTTATATCACATATGTAAATTCATACAATTGATAAAAGAAAATCCATTAGTTAATTTTCTGAATGGGTGGAAACAATGTATCAAAGTGGATTGATTATATCAATTTTCCACCCTACTTCAGAGACAATGGAGTTTCTCTATTACTTGGGGATGAATTCTGAAATAAAATTCTTCCTTAAATCTGCTGAATAGAGAACTGGAGAATTCAGGTTTTACTACATTCCAATCAGTGGTGGGATTCATTTTTTTTATTACTGGTTCTGTGGGCGTGGTTTGGTGGGTGTGGCAGGGGAAGGATACTGTAAAATCTCCAGTCAGAGATGGTATTTGCCAGTTCTCTGAACTACTCAAAATTTCCACTACCGGTTCTCCAGAACTGGTCAGAACCTGTTGAATAACCTGATTCCAATTGCAAGCATGAATATGCATCCTGAATAGTAGTTCTAGATGATGAATCAATAGAAAGTGGTGAAAGGCACATCTGGACTTTTAAAGTGTAGGAAGTACCAGATATGGAGATCATCTGCCTATTATACAAAACCTCCATATTTTGGAGATTCATCTTCAGTTTGTATGCCTTCATTCTGCCCTTTATTAATACTCCTTTTCCTAGAAGCTGGTATTGATGGAACTCCTAAAACCTTCTGGCTGAGTTCTGTGATATTTTCCAGCATCCCCGTTGTTCTCTTGTCTGCACATTTCCAATCTCTTATGCCGTAGTGCAACAATGTCATTTATTTGAAAATAATATTTTTGCAAATACATTCTCTGCATTTATTTTACTATCACTGCAAATCAATCAGAAAGACAATATAATGTACCAAAATATCAATGCAATTCAGTTCAGTATTCTCTTCCAAAAATATATAACTTCATTTAAGATCACTGAATAGCATTTAAAGAAGCATATCTCCAACGGGGCCAAAATTTCTAATATAGATTTTTAAATCAACTGCAGGTCCATTTCTAACAAGAGTATATCTTACAAGAGTTTTTCATAATGTTTACAAAGGGAAACAATGCACGATTCTCTGTACAGTATGAGAATCACACCTTCTGGGAATAGATGCTTGCAATATTTGTTTTTCTCCATAGAGGCATAAAATTACGGGGTGCTCATTGATCCATGCTCCCTAAAAGCTGATTTTTAAAAAAATACACAAGATTTTCAAAGACTGTTGTGGCAGGGAATAAGGAAAGAATCCTTATCTATATACCAAGAAGAAGGGCAGAGATGTAGGATAAAAATAGTGGTGGACAGTCAAAAGAGAAGATGCATTTTATTTTATTTTATTTGTTGTTTCTTGCAACTGAGTTGTAATCATTATTTACAGCTAGTGAAACTTTAATCCATAATCTGTATTCCTTCTTTTTCAGTATTGGGGAAAAAGAAACATATTTCATTATTTATGAGGGAAAATATTATTTTTTCAGTGATTAATTAGGTGATTTTTTTTAAAAAAATTCTCTGCTATGGATCTGTGACTGAATTTGATATAAACACAAAATTGTTCATATACATGCAGCTTATTTAGACTATCTGCTTGCATGCTCTTTTAAATCCCATTTCTTGATTATAGCATAATTAAGTGTAGATTTATTTATGCTCTGCCACTGATTACCAAGCTGTGTTTCTGGATAGTCATGCACTTTCTCTGATTCTTCTCACTCTCACAAAATCTATTCCATCTTTTCTCTTCTTTCTTTCCACAGTTCTTTACTATAACCATTTTCCTAACTCTTCTACCAGGTATTACTGGAAAACATTTATTACTTATTCTTCAAACTCTACTAAACTTTTTATTTCTAAATTTATACTCCATTGTTTAATAGTAAATTGCTTTCCCAGGCAGAAAAACTACAGTATTTATGCTATTGTATTTTTAGTATTCAACTAATAATAAAAATACAGTAGCATAAAATAACATGATAATAGAAGATCTAACAGCAGAGGTAAATTTTCAGGATAGTAAATAGAAACAGCTGTCAAATATAGATTGTTGATTATAGATTTAATGGGCCTACAGTATGTAAAATCTGGCATTAAAATGTAGTATTAACATAGGATGTTGCTTCTTTTCTATCAAGATCAGGCACTCACTTGTGGCCACGTAATTGTAATCCAGTCCAATCGTGATGCGGAGGCCTTACTGAAGACTAATTTCTCAGAAGGAAATCATTGTTACATTCCTGTATCTCAGAGTTTCCTCCTCCTCCTCCTCTCCCCCCTTACTCCTCCTCCTTAACAAAAAAGTTGACCAACAGATCTAAGTTCAACTTTAGAAACTGAATCAAGCCATGGAAGTTGTACTGATCCAGTATCTCAACCAGGGGATGGAAGACCTTTTGGCTCAGCAGCCAAATGTATTTCAATGGATTTCAACTATGTGTCCATCTCAATATTCAGCATTAAACTGCATAGCTGAAAAGTTTGTTTGCTTGCTTGCTTGCTTTTATATCTAGTTTTCCTGAAAATTAAAATAAGAATCATTAATGCAAAATAGAAACAAAGGCCATCAACATCATCAGAGCTGAGTTCTCAAAATGTGAAGTATATGCAACAGCCTCTACTATGACAGAAATGCTATATTCTGGCTCCTCACATTGGCAATTTAATTACAGTACCTGTAAACCCATGCTTACCAAAATTCCTGAAAAGATTCAAACCTTCCCTGACTTATAGTTGAAGACATTTTCTGTTCTGTCTACTGGTTTCTCATCCCAACCACAGAGTAACTGGATTGTTATACATACAATTGTGTATTCCTAAGCACTGAGAAGTTTCAGTAATTTTAACACTCATACAGAATTCAGTTTCCATGGAAGATATTTGCTGGAGGCTTGTAGCTTTACTGTGAGAAGATATATAACCTACGATGATATATTGCTACTACAATAAATTCTTGCTTTCCATCTGATTTCGGGGGGAATTTATAGTCCCTACTGGTTCTCTACAGCAAGTGCTTGGCTCTCTGCGCTCTTTCCTGACCCAGTTCTAACACCAAATGACTTCTTACTGTGTACACAGGTCTTACTCCTCAGAGATGAGTTGTCTCAATGCATCACCCATGTCTTCCTTAGCAACCTATGTCTCACTGAAATGCATCATCAGAATATTTTCAGCTTCAATGGGCAGCTGAACAAAGAAGTTAACATTCTTCAGCTCTGGCTGTCTCTAAATCATCCAGCCCTGTGAACTTTGCTCACAGCTTCTGCCAACTTTTCCCAAGTTTGTTGGACAAAGCAGAGAAAATTGGCCAATATTACCATTATGCAATTATTGTATTTAATTTATTTCGATCAGAAATCGGGGAGAGTAAAGTATAATAATCTGTATGTAATTAAGCCATGTTTCCAAGGAGAACAAATAGCTAAGTACTCAGCAATTGAAACATATAGCATAACCATAAAATAAAAAATACAAAAAACAAAGATTTCTGCTTTTTTTCAGTAGGTTTTTTTTCCTAGGGGAGGCTTCAACTTTACCTTCTTGCATAGTTTCTGCTCATAGTTATTTTCCTCTTCTGTTTTAATTTGTTTTGTCTCTCTCTCACAGAGAGTCTCTCTCTCTCTCTCTCTCTCTCTCTCTCTCTCACACACACACACACACAGAGAGAGAGAGAGAGAGAGAGAGCATACACTGCTTTGAAATTGAAACATCTGGGAGTTTTCCCTACAGTGACTAATGCTGCTGCACCAGCAGAATTCAGTTACATGGACACCATGATGAGGATGTCAACTGAGGAGTGGTAGACTCTACAGAAATTTTCATATATTTCCAGAGGTTTATTTCATATTTTAATGTCCTGGAAGCAATTAATTAGCAGGATTCCTGCCTGAAATCAAAATTAGTCAGTTATATGAACTGACAATTCTGCATGTAAAGGTGAAGGATTATTTCATCACTAGTTTTATCTAGTTAATGCATCTCATGTTACAGTGAGAGTAATTTCTGTATTTATTCCTAAGAATGATGGGTTAGAGCTGAGGATCTAATATACCTTTCAACCATACAGAAATTAGCAGGAATCACTCCTGCAGCTAGAAAAACCTTGTATTAAACTCTAACAACAGCAGGGAACTCAACATTCCAAAATTTATATCAAAGCATCATTAGGCTTTAACACAAATATTATACATTATTCACAATTAGAAAAAAACATTTATTTAAGACGAGAGTAAATGTGCACACACACACACACACACACACACACACACACACACACACACAACTATATCTATTTATCTAGATTTAGATCTATCTATATACCTAGATCTATACCTATAAAACCTTGAAGAGTTATTTTTTAATTATAATTATATTCCGCCTTTTGTTCAAGAGTTCAAGGCAAGATGATTTCCACCCATCAAAACAGTCTAGTCAAATGGAGAGAGAAAATGGCTAAAAATAATCCTTATGTTGATTGAGAATTTGCTGCTTGACTTAAATAGTTTTTGCATTTCTTAAACAATAAAAGTATTTCACACTTTCACCTATCATTCACTCATACATATCAAGCACATGCACTTTTAAAGTGCTTTATGATTTTAAATAATTTATAAATTGCTTTGGATGAAACTGGTGTGAAATGTCACCCATTTTTAAATGTCAGAATAAATAATTATTGCAACAACATATAAATTCCCCATGTAACCCACTATTTTTTCTAATTTAGAAACTGGCATCAGTGTCAGATGCTATTAAAAAAAATTCAGCTGCAGAATTTTACTATATTTTTCTAGAAGATCATATTTAAGAGCTTAAATCACAACACCAAAAATAACTAGGAAGAGCCTTTAAATAGAATAAAACTTTGCAGTCAAGATTGTGTCATGAAATATTTGTATCTAAAATACACTTCACTTTGGTTCTTCTTCTATTCGGTTGACTTGAACAAAAATTTTAATGGTCAGAATTTCCCCTTTCCAAAAGTCTTTAGAAACAATTTTATTCCATCAGAGTCTGCTGCTCTTTTTTTTGCCTCCAAACTCTGAATTGATTGCTTAAACAGGACACAGAGTCAAACCTAGTTGAAACAACTGAAGAGGAAAGAGGGGAGAAAGATACTTGAGGGAGTTTTTCTAGTTACACTTTGGGGACATTTTGAACTCAGGAACTGAGAACATGTTTTTTTTTTTTTTTTTCCGTTTAGACTGTCAGTTCTACTGGCTATATTTCTTGTACTTCCAAGTAGGTTGAGCTGGCAACTAGTAACAGAATCCAGCTTGCCTGAGGTGTGGTTGAAGATCTAACTGCAGACTATTTTACCATGAATCAAATCAGCTGAAATGTCCTTGGAACCAGGAAGTGAGGGGAAGAATGGTGGACAAAAGCAAACAATATATTTTGAGCATACTGTTTTCTATCTTCCATATTTTTAGCTATTGATAGCATCATAAAAATATGAAAAATGTGGATTTTACTGTAAACATGTTACAGATCTTTTTTATTCAGAAGGTCTGATCACCTAAAAATGCTGATACATTGCTTTTCATTCCCATCAAGCTGTGATTTCCCTTGGACAGTGATGATGATCAATGAGATCTGATGGGGGGTTTTTAGCCAATAAAACCTATTGGCCAGGAAAACAGATAATTCATGAAACAGGTTTTCTCTTGGAAATGAAAAAGCATGAGAAGAAGGAATGGGGGGGTGGGGGGGTGGAATAAACCCTAAACTAAACTTGAGAGTCCTTTAATGTACTACTGCTAAGGGAAGAATTGATCTGAGCCATAAAAGTCTAAAAAGCATAGAAGCAAATGTTTACTTTGGATTTCTATTTGAAATTAATGAGGAATGTTTTTATGTCAACAGCCCCATTAAATATTAGGAGACTTATTTCCAAGTAAACATCCACAGAATTAATGCCTGTATGCCACTCTTAGAACTGTATGTCTGTATGCCACTCTTAGAACAACCTAGAATATATTTGGAACCAATGCAGATTTGCATGACACTTGAAGAAAGGCTAGGTGTGAACAGCTAAGCCCTGTTAATTAGACAGGATGAGCATTAATCAGATCAATAAGAGGAGCTATTCTGTTAGGAATTAACAGACAAAGCAACTCTCCATATGCAAGACAATCAAAGGAGCAAGCCCAGTGGATGAGAATGACAACTAGAAGCAAAGGCATAAAAGATACTCTGTGCTGCTGCAAGTCAGAAATAGTTTTCAGCCCTTTATAAAAGAAACGGGGTCTGAGTTCTCAAGTAGATAAAAAAAAGACATTTTTAGCAGGAAGTTTGTTCCCTGAAAGGCAGAAGGAATGCAACAGTGCCCCATAGAATTTTGGTTAGCTAATGACTAATTACTATGAGGAACAAAAACTAACATGTACAGTCAGGGTGAAGGGTGCAGCAGAAACTCAGATTCGTAGTAGTTGATAATTTACTACTATGAGGAACTGAACTGAAACTGTGCCAATAAGATAGGTCAAGTAGGCTGCCTCCTAAAATCAGGGATGATACAGAAAACCTAGAAGACTTACCACTGATAATTCTTTTTTCCTACTAATCCATGGGGAACAAACTGCACCACGGAGAGCAACTTCAAACAACCAAGCCATTGAAGATCTAGGAAGGAAGCCCAAGCACTGGGAGCTCAGGTAATTATCTGAATGATGAAAGGCTGGCACAGCAAGGGTTGCACCTCCAAGGATTATTAAATTCGCCTTTGGCCAATGCACGATGAGCTTGATCAGGAGGACTTTAAAATGAATCTTCTCAGGGTCTGAAGATAAAAACCTTGAAGTGTGAATTTCAGATTATTATTTGTACAATGTAAATGGAGATAGGGACAGTGGGGCCTATTAAAGCACTGCAAATAAAATCAGAGAAATAATTAAGTCATAAATTTCCCGGCCTTTGTGGAAACATTCAAGAGGAACTTTTAAGTAAAAGCAAGTGGACTGTTACTGAACCCAGTTCCTGGTCTGTATGTGGAGGCGACCATGCAGTTTGCTCTCTGAGTTTGGTTGTTTTCTTGAAGATGTTTCATTATCCAAACTAGGTAACATCATCAGTGCTGTTAAGGAGTGGGGTTTGCTCTCAGGTTATATTCTAGTGGCTTGCCCTGCCAGTATTGGAGATGGTATTAGTGCAGGGCTGTCTAACTCCCAGCCTGTGGGCCAGATGCATCACGTGCTGGCCACACCCATGCCCAGTTTAGAAAAGAGGGGAAAAGTCCCGATATGTCACATGACACCACCATGATGACGTAAATTTGACACCCCTGTCTTAGTGGTTCTTTGGCTGGGCTGTTTACTGTTGGCTTGTTTGGTCTAATGTTAATCTTGAAATTTATCTATGCTTATCTGGGTGCTGATTGATGGTGGGAAATGTTTTAGTCTTTTTGTTCCCTTTTTGGCTTGTTGATTGTCTCTTTTGCATAGTTTATAGAAATTGTTTATATCTATGGGTCTATTGATGGCTAATTTGTCAGAGTGCCAAGCTTCTAGAAATTTCCCAGCATTTTTAGACTTGGCTTGGTCTAGCATAATCACAATAGTTTCCAATTGAAACTAGGTTTAAATGTGCCCATATGTTGTGAAATCAAAGAGTTTTTGTCATGTCTTTTAACTGCTACTTGATGTTCATGTCCATACTTGTCCTACATTTTGACTGTTACAGTCATTACACTGTGTATTATAGATGATCCCTGTTTTTTATTCTGGAGCTGCTGGGTATTTTAGTTTACTTAGGATGTTTCGAAGAACTTTAGTTGGCTTGTTTGGTACACTGATTCCATTTGGTTGTAGTAGTCTGGTGATTTCTGAGATGTTCTTGATGTATGGCAGTGTTATTCTTTATAAGGCTTGTGTTGGTTGTGCTATATTGTATTGAGTGGTCAGATACTTTTTCATAAAGATGCACGGATATCCATTCTGTTGGAATATGTTGTATAGATACTCTATTTCCTTTTTCCTGCTGTTCAAGGTTGTTCAGTGAGCTTGTGCTTGTCTAAATAAAGTTTTTATGCAGCTTTTCTTGTGGGAGATTGGGTTGTTGTTTTGTAGTGGAGCACTTGGTTGGTGCGGGTGGTTTTTCTGTACACTTGTGTTTCTAATTTGCCATTATGGTATCTGCTAATCAAGATGTCCAGGGAGAGTAATGAATTGTTGTTTTCTTCTTCTTTGGTAAACTGGATTCCTTTGAAGAAGTTGTTGGTTGGTGTGTAGGTGTTTTCTAGTTTGTCCTTTTTTATTATGATGAAGGTGTCATTTATATATCTGATCCAAGTCAACAAGCCAACAGTAAACAGCCCAACAAAAGAACCTCTAAGATCACCCCAGGGCAAGCCACTAGAATATAAACTGTGAGCAAACCCCAATCTCTTACTACCACTGATGATATTATCTAGTAATGAAACGTCTGCAAGAACACAACCAAGCTCAGAGAGTATCACTAAATGTCTATGGAGATTCCCAGTCATCCATGTCATGGTTGTAACTAAAGGTACTTTTCCAAAAGAAAAACCAGAAAGCCTAGTTGCCTCTTGAAAAAGCACTTTTGGGACAAGCTCACCCTCATTTCATCCCTGTGCTACAAATTTTTTTAGCTGAGGCAATTTTTAGCTGAGGTAATTTTTCCCTTTATTGTGATCAGACTCAAGAATTGGGTATCATTATGGAAGAATAATTCAGACAGTACAGAAGCTTCAGATAAAGGAGACGGGGGATGACAACTAAAAACTAATTTAAAGAGAGATTGATGGAACTTGGAACATTTAGGCATGAGAAGATGAATGAAGAGGATTCTTGAAATACTAGAAAAATGGTCAGTCAGAGAAAAGGCCTAGTTCAGTTTTCTCTCATACTTGTGGATGGGGCCATGCACAATAGATTTGGTTTACAAACAGATAGGAAAATTGTTGAAATTACAAGGGCAATTTCACAAAGAAATTATAGCACAATGACCTAGGGAGGTGGTGATGTCCCCTTCTGGGCAGAATGGCTTGATTAATCTGGATTTCTACTAAACTACTGAGTAACAACCTCCAAGCTAAGTGGGGACTTGCATTTCTCAATGTCACGTTCTTTTTAGGAATGGATGACTATCATTTTGGATTTCTTTCCATTTCCTATATTCCAAAAGCATTAAACTTTTCTTCATTTCTCATTGTTGCAAAGAAGCGATTGCCATACCTGAGGGTTATTTGTATGCTTGCAAATATTTTCAATTCCACAACATTTTGCTTTTAATTTTTGCCTAATATATATTTTAAAAAACATTTTTCCTTTTTGACTATATTTAACATAATTGTGGGCCAACTGGCAAAATTCTCAGAAAATTGAGAGTTTGGAAGTATAAGAAAGTGTTGGTCTATGTATTGATTTAAACATGCATCACTACACAATTTCACATTCAATGTAAAGTAAATGAACTTCATTCCTTAAATCTCCACACAGTAACATTCATATATTATGCATTCATAATTGTGTATACTATATACTTTTTAGCAGAATGAATTTAACCTCACTAAAGAAGATTCAAGGATGTAAATACACTTGAAAAAAAATGGACATGGCAAGAAAAATATTCTGTTCTTTTCAAAAATAAAAAAATCTACCTGGTTTGCTTAATGAAAGCAAACAATGTGCCCTTTCATTGTGTGGGAACTTGGTGCTGTTTACAATATTGCTTCTATTGTCTAATGAGTTTTTTTCAGAATCAAATTGTGATTACATCTTTGGGGCCCAAGGACAAATCAAAGTCTAACAGTATTTCATCCTCAGGACAACTAAAGTCTTAACAATCTCATTTAATTCAGAATTTTTTAAAAAACACTATTGCCAGCCATACAAATTATTCTTTTCAAACATTTCTGTGTTACATATACCTTTTATTTATATTGCTCAATCTGTAATATATGCCTATTATTTATACTTATCCACCATCTTAAGCATTGGACTCTGTCCAACAAGATGCAGCTCACTGGATACAAAAGTAAGATTCTGCACTTAGCAAAAACCAAATGCACAGGTACAGAGTAGGCAGTGCTTATGAGAGGGATTTGGGTGTCCTAATGGATCATTACTTAAGTAGGAACCAGCAATATGCCACAGCTGCCAAAAAACCCAATGCAGTCCTAGATTGCATCAACAGAGGGATAGCATCAAGATCATAAGAAGAGGTAAGACTGCTGCACAATACTGCACTAGTGAGGCCGAATTTGGAGTAGTGTGTCCAGTTCTGGTCACTTCAATACCAAAAAAGATGTTAAGGCCCTAGAAAGAGTACAGAGAGAAGAATAGAATAGAATTCTTTATTGGTGTAGTGTGATTGGACACACAAGGAATTTGTCTTGGTGCAAATGCTCTCAGTGTGCATAAAAGAAAAGATACATTCATCAAGAGTCAAGAATCATCAGGTACAACAATTAATGATAGTCATACGGTATAATAAGCAATGAAATCATACAAGGAAGAGTCAATATAAATTGTAAGGATACAAGCAACAAAGTTACAGTCATACAATCACAAGTGGGAGGGATGGGTGATAAAGAGTGATGAGAAGATTAATAGTAATAGTAGTGCAGACTTTGTAAATAGTTGGACAGTGCTGAGGGAATTATTTGTTTAGCAGAGTGATGGCGTTTGGGGAAAAAACGTTCTTGTTTCTAGTTGTTCTGGTGTGCAATGCTCTATAGTGTCGTCTTGAGAGTAGGAGTTGAAACAGTTTATGTCATGGATGTGAGGGGTCTGTAAATATTTTCACAGCCTGCTTTTTGACTCATGCAGTATACAGGTCCTTTATGGAAAGCAGGTTGGTAGTAATTGTTTTTTTCTGCAGTATTAATTATCCTCTGAAGTCTGTGTCTGTCCTATTAGGTTGCAGAACCAAACCAGACAGTTATAGAGGTGCAGATGACAGACTCAATAATTCCTCTGTAGAACTGGATCAGCAGCTCCTTGGCAGTTTGAGCTTTCTGAGTTGGCGCAGAAAGAACATTATTTCTTGTGTTTTTTTTATGACATTTTTGATGTTAAGTGTCCATTTTACGTCTTGTGATATGATAGAACCTAGAAATTTGAAGGTCTCTACTGTTGATACTGTGTTGTCTAGTATTTTAAGAGGTGGTAGTATGGGAGGGTTTCTTCTAAAGTCTACCACCATTTCTACAATTTTGAGTGTGTTCAGTTCCAGATTGTTCCGGTTACACCATGAGGCAAGTTCCAGTTACACCATGAAGCAAGTTGTACAACAAGTTGTCTGTATGCAGATTCGTCATTTTCTCAAATGAGACTAATCGCTGTTGTGTTATCTGCAAACTTCAGTATTTTAACAGATGGATCATTTGAGATGCAGTCATTGGTATATAGGGAGAAGAAAAGTGGAGAAAGTACACAGCCTTGGGGGGGCTGTGCTAATTGTATAGATGTGATTCTGCCTAGCTTCACCTGCTGCTTCCTGTCTGTTAGGAAGCTTATGATCCACTTACAAGTGTGTTCAGGTACTGCTAGCTGGTTTAGTTTAGTTAGAAGAATGTCTGGAATGATGGTGTTAAATGCTGAACTGAAGTCTACAAAGAGGACCCTTGCATAGGTATTTGGAGATTCAAGGTATTGTAGGATGTAGTGCAGGGCCATATTAACAGCATCATCTGTCGATCTATTTGCTCAGTATGTAAATTGCATGGGGTCTAACAGTGGATCCGTGATGGTTTTCAGGTGGGACAGCACTAGCCTTTCAAAGGTTTTCATAACTACAGATGTTAGAGCAAGTGATCTGTAGTCATTCAGTTCCCTGATGGAGGGCTTCTTTGGCACTGGGATTTAGAGCATTTGAAGCAAGAAGGAACATAGCACACCTCTAGTGATTTATTGAAGATTCGGGTGAAGATGGGGGCCAATTGGTCAGCACAGACTTTTTAAGCAAGATGGTGGGGGGTGAGGAATCAGAAAGCTGCTCCTTAAAGAAACATTGCCCAATTCTTAGCAAATGGTCTGGAGGCTAAACCATATGTTGAACAGCTAAGAAAACTAGCTATGTTTAGCCTAACAAAGAGATGCTTAGGGGTGACATGTTAGCCGTCTTCCAACATTTGAAGGGCTGTTATAGAGAAGAGGGGGTTGATTTGTTTTCCAAAGCCCCTGAAGGCAGGACAAGAAGCAATGGGTTGAAGCTGGGCAGAGGAAGATCCAACTTTGAAATAAGGAGGAATTTCCTGACAGAATGAATAATCAGTGGAAATGCTTGCATCCCGGAGTTGTGGGTACTCCATTGTTGGAGGTTTTCAAGAAAAGCTTACACAACCATTTGTCTGGGATGGAATAAGTACTCCTGCCTTGAGCAGGGTGGAGGGGATTAGAAGACCTCCAAAATCCCTTCCAGCCCTATGATTCTACGACCTGTACTTGTGACATTTTTTTATAAAGAACTAGATCTTCTATTATTCAATTGCATGTTAGCATTTTATGTACAATCTGTTTTTAAAGAATTTTAACAGTAAAGCCTTTAAAAACATTAATCAGGAACCAGTATCAACTGCATATTAAAATGGCTATAAAACAAGTTCTGAATATTACTAGTATTTATTTTTGTGTAATAAAATGTTTTTGCAAGAATTTCTCATAACAAATATGTCTTTTCATATCAACAGAAATCTAATTAGGTTTGTCACAAAATAAAGATTCATCAGGAAGTTGGATTCATGTTTATTAATTATTTATAGCACAATTTTTATTCCTCTCAAATGCATATTTTCTAAAACAACTGCAAATTATATTTTTAAATCATGTAATACTTCATGACTTTAAAAACAGCAAAATATTTAAATAAAAGTTCCAAGCACAAAGGGAGAGAGGAAAGTATAAAATGGTTTGCAATGAAATATATGTACATGTAAACTCAATCATCTAGGCCAAAAGCATGTAAAAGATTAAATCATGGCAACCAGACCAAAGTTTATTAAGCTGAGGTGTTTTGTTACTCATCCAAGTAACTTCTTCAGTCAAAAAAATGATAATTTTTGGTTAAGCATAGAAGTCTATATTTAATCAAAAATTGTCATTTTGATTGAAGAAGTTACTTGGATGAGTAATGAAATGTGTCAGTTTAATAAACTTAGGTCCAGTTGTCATGGTTTAACCTTAATTTTGCAATGAACTGTTGTTACCTGGTTTATTCATATGTGAATCCTAAGTTATCTCTTCTTTTTTTTAAAAAAAAAACATTAAGCTGGAAGGTTAAAAGTGTGGGAAAGAAAAGAGAAAAAAAAACTAGAAAAATAACTTCCAACTTTCATCAATTCAGATATTGATATATAATTAAGTAATCTCTTATTCTAAATTAAAAATAATATAACCAATATCTAACTCTAACAACATATCTAATATTTCTACAATCTTAAACAAATCTAATTATCCAGTGATTAATTAAAATGCTCATTATCAAATAATTATAAAAATAATCTTTATATTAAAAATAAACCTAAATAAAATCTTAAAATAACCAAATAGTCAATAATAACTTCTCCATCAATTCATTTTTTTCAAATCCACTCTTTCGTTACTAATTGTTATTTCTTTCATCTCTGTACATTATGTCACCACACCAATATAATCCTAAAAAAAGAAGTCCCATATTTCCCCCATTCTGTTCATTTATCATAGCAAAAGATCCATATTCTCAATTACACTTTGTCTTTACATTTTTATAAAAATCTCACTGAAGATACAATTCACCATAAACTTAACTCTTTAAGCCCACATATTTACCAATCATCAAAATTAATAGATGTAGACCAGATTCCCAGGAGGGAGGGAGTATATTCCAACACAGATAAACATATACATCCTTAATAAATATATCTTTCCTTGTATAATTGTCTTCTCATTACTAAAAAATAATTATTTCAACAGAGGTCATTTACTCAGTGTAGTAAATCCATTTTTAAAAAATCCTTTTTAGCATGTCACTTCAGTCTTACATGTTTCCAACAAGCAACTCTTTTCCCTCTATATCTTCCAATCCTTCATCCATAATCTCCAGGCTGTTGCTGGTCATGTATCCCCTCCTCTTCCATTTCTGTAAAAGAAGTTTAGTACAGAATACAGAAAACATAGACACACATTTGATTGGTGCATTTCCTCTTGTTGCTGCCTCTACCATAAAGTGAGATTATCACCTTGTCCACACAGATGTACCAGAAGAGATTAGATAACCATTTGTCTGAAATGGTATAAGATTTCCTGCCTAAGCAGGGGATTAGACTAGAAGACCTCCAAGGTCCCTTCTGACTCTGTTATTCTATTCCACCAAGTGAGGAGGGGACGCCCTTAACAGGCCCTATTTAGATTGCCACTGCACATGCTCACATGCAGCCCTTAAAACAATAACTGGGATCCAACTGGTAATTGTAAGGCCATTATTTATATAACTATGCATTTTTAGTGTCAGCCCTGGAGCCATTTTCTTTTAGCGTCTCCAGGGCTGCAGTGGCTGGGAGAGCTGGGGGAAGCAGGATGGGGGGAGGTAGAGATAACAAGGGCTTTGCAACCAAAATAAAATTCTTTCCTCTGTGAGCCAAGGACGTTCCCAGCAGGTGCGAAGAGGCAGGGACTGAGTCTGGGTGAACTTTGGACTGTGACCTGATCGGACCATGTGAGGGTCTGAAGGTGCAGGAGGAGGAAAATTGTAACTTTTTACTAGGGGGAAACCCGGGGGGGGGAGATTTTAGATTTGGGTTTCCCCAGATGTGCCAATATGACATGCCTAATAAATCTGTGCTTTGAGGAAGATGTTTGCCTCAGAGGTTTGATTCCATTGGGGGTGTTACTTGGAACCCTGACATTTAGTTTATAAATATATAACTGTCAGTCCATGTATCTTTAGTTTATATTTGTGCTAGTTTATACTTTTACCTGTTCTGTCTGCATTTTGCTATTTTGCTTTTTAAATTTGCCCTCTGACTCTAAATGGAATAAAATAAATATTCTTCCAAGGTAGATAGTAATATTTACGAGGATTATTGCAAGATGTTTTGTTCCAAATGGAGGTGTTAGTTTTTCATGAGCACCCACATAGCTATTTCTGTTCTTATCTTTGAACTCCATAGTTTCCCTCAAGTTTCTATATATTACATCTTCATGCTAGAGATCACTTACTCAAACAAGGCTTTCTGCAAGATATATGTTTCATTTAATTGCCTTTCATTGCTGTTACTTACATTTATATGCAAATAAAATTGTTAGAATACCACATTTATTTTTTTCCTCTAACTAAGACCTAATTGTGTGGATTATGTTTGAGCAGATAGAGGTAAATGTGAAATAACTCAACACTACTACAGGTGGAATTCTATCTGATCCTATAAGGGTGGCACAATATTGTCTTTGTCCAATCAAATTCTATTTTTTAAATTATTTCAGTTTGCTCCAATTAAGTGTGATGCTACAACGCTACAAAATAGATATGACAATAGCAATAGCACTTAGACTTATATACCACTTCATAGTGCTTTACAACCCTCTCTATGTGGTTTACATAGTCAACATATTGCTCCAACAATCTGGGCCCTCAACCTTGAGCTGATAAGGATCAAACTGCTTTTAGAACTTGTTACTTGTATTCTGGTGAGTTGGAAGAATTGGAAATGTTTACACTGTAAAGTATGCCTTTGGTGAGCCTGAGTAAATCCCCTTTTGGGTTGTGTGGTTTCTTGAGGCTGGTGGTGCAGTGGTTAGAATGCAGTATTGCGGGCTAAATCTGCTGACTGCCAGCAGTTCAATTCTGACTGGCTCAAGGTTGACTCAGCCTTCCATCCTTTCAAGCTCAGTAAAATGAGGACCCAGATTGTTGCGGGCAATATGCTTGATTCTGTAAACCACTTAGAGAGGGCTATAAAGTACTGTGAAGTGGTATAGAAGTCTAAGTGCTATTGCTGTTTCTTTCTTTTCATTCCCATTCAGTTTTTTTTTTATCCTTGCCATTTTTATTCTTAATTTGTGTCTATCAATGCATTTCTCCCCTTGTTTTTAACATTTTTTATTTATAAGAATCAATTTCAAGGTGCTGATTATCATCTTTAAAGACCTTGCCCATATTACTTTCAGGCCTGGCTCTCCCTGAGAGTATCTTCCCATCCTACTAGGTTAGATATGATGGGTGCACTCCAGGTCCCTTCTATTAAACATTGTCATCAGACCGGACCTCAAAAGTGCATCTTCATGATGACCACCTTTGAAACAGCTTCCCATCTGAGATCTGAGGGATCTCTGCTCATCTGGCTTCCCAGAGAGTTATAAAGATAAAGATAAACTAAAAGACTCAAGGTCCATCCCACCCCTGATAGGACCTGACGGTAAAGACTGCAACGATGACACCATTAAAGCCAACATCTTTAACACATTCTTCGGCTCAGTATTTGTAAACAGCAATGGATCATGCCCAGTATTTCCTAGCCGTACCACAGATAACCACAATGATCTAATACATATCGATTTTACAGAAGACAATGTTGAAAAAGCACTACGCAATCTAAATCCATCTCTATCTATTGGACCGGATGGAATATGTGCCTACTTCTTAAAAAAGCTATCCACTGCCATAGCCAAACCTCTAAGCATAATCTTTGAAAAATCTTTCAGGACCAGCTCCTTGCCTAACCTATGGTCACAAGCCACTGTCATCCCCATCTTCAAAAAGGGAGACCCAAGCCTAGTTGAAAATTACAGACCAATCTCCTTATGCTGCGTCACTTGTAAAGTCATGGAATCAATTATTAACCAATCCATCATCCTCCACTTAGAGACAAACAACCTACTCTCCAATAAACAATTTGGTTTCAGAAAAAAACTATCCTGTAATCTGCAACTCTTACACTGCAAAAACATATGGACGACACAACTCGACCAGGGCAAAGCAATAGACGCAATCTACATAGACTTCTGTAAAGCCTTTGATTCAGTGGTACACGACAAACTACTCCTAAAAATAAAATCCTATGGTATCTCTGGACAACTGCATAACTGGATAGTAGCATTCCTGGCAAACAGACAACAAATGGTCAAAATTGGGAGCATCCTATCAAATTCTGTACCTGTCAATAGTGTCAATAGTGGTGTCCCCCAAGGCAGGGTTCTAGGACCAACTCTCTTCATACTCTACATAAATGACCTCTGTGATCATATTAAGAGCAATTGCGTTCTTTTCGCTGATGATGTAAAGCTGTTCAATACCACAGACAATACTGCAACCCTACAAAAAGATCTTGACTATGTATCAGAATGGTCAAACAAATGGCAACTTCAAATCTCAACAAATAAATGCTCTGTCTTACATATTGGCAAAAAAAATCAGAAAATAAAATACAAGCTGAATAGTCAAGATCTTGTTGATGACCCAAGCTCTGTAAAGGACCTTGGAATACTCACCTCTAATGATCTAAGTGCTAGAGCCCACTGCAACTACATAGCCAAAAAGGCATTAAGAGTTGTTAACCTAATCCTATGTAGCTTTTTCTCTGGTAATATCACACTACTAACCAGAGCATACAAAACATTTGCTAGACCAATACTCGAATAAAGTTCATCAGTCTGGAACCCACATTACGTATCTGATATTAGCACAATTGAGAAAGTCCAGAAATATTTCACAAGAAGAGTTCTCCACTCCTCTACTCATTGTAGAATACCTTATGCCACCAGACTTGAAATTCTAGAACTAGAAAACCTTGAATTACGCCGTCTTCGGTTTGATTTAAGCATGGTATATAAAATCATACATTGCAATGTCCTACCTGTCAATGAATACTTCAGCTTCAACCATAACAACACAAGAGCACACAATAGATACAAACTCAAAGTTAACCGCACAAACTTGATTGCAGGAAATACGACTTCAGCAATAGAGTGGTCAATGTCTGAATACTCTACCCCAGGGTCCCCAACCGCGGTCGGACGGAGCAATAAGCCTTACCGGGCCGCTGGTTGCTGGGCACCGCCATCTTTGGTAAAAAAGCAATTTTCTCAAAAAGATGGCGGCGCCAGGAGTGAGCTTTCCGGGTGAAAGCCATTTCTACCCTCACCAGCGCTAGCGCCTCTGACGAAATCACTCGTGACGTCACGGAAGTGATTTTTCAAAAGATGGCGGCGCCAGCTGACGCGAGGCGCGGCGCCAGCTGCGCCGGAACCGGGCGCGGCGTCGAAAGGTTGGGATCCCTGCTCTACCGACTCTGTAGTTTCTTCCCCAAACCCCAAAAACTTTAACCTTAGACTGTCTACTATTGACCTCATCCCTTTCCTAAGAGGTCTGTAGGGGGCGTGCATAAGCGCACCAATGTGCCTACCGTCCCTGTCCTATTGTTTCTCTTATTCTTCTTTTATTTTTCTTATATGTACCCATTTCGTGTATTCACAACTATGTATACACTTATACTTATTATCTTGTAAACAATTGGCAAATCAAATAAATAAAAGGGGTCTGAGGATCTCATCTTGGTACCAAAAAAAAAAAAGAGAGAGACCTGGCTTTTCATACAAGCATTGGGCTAGAGAGAGAAGAATTGCAAAGGGGTGATTAGTCTGGAGCCTGGGTTGGTGAGGGGAGGATAAGCTATGTTTTATGGATTGTTGTGAGTTGTTCAGAGTCATCATATGAGATAGGCGGCCACACAAATAGATTAATAAATAAGCAGATCACCAGCAACTATATACTATAATGCTGTGCTATAAAATTGTTTTTACATTATCTGCCAAGGATCCAATCCAAAAAGTGTTTATACTCATTCTAACTCATGGTGATTTTCAACTACATGCAGCTGAAGAAATTCCAGAAATTGGTAAGTCCAATATACACCTAATCATATACTTGACCTGCTTAGAAGATCCTAGACTAAGATGTTATGATTACATTTCTAGAAATGAAGAAATAACAACTTTGTTAGTCTCCAAAAACATGCTTATTAGAAATAGAAATATCAAAGTTGATAATCTCAATAATGAGAATTGAAATGTTAAGATTATGGGACCTAGTACAGCTATGTTACAACTTCATTATTTTGTTTGATAAGTGATATAACTGAAATTGAAAATGATGTTAAAGCAGAGAATATTGATAAAGATAGAAAAAATAAAGTGATCGTCTTAAGGATATAACTGCCTAACTAGCACACTTTTTTTTTTTATTTAAAGCAATAAACAGCTTGCAGAAGAAATGTCAGGGTGAAGGAGGAGTATCACTGGAGCTCTCTATTTAAACTTACAATAAGCCACAAAGTACCTTAAAAGTCTTTAAAGTCTTCAAATAATTAAGATTAGTACCTCCCACTGATTTATACAAAGCTACTGATTTGTATTGTAATTGCTGCTGAGGAATTTGCTTAAGATGCTCAAGCAAGCTTTGGCTTTGGCTTTCACTCTCAAGAGGTAATTTCTTCAACTCAACGTATGACCACAATTGAACCCAAAATTTATGTTGCTAAGCTAGACAGTTGTTAGGTGAGTTTTGCCCCATTTTACAACTTTCATTGTTTCAGTTGTTAAGTTATTAACACAGTTGTTAAGTGACAGATTACATACCAGAGTTCTGAAGGAATTGGGCAGACGTGATCTCAGAATCACTGTACCACATCTTTCAAAGATCCTACCAAAGAACCAGAAAAGAGCTGATGTGGTTCCCAATTTCAAAAAAAGGGAAAAAATAGATCCAGGAAACTACAGATTGATCGGCCTGACATCAATACCTGGGAAGATCCTGGAAAAGATAAACAAGCAATAGATCTTTGAACACCTAAAAGCAAGCAAAGTTATAACCAGTAACTTCACAAATGGGTTTGTCAAAAATAAATCATGCCAAACAAATCTTATTTTATTCTTTGTTAAAGTGACTAAATTAGTGGACCAGCAAAATGCAGTGGACATAATATACTTGGATTTCAGCAAGGCATTTGAAAACCTACTTCTTGGTAAGCGAAAAAAAAATGTGGGATAGACAGCATCACCACACGTGGGTGACAATTCATACTCAATAGAACTATGTCTACATGGAGGGAAGTAAGCACCCCCAGGTTCCTTTTTAGGCCCAGTACATTTCAACATCTTTATTCCCTCATCTAAACTATTTAAATGAGGGAATAAAGGGAACTCGTCAAATTAGCAGGTGACACTAAACTGGCAGGAATAGCCAACACCCTAGAAGATAGGCTCAAGATCCAGATGAATCTTAACAGACGTGGTAAACCACTTCTGAAAAACCTTGCCAAGGAAACTGCAAGGACTTGTCCAGTCAGTCTCTAAGAATCAGATATGATTGAAAAATGAGAGGTTTTAAGCTTTGCCCAACATGCTGATGGAGTTATATGTCATATTCATCTCCTTGTCTGAAGTATCTGATCTATAATATGAACAAGTATTACTGTAGCTATCGAGATATTATATTTATTTAATAAGAACATTATATTTATTTCATAAATTTATTTATTAATTAAATAATAAGTATATCAATATTTATTTATTCATTATTTATTTGTTTCTTTGTTTAATTTGTTTGCTACTCATCTCACCTCTGGGTGGCTTACAGTGTTAAAAGCTCTAAAACTTTAAAACATAAATATTTCTAAAGACAATAAAATAGAATTAAAATCAGGAGTAAAATTACAGTTAAAAGCTGAAAAGGGAGGAACAGGATATGCAGTGGGAAGTAGGATTTTGTCATAATCTATCAACCATCTTCAGTGTGATGCTCCCCCGTTGGGTCACCAAGACGTCTGGCAGAACCAGGTCTTCAGGCCCTTATGGAAGGTGAGAGGCTGGGAGCCAATCTCACTTGGGGAGTGGGGTGGTTAAGATGTTCCAAAGGGCTGGAGCCATGGCAGAAAAGGCTTGTGTCCTGGACCCCACCAGCTGGAATTCCTTGGACAATGGGGCCCGCAGCATGCCACTTTTGCCAGCACAAGAGAAATGGGTCAGTTCCTCAAGTAACCTGGACCCATGCCACACAGGACTTTAACTCAGACCAGAAGCCAGTGGAGCTCACAGAACAATGGTGTAACATGGGCCACAAAAATTTGGTTGTCCTCCTAGGTCTTGGGAAAAGATGGATGGAGTGCCTTGATGGAACTGCTTTTGGTACCAAGAGACCAGATCCCATAAATTTTTGGATTGTGTTTTTGTTGTTTGTTATATTATGAGCTACCCAGAGTTTGTCTAGAGTCAGGCACTGCCTTAATTGAATGGAAATAAATAAATATTATAACATATCTCAATATACAGTCATTGGTGCCAGGAGATGTGATTATCTAGAGCAGTGTTTCGGCAATTTTTAGATGTGTAGATTTCAACTCCCAGAATTCCCCTACTGAGGAAGTCCACACATCAGAAAGTTGCCAAGGTTGAGGAACGCTGATCTAGAGCATCCAATTGCTTAATTAATTCATTTTGCTCCCGTCTTTTGTAATTCATAAAGCTGAGAAGCTGATAAATCCGATTTCAATGAGATTTCTCAGCTAAGGAAACTCCCTCCAAAGGAAATATATTCTTCTTTGGGTTGATAGTGAGGGGGCAATTGTTGTTGATGTCTGTACCATTTTTGGTACATTTTTACTAAATGCATTTTGGAAAATTACATTATATAAGGAGAATAAAAACATCATTTATCATTAACCTAACCCTTCTCATCTCTATGGGTGGTATGTGTCTTCCTCAATTTCAGATCCTCTACCAGAAGCCTAGGAATTTAAGAGCTGCACAGGATCTTAGCTTTTTCCAGTCCTGCAGTCTTCTGGACAGAGACCTCTGATGTCATTCCTGGGAGCTGTTGGAGCCCCTGCTCCAGCTTAGCAGTCCCTACCACCACTACGGTTACTTTCCAAATCAACTCTAGTTCCTCCTTCAAGCCCTGATACTTATCCAGCTTCTCGTAGTCCCTTGGCAACACTACATCTATTACCACCATTGTGTTCTGGTCCTTGCCTACTACCACACTATCTGGTCAATTGGCTACTTGCCTGTCTGACTGGATATGGATGTTCTACAGGATCTTCTCTTTCTTATTCTCCATGACCTTCTGTGGGATCTCTTCATTTGGACTTCGGAGGGTCTAGTCCATGTTCTATGCAAAAGTTCCTATATATTTCTCCTGGATGACAATGGCTTTGCCACTTACCAGACCCCACTCTCCCTCTTGATTGCTGGTGTGCAATTTGGATTTTGGATTTGGAGTGAAAATCTTTGTACATTGTGAGGAACTTCCAGGTCTTCACATCAGCAGTTTCCATGTCCTTTTTTGGCCAGCTCACTAAATTGAGCTGGCTCTTCAGGATCTCTTATCCTTTGGGATGTTGCTATCTACCTTACCTCCTCACTGAGGTGCCTGTATGACTGTGGAATATCAAAATTAGTCTGTATGTCTTCTGGGTGGCCCTCTGGTAGGTCTTACCCACCAGTTTTAACTACCTTCCCTCTCTTGACTACTATCCAGCCCTCGGAAAATGCATGGTGATCCAATTCTATGGAGGCTTGAGGAAATGTCTTGCAGTGCCCCTTCAAAGAATGTTACAGTCTTTTTGACAAAATAAATTTCATCAAAATGTAAACTAATACAAAATGGAGAGAACAAATAGAAAAAAAGAAAAACAAAAGTGCACCAAGAAAGAATAAAAAGAAATATGATGTGGTTTGACGATTAATCATAAAGCGATACTGGAAAAATGTGAGCTTTTTTGTAATTATAAAGTAAGAGAAAAGTTGTGATCAACCTTATACAGTATTTGCTGCAGAGGATATCAGAAGCTTCTGCTTTCCATTTCTTCTTATTCTGCATCCTTTCTCTTTGACAAAAATTGCTTTGTGTCCATGGCACAAAATGTCTGGTATAGGCACACCAAAGTCACGCCGTGTCACACCATTAAGTCACAGTTTTGTTTCCACAAAACCCTCATCTCGCAGAAGACTTTGATTGATTCCAAAAAACCCCACAAAATATTTATCAAAAGCATTTTGGAAGATAGGTATATTGTTGTTGAGTCAATGTACACTATAGACCTAAGGAGGGACAAATGTCTAAATACACCTGAGAGTCAAGTTCTATTAGCAGGCAACTCAAATTGAGCAAATTCTCAGTGAGCATTGAGAAGGAATTACATGTTGTTAAATGCACATAGCAAATTGAACATGATTAACTTGATTAAAGCTTAAAATTCATCAAATTACATATATTTTTATATTTAGTTGATTAATTGATTCCCAGTATTTCCCTTGCTGCAATTTAAATGGTGGCAGTAAGAACTGCAGATAGTCCTCAATTTACAATTGGTCATTTAACAACAGTTCAAATTTATGACTACCTCACAAAAAGTGACTTATAATCTGTTCTTGAAGTTATTCCCATCACACATGATCACAATTTGGATATTTGGCAGCTAGCTGACACTTGAAATGGTTAGAGTATCTAGCAGCCACATAGTCATGATTTGTGACCTTCCCACCTGGCTTCCAACAAGACAAATCAATTGAGGAAGACAGACTCCAGTAGTGACTATGTGATTCAATCATAAAATGAGCTTTGGTCATGTGCTGACTCACTTAAGTACTACATCACTTAGTGACTGAAATTCTTGTCCCAATTATGGTTGTAAATCAAGGACTATCTGTATCAAACCACTAACAAATACCACCAAAAAAGGGCTAAATAAAGATTTGTATCTCTTCTGGGAGATGAATTTTGAAACCTCCAGCTTTCTCTTCGTAGGCTCAGCCATTCCACTACAAATGCAATATACCAGATATACCAAAGCTTTATTGGCTCTCTTATTATTACATTTTATCTCAAGCAGGTAGAAGCTCTATTTCTTAAAAAATGTTATTGAAAATGGAACACAAGTTAATTTCTATAATTAATCACTATTCTCACCAACACAAACAGCAATTAGTATCAATGAATTGGATACACAACTTTTGAATAAAGAGGGGCACCAGACAAATATACCTATTCTCATCTATTTTACTCAATATAATTAAAGAAACATTAACACTGAGTAGTACGAATAATATTAGTATTAAGGGTTTCAAAATAAAAATTGAACATAATACAATTAATCTCTTTGATATGGTCCTTTTTCTTAAAGAGTTAGGTATAATTGCAGTTCTAAGTTAAAATAAATTTCATGCAATTGTTGGTTTATAAGTTGACTGTAATAAATCTTTGCTTTGTTAATTAAGTTCAGTAAAGAATAATAAAACAGCTTCAAGAAGTTCCTGGACTTCATATTGAAATGGACCAAAGGATGGAAGAGTAATTATCACAAAGGTTCCACATCAATTATAAATATGTAATTAAGACCTCTTTTGCTGAAGATTAAAACACAACTGAAGTCATGCCAACATTTTCATTATTACTGTTTGATAGACAAGCAGCTGTTAAAATGACTATGCTCCTCCTTTTTTATAGAGGTAAAATCTCTATTCCATTGCCCCTTGGTTTCCTAAATGACAATAAACTTTTTTCCTTCATTTACACATTATTAAAAATCAAGAAATATGCAAACTATACAGAGGTTTAGGAATATCACATTTGAAACATTTTAATATATTTCACATAAGTCAATTCATTTATGTCATTATAAAATCAAATTCATTTGTTTTTGCACAACTCACATGAAGTGACTTTGTGGAGCACATAACAAATACAAAGCCATTCAAAACATTTAAAAGAGTAAACATAAAGTTAAAACCACAGCAGGAAAAATATTACATTTAATACAGATAACACGTGGGCTCTGTATTATCTAAGAATCTCCAGAGTGCTGGAAAAACCAAGTTTTAAGGATTTCTACCAGATTGTAAGGATGGAGTTAACTTCACTTTCAGGAGGATGAGGTTCCAGAGGGTGGGTGCAAATGGCAGAAAACACTCTCCTCCTAGGTTCCATCCAAATTCTTTTGCAGACAGGACCTTGCAGCATGCTTCTTCTGCCAGACCTGATAGGACAGGATAATATAATCAGGAAGAAATGGTAGCTCAGATAACCTGGTGCCATGCCATGTAGGGTTTTAAACCACACCTTGAATTTGTACCTGGAAGCAAACTGGCAACAAATGCAGCTCACAGAGCAGAAGTGTAATGCATATCCTCCGAAGGGGACACATAACTACCCTTAAGTTAACAGTAATAAAAACAAATTTCATCAACATAACAGCATCATAGATTGCCTTAATCCACTCCATACACCCCTCCTTCTAAATCAACCCCCATAAGAAATCTTTCAGAGGCAATTTAAGTAGTCCTCAGCTTATAGTTCATGTAGTGACTGTTTGAAGCTACAGCAGTACTGAAAAAAGTCATGTGATCAAAATTCAGACACCTGGCATGATGGTTGCAGTCTTCTGGGTCTTTTGTGACCTTCTGACAAGTCAATGGAGAAGTCACATTCACTTACTGTAGTAACAACCATGTTACTAAAATAACAACTTCAGTTATTCACCTGTGGCAAGAAAGGTCATAAAATGGGACAAAACTTATTCAATAAATGTCTCACTTAGCAACAGAAATTTTGGGCTCATTTGTGGCCATAAGTTGAGGACTATCTGTATAGTGAGAAAGAGCAAAAATGTACTTTTTAATGAAATAAATTATTCAAATTATTGAAAAATTGATAGAAAGGAGGTAACCAGCTAATCTCTCTCTCTCTGTCCCCTTCTCCCTCTCCCTCTCCCTCCCTCCCTCCCTATCTCTCTCTCATTCAATATTGTCATATTTCTTTTCTCCAGCAGCTTCTTGTTAATTAATAATATACTGACACATGGTTCTTAAACATTGTTTAGGAAGGAAGTTAAATACGGGCTGAATTATATATCTCCTTGGTGAAGACATCAAAAGCTCCTCACCAAAGTGGCATGAGGCATTGAACAGCATGACTCACAATTTACAGTTTCAATCTACTCAGTATAGTTCAACATTTCTATTAATGACTTGAGAAAGAGAATGCAGAAACAAAATGAAAGGAAATTGTTCAAATATAAATGGAGACAAAAGACATTTCTTTTTGGGGAAAAAAATCAAAAGCACAAGTACGGAATAAGAAGTAATGTAATTTTTAATATATGTGTGTGAAAAGATATTATAGTGGATTAGAAGCAGATTATGAATCAAGAAGGCAGTGCTGCTGCAAAAGGCCAACATCATTTGAGTTTGCATCAATAGAGATAGCTTCCAAGTCAGGGAAAAGAATAATTGTACAAGTAGTTCTCACTTAGCAATCTCTCATTCAGTGACTATTCGAAGTTACAAATGGCTCTGAATGAGGAGACTTATGGCCAGGGATCCTTACAGTGTCTCCACAGTCACATGATCATGATCCAAACAGTTGGCAACTCGCAGTTACAATGATTCAGGGTCCTGCAGTCATCTGCCCACCATTTGAGACCTTCACTGTCCACTTCCAAACCAGGAGAAGCTGGTAGGAAGTTGCAAATTATGGCCATGTGACATTGCACTTAATGACTGCAGGATTCATTTAATGCCTACAACTGGAACAGCATTGTAAGTTGGCACAGCCAAGTGATTTTTCCCCCTGTTTATAACCATGTTGCTTAGCGACAGAGTTCCTGTTCCCAATTACAGCTATTTACTGAAGCCTGTATGTGTAGTTTATTTTGTAACTGTATCCAGTTATGAGGACTACCTTTTAAGAGTTGCAAAACTCTCGTGCGCTGCCCAGAGTCCCCTTTGGGGGGAACAAATGGCTTTATAAATTTGATTAATACATAAACAAAAATAAAAAGAACAGAAGCTGCAAAACTAAATCTTACAAGCAAAGATTAAATTACTGCTTGTGTTTAGCCTAGAGAAAAGATAACTTTGGGGGAGAGTGGGTGACTGGCATTATATCACAACAACAACAACAACAACAACAACAACAACAACAACAACAACAACGCCATAATTTCTGTTTCAGACTGCAGGATTTGTAGTAATGGTTTTGATTTATAGAAAGATTCTACAGGATGTTAGAAACAATTTTCGAATTGCAAGAGCAAGTCAATAGCAAATCAAATTAGCTAGAATTGATTCTCTGTAAAAGCAAATTTTGGCTGGCCATTTGGCTGAGTTTCTTGCCTTTTGATTACTGCACTGAGCTAGCAGCTGGGATCAATGGCCTAGAATGGCTTATTCCAGCTTGATGAGTCTATGATCCAGGCACCAGAGGCAGAAAACGAGCAAGGGAGTAGCTATCATAGATATGGAAAGCAGGCAGTAAAACAGATGAGGAAGTGAAGTTACTATATACAGTATGCTCTCAAAAACCCAGAAGACCGGTAGAGGGCAACAAAGAGAATGATATTTTTATCCTACTATTACTGCCATCCAGTGCCTGTGCAGATTTTTATACTACAGATGCAATAGTCCTATTTTCTTATCAGCCCCCCAAGGACAGCTACTCTTTCCCACATTCATTTCCCACATGTATATATATGTTATTTAAGTCATAGGTGCCTAAAGGCATTCCACATCTCAGTTTCCACACAATTTTCCTTCTTTGTCTGATAACATGCAAAGAACCATCTTTGCTGCACCTTGCACCTTGCTACTTGAAACCTCAGCAAATGTGCCACAATAACTTGAGAAAAAGTATGAGGTGCAAAGTGATTGCATCAGAGACAAATCAGAAAAGGTGAAATATAACTACAGGAGGAAACAAGGCAGCCTGATTTCCAAGTTAGACATTAATGAAGATTTGAAAAGCGATAAGTTTAACCCCAAATAATTATTTGATAAGGTCAGAGCTTTGTGAATTGACAGCTCTAAAACTAGAAGTTAATATGCTATCTGGGTTTGAAATAAAAGTGGTTTGCTTCAGCAGCTGAAGATAAGAAATCAGTATGGATGGGGGTTTTTCTCTAGGAGTTTGTGTTGCTTAACAATATAGCATTCTGTATGAATTATATGGAATGTAGAAGCCATGCATATTGCAGATGTGGGTCTCAGTAAGACCTTGAGACAATTAATATTATTATTATTTATGGTGGTCACATCATCAGATGTTCACACTTATCTATGGATAGGCAGATGTTGTTTGATGGGGTTAAATGTATCATTGCAGGATGTAAGCTATTCCAAGTAAAGCTGCATTTTGCAATTGACTAATGGTAATTTTGTCAATGCTGATGGTGTTCAAGGGGTGCTCCAGATATTTTGGATTTCACCCAAGGCACCTTTTAATATTGGTACTATCTCTGCTTTCTTTGCCACAGTCCTTCTATTTGCAGGTCTTTTTATTTTGTAATTTTCTCCAATTCTCTCTCTTTTATTCTGGTGTCTCCAAGTACTGAAACATCCACTATTCAGACTCTTCTGTCTTTCTTATTGACAGCAGCAGCTCTACATAAAAGAGATCAGAATTTCCCAAATATTTTGCCAGATAAAGAGTTATAAAATGAGTCCACGTGTCCTTTTAGAGGGTACAATATAACAGGACATGAGCTGCAGTTTCAATTGGCACCTTGTCCACATGGGCACAATCTGAGCTTCTATGGGACTTTTTTGTATCAGCCCTCAAGAACCATTGTGGAGAGAGCATCACAACATGCTAGAGTTAGTGCTCTCTGAAATTTATACAAATTCTTTCTCTCTATTCACTCATCTCTCTCTTCTCTTCCAACCACACACACACACACACACACACACACACAAACACACTTTTAATTATTGCTCTGATGTTATTATATTCAAAGCAGTAGGAGCTATATTCTTTCATTTCCCCAATTCTTTTTTTATGTCTGTGGGAAGTCCGAAGCAAGAATGAATATATATAGTTCAGCTCCAGAAATAAGGTGGCAATGTTCCTACACTGCAACTTAAAGGTGTTTTCTTAAGAAACAGGAAAGGAAGCTTGGGAGCACTGTGGGTAAGGAGTGGGGGATCATGTTTCACTCATCCTAGGCAGATCCAAAAAGAGTGTCCATTGAGATATGAAAGGGTTGAATGGAGGCTGACCTCCAATAGACAGATGAGGACAGTTCATTGAGTTAATTGGGAATTGTTGAATCAATAGAAATATTATGAAGAATAGCAGCTCCTGACTAACAGAAATGATGGCAACCTGGCAGCTGAGGAAAAAATGGCACAGGCAAATGCAGCCATTAGGAGAGAGTGGGTGTGCCAGGCAATGCAGCCAATCAGAGCTGGGACTGCCACCAGGTCAAAGTGGATTGCCTCCCCCCCCCCTTTCAAATGATGTAAGATGGTTCAGGCCAGAAATTTTGAACCAAATTGGGAAATTTGAGCAAAGGCTGTATTTGTACCAAGGTGGGAAGGGGAGGAAGATGATATCATTAGTTGCTGCACTCAGGAAACATAGGTGGCCCATATGGATGCTGAACCAAGCAGAAAGTGCAGCCCTGCCCCAGTTTGAAGGAGCAGGGGGTTTCCACTGGACCTGGCAAGAGAATTATCTGTCCCTGCCCTGGAAACCTAGACACAGTCTCCAAATCCGTGAGAGTGCTATTGCTTCTGACTTCAACATCAAAGAAGATAAAGACTACAAGAACAGTGGGAAAAGTTCCTTGGATAGGGTACTCTTGGGCAGGGATGGGATTCAAATTTTTTTACAACTGGTTCTGTGGGCGTGGCTTAGTTGGTGGGCATGGCTTGGTGGTCATGTTATTGACTGGGCATGCCCAACTCAATATCACTCACATCAAGGCACGCATCTCCTCGCCTGGCCTCTCATGCTGCAACAGTCGTAAGAGTGAAAAACGGTCATAAGTCACTTTTTTCAGTGCCATTGTAACTTTGAATGGTCACTCCACACAAGCAAAGTACCAGCAAAGGAGGGGGGAAAAACTCCAGAGAGGTTCCTGAGACAGGAAGTCTAGTCCTGCCAAGAATGTAATAAGGGTTAACAGAGAGGCAGTTTCTGTAAGCAACACCAGAATGTTTCCTTCCTGTCTTCCTTACAGGATTAGGCCAGTAATTTCTTCTAACAACTGGTTAGAATGTTAACAACCAGTTCTAACGAATAGGTGCGAACTGGTAGAATCCCATCCCTGCTCTAGGGACATTGCTCTTGATTACCTCTTGCTCCCAAGTAGGCCAGCAATTTCAATTCAGTCTGAGCAGTACCAACACAGGTTTAGATGGAGACTGGGAGATTTTGAGAAAAGAAGCATTTGCTTGGGCTGATTCCAACATTGAAGGTTCTGGACAGTCTGGCCTAGCCTGCTAAAATCAAAACAAACTCTGGTTTTCTATAGAACACAATCTTTTTCAGAAATCTAATAACCCTGCTTGCCTGGTCTTTGAACCCTAAACACAGGGTGTTCAGTGTGACTATACACTTTTTAGCAACTTTGCTGTAACAATTTCTTGCAAAGTGATTTGACTCAAGATTGCCTGAGGCATGACCTCACGCATTGAGCCGGAGAACATTCCCGTTGTGTGGGCTGTGCAGACCATTCAAAGGGGTGTTTTCCATGGCATGTTGTACAACTGAAGTGCTCCTGAAGCACTGAGCAACCCTTGTTTCCCCAGCTGTCTGTGCATTTGTGTCAATGCACACATCACACTTCCACAGGTATGCCAGCCAAGCAGGGCAGAAAAGGAATTCCGGCTGGCTGGCTGAAAGGCTTTTAAAGTAAATTTGGTGATCCAGAAAGTTCCCAAGGGATTTGTAATACTGTAATCCCAAATCAATCTCCCTTTTTATTTTACAACTTTCAAGATAGTTTGTCATGTTTAATGTAAGAAAATTATATGACATTGATGAGATTTTTTTGCTGTTAAATGAAATAGATATACACCTTATTTTAAATGTTTAATAATCTTAACTGAAAAATCTTGGTATTTTAGAAAGGAGTGATTGAACTTTACTCATCTGGGACCAAACTGACACTTGTAATCTGCTTGCAAAATGTATTCATTTTAAATCTATAAAATTTTCTGCCTTTTTGTCTCTGGGCAAATTTATCAACTAATTTCAAAATGAAAGTAAGGAAAAGGAGAAAAAAGATATAGTAAGTTTTAAATACAGGTTTGAGATATGTTCAATGAAGCATTATATGATTTCCTTATGGTAGGAATTATCTTAGTTGAAAAATATCCAAATAAAGATTCAGATTTGACATTTCTAAGCCTCCCTCGTGTTTGTTAACATTTGATGTAATGCTTAATATTTTTTAAGTTTATAAAAATTTACTTGAACTCATGTAAAGAGCAGTAGAACTGGGACTTGGAAAAAAACCAACATTTGTGTAAGTATAATGAATTTAATTTTGTCCTCAAGCCGTAATAATAGAAAATATTGCTGCCACTTAAGCTTCATCTTAGTCTTGCACGAAAAAGAGTCATGATTATATTTTAAATTTTGAATTTAAATTTAATTAAGTTAAATCATTTGTAGTAATTATTTCTAAATATCTTCCTTTTGGATTAATGTGAAGTCCAGTCACTCTTGAAACACTTTCTGTGATTCTTTGTCAGTGTTAATTATTAACACAGCAGAAAATGTGACAAGTTCACTTCTCAACCTACTGTGAGTTCATTTAATTCAGATTTCAATTGAGCCATATCTCTGCTTGTACTTTTAAGAAAATGAGCATATCATCTTGAAACAAATGTATTATGGTTAAATTCTATTTTTATACTTTGGCCTTAAATATTTTTATTCTATTATTTTTTGCTTCCATAATGTTGCCACATAGTTATTAAAATTGTGGATCCTTCTAGGAAAAAATGTACTAGTTCTCATTAAGACATAATACACAGGGATTCTTAGCCAGATGTTTTGAGATGTAACTCTCCGACCTGCAGTGGACAGTTTCACTTTCTCTGTCAAATGTGTACCTTCTCCATGTGAGACTGAAGCACAATCTGGTAGTCCTTTTGGACTCATAAGTCAAAGAACAGGTGGCAGCTGTGGCCTAAAGGGCCTTTGCACAGGTTCACATTGTGCATCAGTCACATTTGTTCCTGTACTGTGAGGGCCTCTATGGTTTGTCTGAAATGGTATAGGGTCTCATGCTTGGACTAGAACAGGGGTCGCCAAGCTTTTGGACCTCAGGGACCACCAAACTCATAATTTTAAATCCTGCGGACCACTAATATGAATTTTGACTGAGGGTGGCTTGCTGACGTTGGTGGGAAAGTCGGTCCCCTATTCCAGAGCTGCAGTAGCCACAGGACTGGCCCTTTGGTCATCCTGGAACAGCTGCTCTTCCACCCAGGTGCACCGGCCTGCGATAGACTGGAGGAGCAGCTGCTCTGGGATAACCAAAGGGCCAGTCTTGTGACTACTGCAGCTCTGGAATAGGGGACAGACTTTCCCACCAACATCAGCAAGCCACCCCGGGGCAGATTTCCTTCCCCCATCGTTGGTCTCACTTTCCAGTTCTAGCTCGCGTGGCTCTACTCAAGGTAAGGTTTGTGCCCGGCCGAAGGGTGGGGGCCAGCGGGTGGGTGGGACATGTGGGCGGTGCAGCCTTGTGTTCCTACACAGCCTGGATTAATTGCTTTGGAGGGGGGACATTTCTCTGTGGACCACCAAAATTTTCTTGCGGACCACCAGTGGTCCCCGGCCCACTGGTTGGCAACCACTGGACTAGAAGACCTCCAAGGTTCCTTCCAAGTTTGTTATTCTGTTATTCTGTCATCTTTCAACTGGATTACTGCAGTGTGCTCCAAATGGGGCTGTCTTTGAAGACTACTCAGGAGCTGCATCTGATCTAGAATGAGTGGTGTGGACAGTGATGGGTATGTCTCAGTATGTATACATCTTTACTGCTTTGCAAGTTGCACTGGTTCCCAGTTGGCTTTTGAGTGGCTGTCTCTCTGCTACTTTATGATAGTAGCTGTTCCACCTGTAGTTACCTTGCTCTCAGACCCATAGAGGAGAGACATGTTGCTCACCCCTCAAGAGAAGGAGCTGCAAACAGATGCAGTAATGATCCCTCTGTTAGTATCTTTATATGTTTTTCCCCTTTTGAATTCCTCTCCTTTTGTTCTTTGCCTCATAATATTGGTCTTTACTGGTCTGTGGCCTTTTGAATTAGTTATTTGGATCATGGTGAAAACCTCTTCTCTTGAGTTAAAATAGTGAATTTCAGCTTCAGAATATTTCAACTGCATTTTAAGGAAAGACATCCTAACTGCACAAGCATTTTGGAATCAATTATGCAAGGAGATAATACAGCTCACTGGATAGAAGAGGGAGAAGGACACCATCTTCCCCTCAGACAAACAAAATACATTGTGCGCTGAAGGAAGCGACCAATTTACTTCTGCATAGAGTGGTGATGGTGGAAGGAATGGCCTATTCAGAGAGTTGCTTGATGCCTTGTCAGTGCGCTTTTGCAGAAACTGAAAGGTGACACAACTCTGCAAGCATACTGATTAGAATTTCAAGGTTGAGTCCCAAAGTCCTGAGTATGTTCTGTTAGACAGAGTGGCATACCTGAATTGCCAGATGCTTTAATAGCAATACAACCTCTTTGCTTCACCTCTCTCATTCTGGAGGCTTTCTTATAAACTCAACATCAATAAATTGCTCTCAGGTTATGTTTGTGTTTGGCTCATTTCCTAAATACTGAATTTGTCTTTGTCCCCTCTGCTAAAACTGGCATGAAAGAGAACCAAAGTCCTCTCTGTGCAACTTTCTACCCTAGTTAACACCCATGATTAAATTAATTCTGATAATAATATATGACAACAGAGGTTCTGGCAGGCACTCCAGCTCTTAGCCAACGTTTTCTGTTCAGCATAAAATTGCTTTTCACTCAAACAATTGCTGCTCTCCTTCTGTTTATACAGGCTGAAACTTGTTGATAATAAATGCCGGTATTCAAGATATTGTACAATTTGATGAATTGTGCTTCTTGGGAGATGGACAGGAAGCTACAATTTATTATCCAGGATTTCATGGGTGCAATAAATATATAGCTTGCTTCTCATCTCCCCATTTGTCTTTTCAAGGTTGATTCTTGGTGTCTTCATGGGTATGTTTATGTCATTTTCTTAGCAACAATAGGGAAGTGGTTTGCCACAGCTGCTGCCTGTGAGACTACTCCTTATTTTGCTTTTTTGTCTGCCCAGAACAACCTGCAATCCTGTTATTCTTTGGAAATCTTATTCCCAAGTACTAACACGGCCAAACTGTGCTTAGTCTCTGCTCCAATAGGACCATCCAGATGCTGCCACCCGCAGAAAGACATATCTTTTACATATATGTATCATTTTGTAGAGCAGCATGGTGGCCTGGTGGTTAAGATGTTTGCCTGCACTCAGAAGGTTGAGAATTCTAGTCTAGGTAGTTTCTCTCCTAGGACGCAAAGAAAAAATATCTGCTGTGAACTCTACATGGCATCAAGAAGGACATTTCGCCAATAAGCAATCAGCTTGATCCAGTTGCCCCAACTTTACCTCTAATTAAGGGATTACAGGTTCATTAAAAATGTCATCACATTTTGTAGTGTAATGACAACCCCCAGCCGAGATCTACTGAGCCCTTCAGCAAATCTCAGCAGGCCTAAATGTAATCCCAAATGGACCCAATCACACACACAAGATTAAATAAACTCTCTATCCAGTGTGTTGTGTCATGGGAATTCCATAACCCAGTCAATGGATCCATTTTGTGCACCTAGTTAAAGAAATCTGGAAGAAAAGACAAAGCCCTCTCAGATTTGCCCTTCCTTGTAATGAAGTACTCTACCACATTCTTTGTTAACGTTTTCCATAATTGCTTTCAGTCAAATAATGATGCTCTAGACATATATGTGAGACAAGGCAACAGTGAGACGTGCATTTAAAAGGCTGTGCTGATGAGCACCATTGAAGAAAACACAGGATAAACATGAAGATCTACCACTGACATTTTTGTTTTTGATGTTATTATGTGCTGATTATAAAGTCACCTAAGTTGAACATTTCTCTGTTCTATCAAATTTGTGCATCTCAACTATAACAGACTTTACATTATGAAAAGTTAAACAGGTTGCTTAATGTGCCTCCACGCAGTTGACTACACAGTTGTCATACAAAGACAGTTATCAAATTTGGTCTAAAAATTTTAGTCAATTAATCACTCCAGAAATACATAACAATCTTGTGCTCTGTACCCAACTTTGGTTATTCTTTATAATAAACACAATGTAAATTGAAAAAAAGCCAACCAACCAAGACCAAAAAAAAGGGTGGGGGGGTCACGTAAGTAGCTGGTTGGAAAGCATTGTTAAATTTCAATAAAGGGCAATATCTGGACTGATACTTGAGTCATTCTGTAAATCGGAGTGGAGAACTATGGCCCTTTTATGACTTGTGCACTACAACTCCCACAATTCCTGAACCAAGCTGGATCAGGAATTCTGGGAGTTGAAGTCCACAAGTCATAAAGGGGCCATAGTTCCCCACCCTTATTGTAGCCAAAGATCCCCCTTTCAGTGTTTTACTTTTTGGGACCTAAAAGATAACATATTCTAAAGAAAGGACTAATCTAAGAGGGAGTTTTTCCAACTATGGGCTTAGGGTTGGCCATATAATATGCTTTGGCCTCCGCTGTCACAACTGCATTTTTAAATGCAATCTGGCTCTCAGCTGTTTCTCCGAATTCCAGACAGGAAGGAAAACAAAGGTCTCAAGGTAATGATCAAATGAGTCTTTATTCGTCCATACAATGCTCCGGATTCAGGTAACAACGAGTATCCAAAAGGATTTAAAGTCAGCTCTGGTGCGCCTTGCAGCCAGAGCTGTATTTATACACCAGTTAACAACTTAATGAGTTTATCCATTTATTTATTTGACCTTGAGCTATATACAATATATTCCATAGCCTAAGCAAAAAAGGCTATTATTTAAATCCATAATAAGATAACATTTGGAAACAATTTTTAGCATACCTGTAGAGTTAATCAACCTGATTATTACATTTCCAACAATTTTTAGAAAATGAAATACCTATTTTAGGAATCAGTACTGCAGTAATATACCATCAATAAAATATCTTGAATGGTTTTCTCCAACCGTAATACTCACTGTAAATTTAATATTATTCTATTGGTATTCCTATTGTTGCATGTCACTTGTTTTGTACACTTCTGCATTCATTTAATCATATTGTCATTGACTTGTTCAGTTTCTGAATCCTGTCTGCAGCAAGTCCAGCAAATGTTTGAAGTTTTCTGTTGCAAGTTTTTCTAATTTGGACAAAGTCTTTAAATATTCTACTTCAACTTTGTAATTATACTTTAGAAATGTACTACTTATGTGGAGATATTGAAACCACTTAGGTGATTGTGAACATTTTAAAGAAAAAAAATCAGAAAAGATTTCATATTTTTCTTATTAAATGTTATTATAGTATATATAGTTTTCTTATTAAACGAAGAGCTTGTTCTTCCTGAGACCATCATCTGTGAACTGTCCTTAAATATCACATTTCAATTCTTACTATGCTGCAGAGCCCCTGATTATGACACCAAACATGTAAACAAGCTAAATTCACTACTAACATGGGCAACATCCTGCCCACACACTTTTATCTTTCTTGGTGACTTCAATCTACCACACATTAACTGGACCCTAAACAAATGTAAAACTGAACCCATACATGCAACCTTCTACAATGCTGTAACAAACTTGGGACTGGAACAACTAGTAACCAACAATACTAGACTTAACAACTGCCTCAATCTCATCTTCTGCAATAGTTTGAATTCAATTTACAGAATACAAATTAAAGAACCTTTTTCCAACAGTGACCACAGCATGATTGAATTTTGTCTCGACATACATCCACACAAAAATAAATACAACGATGTGATCCCCAATTATAACTTCACAAAAGGCAACTATGATCTAAAAGACAACGATCTCTCATCCCTTGATTGGCAATTTCTATTCACTGGATGTAATACTGTTAAAGACCATTACAACATATTTTTACTTGAAGTCAAACTATATGTACCAATAACAACTCAAAAAACCAGAAAAAACAGATTACCCATAACAAAAAGGAAGCTTCAATCCAAAAAGAGATCACTTTGGCAGAAAAACAAATTTGGTCACGTTGCCAACTTCCAAAGCCGATAAAAAAATTTATGCCACCAGATAAAGACTGATTGCACCAATTATCACATTAAACAAGAAGAAAACCTTCTACGCACCAATTCCACCCGCGTTTTCTACAATTTTGGAAACAACAAACTAAAAGACTCAAGGTCCATCCCACCCCTGAAAGGACCTAATGGTAAAGACTGCAATGACGACACTATTAAAGCCAACCTCTTTAACACATTCTTTGGATCAGTATTTGTAAACAGCAATGGATCATGCCCAGTATTTCCTAGTCGAACCACAGACAACTACAATGATCTAATACATATTGATTTTACAGTAGACAACGTTGAAAAAGCACTACGCAATCTAAAACCATCTCTATCTATTGGACCGGATGGAATATGTGCCTACTTCTTAAAAAAGCTATCCACTGCCATAGCCAAACCTCTAAGCTTAATCTTAAAAAAAATCTTTCAGGACCAGCTCCTTGCCAAAACTATGGTCACAAGCCACAGTCATCCCCATCTTCAAAAAGGGAGACCCCAGCCTAGTTGAAAATTACAGATCAATCTCCTTATGCTGCATCACCTGTAAAGTCATGGAATCAATTATTAACCAATCCATTATCCTCCACTTAGAGACAAACAACCTACTCTCTAATAAACAATTTGGTTTCAGAAAAAAACTATCCTGCAATCTGCAACTCTTACACTGCAAAAACATATGGGCTACACAACTCTATCAGGGCAAAACAATAGACGCAATCTGCATAGATTTCTGTAAAGCCTTTGATTCAGTGGTACACGACAAACTACTCCTAAAACTGCAATCTTATGGTATCTCTGGACAACTGCATAACTGGATAGAAGCATTCCTGTCAAACAGACAACAAATGGTCAAAATTGGAAGCGTCCTATCAAATTATGTACCTGTCAACAATGGTGTCCCCCAAGGTAGTGTTCTAGGACCAACTCTCTTCATACTCTACATAAATGCCTTTTGTGATCATATTAAGAGCAACTGCGTTCTCTTCGCTGACAATATAAAACTATTCAACACCACAGACAATACTGCTACCCTTCAAAAAGGCCTTGACTATGTATCAGAATGGTCAAACAAATGGCAACTTCAAATCTCAACAAATAAATGCTCTGTCTTACATATTGGCAAAAAAAAAAATCAGAAAATAAAATACAAGCTGAATAGTCAAGACTTTGTTGATGATCCAAACTCTGTCAAGGATCTTGGAGTACTCATCTCTAATGATCTAAATGCTGTAACTACATAGCCAAAAAGGCATTAAGAGTTGTTAACCTAATCTTATGTAGCTTTTTCTCTGGTAATATTACACTACTAACTAGAGCATACAAAACATTTGCTAGACCAATACTCGAATACAGCTCATCAGTCTGGAACCCACATTACGTATCTGATATTAACACAGTTGAGAAAGTCCAGAAATATTTCACAAGAAGATTTCGCCACTCCTCTACTCATAGCAGAATACCTTATGCCACCAGACTTGAAATTCTAGACCTAGAAAACCTAGAACTATGCCGCCTTCGGTCTGATCTAAGTATAGTATATAAAATCATACATTGCAATGTCCTACCTGTCAATGAATACTTCAGCTTCAACCATAACAACACAAGAGCAAACAATAGATACAAACTCAAGGTTAATCGCACCAAACTTGATTGCAGGAAATATGACTTCAGCAACAGAGTGGTCAATGTCTGGAATACTCTACCTGACTCTGTGGTTTCTTCCCCAAACCCCAAAAACTTTAACCTTAGACTGTCTACTATTGACCTCACCCCTTTCCTAAGAGGTCTGTAGGGGGCATGCATAAGCGCACCAACATGCCTACCGTCCCTGTCCTATTGTTTCTTTTATTTTTCTTATATGTATCCATGTATTCATAGCTATGTTTTTACTTATACCTATTACCTTGTAAACAATTGACAAACCAAATAAAATAAATAAAAATAAATAGATTTTGCAGCCTTTGCAAATTAGTATCTCTCCACTGGTCACATTTCTTGGTACATTCACCTTCATAGAAACAGATATCTAATACTGAAGCAAAAAGCAAGGAGCCTGATTTAATTATATACTTTTAATATTCTGCTTATTATCAAATTTATTTTACAAGTTATATTTTTTCATTTGTATCCAATCAAAAATATTATACAAACCATCAGGAAGCTCTTTAGCTACTAAATGATATAATCTAGCCAGTAATCCAAGTTTAACAACCAGCTGGGTAACACTGGTTGTACTTTGATACTGCCACGATATTGCCTCTTTTGTCCTTAGATTGTCTTATATCAACATTAGTTAAATCTCAGTCAGGTGCCATGGAATGAATGTGTTATCATCTGCAACCATTTTGGCCCTGATGTCTCCAGCTAATCTCTAAATTTTATTAATTTAAATAGATGTTCCTTAAGTTAGTTCCATATCTCCTTTATCTGCAATATACTTACCTTTGAAAGGAGATCAACATTAATTGCAGAAGGAAATGTGCTGTAACCATGATGCAATTAGGTAGTACAATATTAATCCAAGGACTTCATAAATGAGGCCATAAACTTCAAGGATACAAAAATATCTCATTTAAACTTTGGAAGGCCCAAATACTATCAGTCAGAAAAAGCTGTTTTTCCTCTGCTGTCACACATCCAATTGACATCGCTTTATTTTGGCATGAAAACTCTCCTCAAATTTAACTTGGTAGTTCATCCAAAGCAAATGGTGAAATTCCTGTCCTTTGGAATTCTTGTTGCTATTCATTCATAACTATCCCAGGCCATGACTTCCCACCTGTCATGCCCCTGGTGGAGACTGACTCTGAGGGAGAGGAGGAACAGCCGACAGGGAGTGGGGGAGTGGGAGTGTGGCTCCGGAGGTTATGGAGGAGGCTGGGGAAGGGCAGAGGCCAGCTGGGCAGTCAGAGGAGGACCCAGGCCCATCCCCTCTCCATCCTAGGGCATGCAGGGAGGAGAGGATAAGGTAGAGACGTGGTCTACTTGGGAGGAGAGGGCCTTGATTCTCTTCATGGGCTGCAGCTGTGACAACTGAATAAGAGAACAGACATATGTACTCCAAACAAAGCGTGGAAATATCTCGAGTTTATGGTTCCACTCTGAGTTTGGCGTCCTTCCCAATGTGTGTTCTGATATCTGTGGACACCCTTATCTTGCCTGGTTTGTGTTGCTTTTTACTCTTTATAATTTAAACAGCATTTTCCTCCTTCTGGTAACCGCTCCTGTGGGAGTTTTTTTCAGTCAAAGATATTTGGAGTTTGGAAGCAAAGTGAAGGAATAAAAGGTGCTTCACCTGTTTTTTGGGACTGTGTTTATTTTGTATCCCACCCTGGGTCATCACACCATCTGGCAAGCAGTGGTTTGTTGTTGTTTTTTTTTTTGGGGAAAAAAAAGCTCTTCTTCTCCAGTCTGTGTGCATGTCACAACACTTTACCATTAAGAATGTTCATTCATTGGCAAAAAAATAATAATAATAAGGAGAGGACTTTTTATAAAATAAGAAGTAGAAAGTGGCTATAAGCTTTACATATTTTGACTTCTAGAAGGAGTAGAGAGGAGTTCTTTCTTATTTAATGGAAATGGGAATATGAGAATAATGGCTCATCCTGAGATGAGATCAGCTCTCCCCTTTGCAAACAACCTTGTCAATAGATCCTCATGATCTGTCACTGAAAATGGCTCTCTTTTTCCAGAATCAGCAGAATCTGAATCTGTAGAATGGACCTTAGTAATTAATCACTGCTTTGCTTTGTTTTGATGACCTTCTTCTAGTGTGGCATACTCTCCCAGATTGAAGATTGCTCAGGTGAAAGTCACAGGGGATTTAAATACCTTAAGGGGATTCTAGCTTTGCACTGTCTGCCCTTTAATGCCATAAAATGCTGAAAAGATCAGAAACGTCAAGAAGGATGCTGACATACTGCCTACCCTAACCAAATTTTAAAAATCACAAAATGTTTGACAGTGCAAATACAACCTGAAGCTGTACTTGTCCCTTTTCCTAAGTTATGCTTCAACAGGGCAAATATTTGTTTGGTTGACTACAACATCGAAATATCTCATCCGAAATCAATGGAGGTGAACTTGAAACTTGTAGAACCACAGTGAAACTGCAAGCTACTTTGTAAATTTCTAGAAATACAGGCAGCTTTCTGAATAGAGCCATTTGGTCAATCAGCCTATACTTTATTTATACTGAATTATCGCTCCAATTCCTTCAGCAAGAAGGAAAAAGCAAATTCAACTTAACAAATAGTAAAGCATTAAGGTCCTCTGAAACTGAGGAAAGGGCAGAACTGGTGACTCTTAGTATCCTAGGTGAGCAATAATTTTCCGAACTGACCCCCATGAGACATTTTTAGTACTCTGTTAAATCTATCCTCCAATTTCTCAAGTGTTTTATTCCTGTAGAAAACATATTAGTTTTTCTTCCTCAGTGTCAGGGCTTATTTTCTTTTGGTGGTTCAGGCAGCCCTTGATATTCACAGTGATTGTTCCAGCCAGGAAAACTACAGGTAAAGTGACCGTAGATAATACAATTATGAGAAAAGATACTTTATACATGCACAAAAGTCTGTCTACCATTTTTCAGATATCTAAACTCTATAACATTCAAATTACAGCTATGTGAAATCCTTCACTGTGGATAACAAGGTCTGGTCTTCATTTTCTAGCCATGGATACAGCAGATAACAAGACCACGGATAATGAGGGCCTCCTGGTTTCATTTTCTTTCTTTTTTTTCTTTTTCTTATTTTACTATTGTGTGATGCCAGAGGAAAGTTATTCTCGTTTGTTTTATTGGTGTTGCAATATGATACCCATTTTTGCCTTTGTAGACGCTTAATCATTTCTTTTTTCCCTCTCTTTTTTTTCCTCCCACTCTTCCTTCGAGTAAATCCCACCAGATATTGTGAACAACTTTCAAACACTATGCAATCAATCAGATTTCGATAAATGATTGTATCGCTGATGGTAAATGAAGTCCCTTGAGAGAGAGAGTTAAGTCATAGAATCCAATCAGGTATCACAAATGTACTGGAGGTCCCAAAAAGTAACAGAGAGAACAAGGGAGTTTCAGTGCTACTGCTGATTTTCATAAAACAATCCTTCCCCTTCCAATTTAATCTTGACTATATCCTTGTCACCACATGGAATATTAGTTGATCTGAAAACCTTGGAAGTTCTTCTTCATATCTGTGCTCCTTTCACAGAAACTTCAGAAGCCAACGGGCCCCTAGAGCACCCATTTGCTCAAATTCTTCACATCACTTATCCTCTTGCATGACACAGTAGTGTCCCCTCTCTACTTAACAGACATCTACTATTCTGTTGTCCTTCAGTGCCTCTTTTTGATCCCCAAAGAGTTCATTGTCTGCTTCTTCTGCAAGCTTTTTCTTCTTTCCAGCAGTACAAAATATATTTTATGGTTCTTGTTTCTAAATTGTTACTGTCTAGCATGGGGCTTAGTCTTTTTTTTAAAGAACTCTTCCTTAAGGTGAAACGCTTCCTCTGTCAGATCCTTTTTTTCCCCATCTGACCAGTCTTTATCCTCTCATTCCTTGAAATGTCCCACTTGCAGTTTTGATCCTCTGACTTTTTGTTTCCAAAGAATGGCTACAAGCTAGTACTTGCTGCAAATGCCTGAAGCATTGCCTACCATGACTATAGTGTCTTGGCCATTCATCTTTGAATGAACTTTTGAGATACCACTGGTAGACGGCTTTTCCTCTGTAGGTCTCAGATTATCCAAGTCTGTACTGTTAATTCAGAGTTGTTGTTTTCTTTTTAAAAAGTAATCCCTGCTTAAACTTGCCAATCTTCCCTGGGAGACTCTAGTTCTTAAATTTAAACAGAATTTTTACAAAATGATGTACAATCAGTATATGACATCAGAAAAATTGTCTAGAATAAGGATCCCCAATCCCTAGCTATGGATCATTGAACCAGGGCACGGAAGCAGTGGGTGAGCACGTGCATAGTTCCACTTGGACATACAGCAGGCAGGTGAGCATGTGAGCACAACTCAATTTGTGCGAGCAGCAGATGTATGTGCTTCATGTGCATTCACGCACTTGCCCACTACTCATCACAACTATCCCCTCTCCCCCTCCACAGGCTGATCTGCAAAGCTGGTAAGGTTGGAAACCACAGGTCTAGAATATATAAAGTCACATTTATGTCAGAAATGTGAACAAGAAGGGTCTGGTGGTGTGTGTGCAAAAAACAACAACACTCCAGATAATGTTGGATTTAAATACATACACAGATTTAGAGGATTTTAAAATATACAATTGAGGGCAGAATTTTTCCACTTGGAACAGTTGAAAAAAGTGATGGAACTTTGTCTTTATGTATGATAATTGCAGCAAGGTTATTGTACATACAAAATGAAAAGATTTGGCAATATCTACAATGGAGGAATGGTTGGTGAAGATGGTACACCTTGCTGAGATGTCCAAATTACTTTGCTTGGTTGGAGAAAATATCTACAATTTGCTAACTGGAAATCCCTAATGGATGTTTTGCATAAAACAAAAAAAATGAACTTATGAATTATAGTTTTGATGATGAATTAGGATAAATTATAGAAAGGAGATGATGTAGCTTTAGAGAAAGAGGCAAATTTATAATTGTACTTATAATTGGTGCAAAAATTGGAAGTTGATGAGTAGTCATTAAGTAACGACCATAATAGAGCTTACCTATTATGTAACTGAACTGACTTTACAGTCTTTTTTACAGTGGCCATTAAATGAACACTATAGTTGTTAAGTAAACCAATGGTTTCCTCTGGGCTGGTTTTGCCAAAAACTGAAAATAAATGCCAGTTTTCAACAAAATCATAGCAAAATATGGTCATCATGAGACACAGCAAATGGCTATAAATGTGGACCAGTTGCTGAGTTGTCAAATTGCAGTCATGTGACCATGAGGATGGAGCCTCTTCATAGGAACTTCGAATCTGGGTTATAAGTATCCCCCAGGGATATCTATTACATTTTCGGCTAGTCCTAAGTCGAGGACTACCTGTGTAGTCATTTAATTGATAGAACCCTTGTTCTGGTTCCCTTTAATATTTCTCTTCTTACTAATCAGGAAGCTGTGACTGGCAACTTGCAAGACAAACCCATGATGTATGTTTTCAGCACTCACAACTGATCCCATCCCTCAGAATACCGAACTTTCCTCTTCCTTATCTTTTGCTCTTGTTGAGCTCTCCAATTGGCAAACTCCAATCTATTTGCTGAGTGATCATTAGAAGCAATTTGCAAGACTTTTACATTTTGCCTAAAAGTTGAGTTGGGAGTTGAGCAAGAGGAGCAATGATAATCCCTGCTTAAACTTGCAGGGACTGTATTTCTGTACTGCCTGTAGATCGCAAACATTGTTAACCAATGGATGATAGAGGTCAATGGGCCATAGAGTCATTAGATTATTTAACAATGTATTGTGTGTTATAAGAAGACTGGGTACACTAATGACATTCACTGTTTGTGCTGCACGAAATGGCTCCTGTGAGCAAAGATAAGCATTAGCCTAGAATGTATGTAACAGCCAATCATCCAAATGAGAAAAAATCACTTGAGTGGTGTTTAATCCACTTACTTATCCAGACCTTTCATGAAAATAGAACTCTTAGTAATTTGCCAGCCAGGAAACTTGCTGTTCAAAGAACAGGGTATTAATGCTAGGCAAACCTTATCTCAATTTAAAATGGGCTAAACTGAAGTACTCACAATCAGGTCTTTACTATAGGCATTAGTCTGAGATGAGCCAGATGTCAAGCATCCAGAAAGTATCCATGACCTGGGTGCCATAGAAAAAGTGATCAAATTCAGGAATAAATTAGAAGCAAACCACCAACAATGAGGTACATAAGATATACAAATGTAGTTTCATAATGTCAATGAAGAACAAAAGCCAGTGTATGATATTGTGTAAGGTTGTCATGAAAGCAAGGAGGGTTTAAAGTATGGAAAAACAGAGTATCAAGGGCATTATCTACTTAGATTGGTCCAGTTTGCTCAGTCTCTTTTCTAAAAGGCTCATTTTGCTAAAGAAGGAGCAAACTTGGGTCTGCTGCACCATCAGCAGTCAGCTACCCAGGCACTTCTGGGTGATCATCATCATTCATGGTACTGGAAGAGACTAATCTTGGTACATCCTGGAGTGCCACATAAGCAGAGGTGGTATTCAGCAGGTTCTGATCAGTTCTGGAAAACCTGTAGCGGAAATTTTGAGTAGTTCAGAGAACCAGCAAATACCACCTATGAATGGCCCCACCCTCATCTATTCTCTGCCTCCCAAGTACCAACTGATCATCACAACTGATCTGGGTCTTCTTTTGTTGCCCTGCAGGGGAGAATGGAGCTGTAAAGCAGGTTAGTGGGGTGCGGAGGGAATGGGATTTTGCAGTAACCTTCCCCTGCCACGCCCACCAAGCCATGCCCACCAAGCCACACCATACCCACCGAACCGGTAGTAAAAAAAAAAAAATGAATCCCACCACTGCACATAAGCCTTTTGTGGCTGCTGCTAAGATAGACATGCTACTTCTTCCTCCTCCTTCACTTCCACCTCCTCCTTTCCAGCAGTGGGGTCCAAATGTATTGTTCCTGCATACTTTCTCCCTAGGCAGTCAGTCACCCAGACATCACTTTCCAATTAAAGATTAGGACTCTAGAATGATATATTATGAGGTGTGACTATCAGGTAGACAGGTGTCTTTATATGGAGAAGAGACTAAATTCAACACAGAAAAGTTGTCTGTTCTTAGCTCTGCCTTAAAAGTGAAGCCTTAAGAACATGTTTCACTTGTCAATTCTGAAACAGAATGAGATAGACCACATTCTTCTACAATTCTGGTATTTTAAGGGCTTTGCAGTTTTGTACTAAGAACTGTGCGGGCATGGGTGCGCGTGTGTGCATGTGTGTGTGTGTGTGTGCGCGTGCGTGCAATGAGACGTGCTCTTAAATGGGTAATCAACAGTAGATGGAATCAATGAGTTGCAGTAAACACAGCTAAGAGGTCAGTGAATGGAGTTACAAACTGCAAACTGCCTCCGCTTCTTCTTGTTCTTCAGAGCAGGCAACCTTACAGTAAATCACTAAATATAACAAGATACTGTATGCCAAAACACGGACTCCCAGAGTGGGAACAGTATATAAAATATAGATTATGAGAAGTTAAAATGAAAGCGCATGGGGGGAAAAAACCAACCATAATAGGAGAGAGATTTGGAGTTCATAGAACTGGTAGAAAATACTGAGGATTGTTCCCTGGAAAACAGGGAGAAAGATATTCAACCACAACAATACAAGAGCACACAACAGATACAAACTCAATGTAAACCGCTTCAAACTTGATTGCAGAAAGTACGACTTCAGCAACAGAGTGGTCAATGCCTGGAATGCACTACCTGACTCTGTTGTTACATCCTCTAACCCCCACTCCTTTAACCTCAAACTAACCACTATTGACCTCATCCCATTCCTAAGAGGTCTGTAAGGAGCATGCATAAGTGCACCATCGTGCCTACTGTCCCTGTCCTATTGTCCCCATTTATTCGTATCTATTCCCCGTATTCTTACTCATGTTTATACTTATATCTATTATCTTGTAAGCGATTGACAAATAATAAATAAATAAATAAATATGAAAAACAATGGAAAGACATAAAGATAGCAAGGAATTGTGAGTTCTTGGACAACCTCCACATGTGCCTAAAATTACTCTCAGTACCCAGAATACCAAATGAAATTTAGCTTTTAGACTTTGGGATTTAAAGATTAGACTACATTTGATTAGAGAAATACTGTAGTTTTTTTAAATACAAGATTACTTGCATTTGATAATTTACTATGTGTTAGATAAAATTAAGATGAGAATATTTTACAAATAATGGATTTTTGGTTTGTTGGTTATTAGTATTTTAAGATATTTTATAGATTGGGATTACTTGTTTAAAGATAGGGAGAGGTGATCGTATTCTTATTATCTCTGTACTAAAAGAAAGTCAGAAGTCAACTTGTAATAAATTTATTTGATGTATTTTTTAATTGTTTATAATTGTTTTGTTATTCCCTTTCCCCTTGCCCTTTATGATGTTTGTATCTTAATGTTTGATGTTGAACTTTAATAAAAATATTATACATAAAAAAGTAAAACTATCTAAATTGCCAAAGCTCTCTGGGCTCATTACAACACAAATATAAAAAAAAAATCAGAAAAGTCAAAAATCTATATTGAACACTGGAAAATGTAAAACAAAAAGTAACTTCTTCCACAGATAATGCCCTCATATATCTACTCATACAATGGCTATTGTATGCACAATACAAAATATCCACAATTGTGCATTAAAAACAGAACTAAAATTGGAAAATAAAAACATTTTTTAAAACAATTAAAATGGGAGAATTTTTTAGGAAGATTATTGAGAAATGGAAGCTCTTAAGACAATACTCTGAATTGCCTAGTATTGCCCCAAGGGTGTGTGTGTGTGTGTGTGTGTGTGTGTGTGTGTGTGTGTGTGTGTGAGAGAGAGAGAGAGAGAGAGAGAGAGAGAGAGAGAGAGAGAGAGAGAGCTTTAGAAGCCATATTGAGACCAAATGCTCCCACACTGCCACAACTGAGCCTGGGAAAGTGGGAGGGGAAATTTATTGGAGTGTATGTAGTTAGACATAATAACATTCTTTTTTTTAATTCAAGGTCATGTTATTTTGCGCATAAGTGAGGGGAACTCTTAAGTTGGGGCAGATTGGGGCATGTGATGTGATGATGGGTGCAGGGGATGGATTTGTAGTTTTTACTTATTGCAAGGAAGCCCCGAACTTTCAGATTCGGTATTCCCCAGTTGTGCCATTTACTATCCAAAATAAACTTTTGAGAAGATGTCTGTCTCTGAGTTATTGGCTGGAGTGGAGGTTTGCTGGAACGCTGACAGTGTGTATGTTTTCTTATGTTTTCACTGGTATTTATATGATTGGTATTTAGGTTTATTCGGGTATTTTCCAACATCTTAATATTTGTACTTTTATTATAGCGACTTTTCGGCAGAATCTCATCTGCCATCCTCAGGCTTGTGTATTGGGTTCTTTTTAATCGTGTGTGTCAGGCTTAAAAAGAACCCAGTACACAAGCCTGAGGATGGCAGATGAGATTCTGCTGAAACGTCGCTATAATAAAAGCACAAATATTAAGACGTGGGGAAATACCCAAAGAAACATAAATTACATACATACATACATACATACACACACACACACACACACATGTATGTATGTATGTATGTATGTATGTATGTATGTATGGTATTCAGCTTTGTTCGGGTATTTTCCCACATCATTGTAGTTGTGCTTTTAAAGTTGTAGCAACGTTTTGGCAGAATCTCATCTGCCATCATCAGGCTTCTGTATTGTGTCCCTCTGTGAGTCAGGCCCCCACAGGCCTGACTCACAGACGGACACAATACAGAAGCCTGATGCGGCACAACCACGAACGCGAAGCCAAACAGCAGGATCACAGCTCACCAGCTCAAATCCCCCAGCAACTAAGACTAACCTGAGCACAACCAAGCCCCCACCTGAACAGAACACACCCCCAGCCAATCAGAACACAGCCAACCCCCAACCAATCAGAACACAGCCAAACCCCAACCAATGAGAACACCCCCACCCAATCAGAACACAGCCAAGCCCCCACCCAATCAAGTCACACCCCCACTAGCAGTTAAAAGGAAGAAGCAGCTGCAAGCTCACATTACTCTGAGAAGCACAGAGCCGAAGACACAAGCCTGAAGATGATGAATGAGACTTCATCGAAACGTTGCCTAGATACTTCCAATTTTATGTGGGAGAAAACCCGAATAACCAAAGATCCACATACAAATACCTGCGAGAACCTCAGAAAATATATATATATGTATATGTATATGTATATATGTATACACACACACACACACACACACACACACACACACACAAACTTTTATCTTTTTTCAAGATATTTATTTGTTAATTTGGCTTCCATTTTTTTTAAAGGGACACTAAATTAAATAAACATATTAAAAATGGCAATGATAAGATAGGACTGAACGTTACTATAATCATATATTTATAGATGTAGACTTATGATTAAAATGATATATAATTAGCTTTTATTAAAATTTCATCTCTGTCCAGGATGTCCTTCCTTTCTTGTCTTTTTCATTCATTCAATTAAAGAAATAAAGGCAAAACATATAGAGATGAAAACCATTAGTGAAAACCATTCACTACCAGGAACTGTTGACCCTATGCAAAACAACTGATTCTTGAAGCAAAATGAAGTAAAACTCATTGATATCCTCCAAATCAATGATATTCCAATCCAATATAGCTCCTCCCAGAAATGGAAGAAAACATACATTTTATTTATTTGTGAAATTTATAGTCATATAAATGTATACTCATGTGTAATAATGGTTCTGCAACTCAACAAGACAGACACAAATTTCAACTGATAGTTTGAACTACAGAAAAAAACAATTGCTACCAACCTGCCTTCCATTGAAGACCTGTATACTGCATGAGTCAAAAAGAAGGCTGTGAAAATATATACAGACCCCTCACATCCTGGACATAAATTGTTTCAACTTCTATCCTCAAAATGACATTATAGAGCACTGCACACCAGAACAACTAGACATAAGGACAGTTTTTCCCCGAATGCCATCACTCTGCTAAACAACTAATTCCCACAACACTGTCAAATTAACTACTAAAACTGTATTACTATTCTTCTTCTCACCCTTACTAGTACCTATCTCTTCCCACTTATAGCTATATCCATGTTGCTTGTATCTTTACAACATATTGTTTGTATTGTTTCCTAGTATGATTTGATTGCTTATTAGTATCCTATGACTATCACTAAGCATTGTATCTTATAATTCTTGACGAATATATTTTATTTTTTCTTTATGTACACTGAGAACATATACACCAAAGACAAATTCCTTGTGTGTCCAATCACACTTAGCCAATAAAGAATTGTATTATATTCTAATACAATACACAACGAGCAGTGAGGACTCAACTGGACACTACAAGCTGAATCCTGTGGAAAGTTATCACCGTGCTGGACAATAAGGATAAATGTGGTTGCTGAAAGATATTCCAATTGTGGAAAGTTTTGTAACTGATATAGTACTGTACTCAATATCTCAAAAAGATAACTGAGAAAAGACAATCTGAATAGAAACAAGGAGCAACATCATGCAGCAACATGGCAATATAGAAAATTACCTTCCTCTGTTTTGTAATCCTAGAATTTAAAATTAACCCTTGAAACTATTTGCAGTGATCTTTTGTATCATTTTTGTAAAGATAGAAGAAAAAGGATTATTCAAAATTAATGTATGAATTCAGTGTCACAGAATATGATGATCAATTTGAGTTGTGATTCTTTTAAAGTAGGATTAGCAATAATTTTCCTTCCTGAATTTCACAGTGTCTGCAAGTTAAGACAGTTACCTGTATATATGCAACCTCTGAGTTTGGAGATGATGTGGCTCTGAATACCAATAGCAAGGGAACAGAAACTTTTTTCCTTTAATTGACTTCCCAAACTCCCTTGTGACAACTCCAGTGTTCCTCATTCTTCCTGAACCATTTCTCCAACAAAGAATACTGCCAAATACAGATGCAGCCAAATCTACATGAATTCACATCCTGGACTGATTTCCCCTAGGACTCAGCTTTGTGTCAAATGAGTTCTGCAGATACAATCTGAAAGACAGTTGATGAGGTATTGATTGATCTGCTTGAATTTCTTTCCTTAGAAGCTCCTCCATACCCATTGCACTCCTAAAATCTCTGTTTGGTGAAAATTATTTTATCTTCAAGTAGTTGGCAAACAATGACACCAAATGATGCTCAGTAAGTATCCCAAAAGATTACAGTTTGTAATAGGCTTTGGTTGTTAAACTAGGGCTTTTTTTTATTTAAAAAGAGCATCTGACTATTTGTGACTCCTGCTTGCTCAGTTTGAGCAATATGCCGAACTGGAATCTTGATTTAGTGTTTCTGAGTTGATGTGTTACTGGTGTAAACTCTTCAGTTTCCCTTTGACGATGGTGATATCCATTCAGTCAAATCTGACTTTTGGCCATTCTATGGGCCAGGGTCTCTTTGGATCTTGCATTATTTCTTTGAGCTTTTCTATGCTCTGGCTGTTGTCAGCTTTGATAGTTTCTGTATCTGGTATGTTTCATTTTCCACTTCCATAATCTCAAATTATTTGAGCTTCTGTAAGAAACAAATTAATTTTAAATGAGCAGTGAATGAATATGACATTTAAAACTTATATATTACTGTAGGGTTCTTTTATTTCCTACAAATGAAACAAATAAGACCAATTCATTTTCATTAATTGGCATATTAATGAATGCCTCTAATGCAGCTACAGCTGTGAAAATCACATGACTGTATTTCATAGGAAAGAACAGCTTTGGCCCTTAAAAACAGTCATCATGTCTTGAAGTTTAAGCAACCATTTTATTCATTCATTCAATCAATCAATCAATCAAATGTATTATAACTACCCAACTAAAACACACTCTTGTTCAAAACAAGAAAAGCGGCCAGCCTTTTCAAGCACATTTGGCATTAAAAAGTTGGTCTATCTATTTTTATTTTTTGATTCATCAATCTGATGTGCTCTTTGCAAATTAAGCCTCCCATGTTTCCCATATTTTAACAAAATTATCTAAAAACTCTTCTTCCTGCTATAAACCCATTTTATTTAACCATTTTATTTTTAGGATGAATTGTCAAACCACCAATGCTGCCATCTACCCCCAGACCCAAGTCTATGTAATAGGGCAATGTTTGTCAACCTTGGCAGTTTGAACATGTGTGGACTTCAACTCCCAGATTCCCCAGCAAGCATTCTGGGAGTAGAAGTCCACACGTCTTCAAGCTGCCAAGGTTGAGAAACACTGTAATAGTGTGTGTTCTTTATCATCCCCATTGTTCTTATTTTAACAATGGGTAGAAATCTTAACTATTTTCCATGAAAGGGGGATTTCTACTCTCTTCTTTCTCTTCTGAAATAGGTTTTATGACTCCTTATTAGTGTTGAAGCTGCTGCAGGATAAGTCAGGGATGCTACAAAGTGACACATTAGGAGAGATGCTATATCATTATGCAGCGTTGTTGCTCGAAGAATTCTAGGAAATGCTCTTTGAAGAAGTGGCAAAGTGTCCCTGGGAATTTCACGCCTGATGAAAAGTAACAAGGTTTCCAGAGACAATGTCTGGAAAAACCAAAGGACAGCAATTATCTGTTCTATGTGTCTGTTTACTTGACTATCCATAGTATTCTCAAGAGTCTTCTCCAACACTAACAGCATTAATACTTTACAACAGAGCTCCGTTAAAGCTAAAGTTTTCTTACAGAAATGGTGGCTAAACAATATTTTGTCACCTTTTGTTAGATTTCTGAGGATTTATTGTCTAGTTTTTAAAATGTGTTCTTTTTCATAGTACAGGTGGAGCAAGTTACAAAGAGGGTTAATATTTGTTTAGAGCAATGTGTATGGTACAATGGTCAGCTCAGCAGAGCAAGTGATATTAGTTCAACAACACTCATTGCAATGACAACTTTGATTCTGGAAAGGAAGATTGCTTTCTGAATTTTTTGTGACTGAAAAAAATGGTAACAAACTGCTCACTGTAGCCCCTCTCACTGTAATAGTAATAAAATGTTGACTGAATAAAGAGTGAGCCAGTTAAAAAAAAATTCAACAACTTAATGGTAAGACCTGTCAATCACTCAAAATATGAAGAAATCAGAACCCGCCCACGAAGCATTTCATGTCACCCATAATTTTGATGAGCATTCACATCTTCATGACCTCTGGGCCACTAATAATATATGGAGTAGTACAGGTTCCAGAACTGAACATTATGGCATTGCATTTTATCTCACGTTGGATAATCTGCTCTGGAACCTTCTCAGAAATCAGTGTCAGACTGACTGGTTCACAGTTCTCTGAACCCTTATTTTCCCCTTATTTTGAACATAAAGGTGATTCATTATAATCTTCAGGCAATTCAACATTTCTCAAGAATAATAAATGTTATCCAGCTTATCAGCAGTATTGATAGCGCTAGCATGCATAACCTTTGTTTGTTAGGGCCTCAACTGCAGCAACAGCAGCAGCATATAATAATATGGAAAGTGGATTGTCAGCCACAAATGGAGGATGGAATTCAGCTCCTCTGAGGTGGTATACAATTTCAACTAGCTCTTTTATGTCACTGAAATCACTATTGATGAGTGGGCAGTAACAGCTTCCAACACCCAATTTAAAAATTGATTACAAACAGTCTGAGTGGTGGAAAGAATTCAACATTATGTCCCCAAGGCCAAAATTTACAAATACCCATTTATTTATCAAAAGACTGGTGAGTTTCTTTCTTTTCTTAATACATTTGTGCTGCCAGGGTTTCAGTCAATGCTTGCTTTTTAGTATTTTGGAAAACTGACTTAAATTTCAAAGTATTTTAATATTAAAGTTGATTTTATAATATTCTCATTTATGCAAGCTCCCTTGGAAAGCAACCTAGAAATATAATGAATGAATGGTTTTTTTGTGGGTTCAAAGAGGATATGCTGTTGTACATTTCATCTGTTAACACAGAGGTGATTCTGCCATCCCAATCTGCAAGCGCAGAGTCTAGCACAATGGGGGCACTGAAAGTCCATTTTTGTAGTAATTGTAGGTGTTGTTCTGTGATGCTGTTCACCATTTTCTATCAGCATCTATCTTCAAAGCCAGGGGAAGCTTCAGAGTGCAAGGGTTGCCAGTGGATTCTGTCAGCAGCTGCAGCTTCTAGATTCCTGGGCTGGATGTCAAATGGCATAGGGTCTCTTTCACAGCATCTTTGTACTATGTGTGTGATAGACCTCAGGTTCAACCTGATAACTAGGGACTCAATGCTGGTGGACTCTGTACAAACCAAGATGCCCAACTCCTCATTCAGTTCAGGACCAGCCTTCTGAAAAAGTGTCAACATTATCTAACATCCTTTTTTTCTTGTTTTTCCTATAGACTTTGTCTTCAAAGTCTTTGTCTTCTTGGAGACTATCATATTTCAATGGTGCCAGCCAAATTCTTTTTTAAAATCATTGCTCCGATTCCTCCATTTTAATGCAGGAATTTAACATAAAATGCCTGCCTACAATATGTTTCTTCAAATAATTCTGGCATATGCATCTTCCCCTATGGACTGGATTATGTTTTATTCTATTTTAAATTTAGAAATATTTTTACCTTTATCCCCTGCTGGAACCCAATATTTTTAGAGTCTCAGCAAATTTTCCAGATTCTTTCAAATGCTAACTATGGCAGACCTTTTGTCAAGGTATACATGAAATAAAAAGGCCAACAGACTTTGGAAGGTTTATGTTCCAACTCACTCAAATATGTTGAGCATTTTACCAAATTGTATAATGGGGATTCTAAGCCACCCTTTTATCCTTGTTTTTTGGCACAGAACTTCAGGGTGGTCATTCAGCCTGAATGTTATGTCCTGTGCAATCTATTTATTTTAATAAAAAAAAAAACACTAACCACAGAAAGCTACAGTTATACACATTTTCTACAGCTTTCCCAAAGAAACAGCAGAATAACAGGTTTCAGCTCCAAAATCATAGTGGTAGCGTCATTTCAGCAACACAACCCATGAACTATTTAAGAACAGCAAATTATGCTTTTCTGGTTGTAGACTTGAGACTTCTTATTTATGTAGACACCTGGTACATACTTTTTTTCACTTGACAGCCTGCTTGCAAAAACAACAGAAATAATGTTACAGATTATTATGTATTTAGTGACCTGAAAACTCAATAAATAGCAATATTATCTGTTACCCACATGTATAGTGTGTATAAATTTGGCATTTCTGTACTTGGTGATCTGTTTAAGAGGAAGAACACATCACATCACACAATAATGTAAAACATTAACCTTAACTACGAGACAGGCATGTGTGAACTTTTAACTGCCTTTCTAAGGTCACAGCTGTCCCTAGAATCAGTGTTGGAAAATATCTTAGCGATCATCTAAACTAACCCACAGTTCAGGGCAGGATCTGCTCATATTTAGAATAGAATAGATCTGGAAGGGACCTTGGAGGTCTTGTAGTCCAGCCCCCTTGCTCAAGCAGGAGATCCTATACTATTTCAGATGGGTGGCTGTCTGGTCTCTTCTTAAAACCTCCAATGATGAAACATCCACAACTTCTGAAGGCAAGCTGTTCCACCGATTAATTACTCTCATTGTTAGGAAGTTTCTCCTTACATCCAATAAAGGAAGCTTCCTATTCCACTAATCAAGAGTTCTTACCATCGGAAAATATATCCTACTGTCTAGCCTGAATCTACTTCCCTGTAGTTTCATTGCTCTGGTTTTGATTGATGTCTCCAGGGTAACAACATCTCCTCTCTTCTCTCAATGATAACTCTTTAGAAACTGAAGACTTGTATTGTATTTCCCCTCAGTCTTCCAAACATCCCCAGTTCATTTAACCAGTGCTTACAGAACCAGATTTGTAAGTTCCTTCACTTCCTTCTGAACTCACTCTAGTTTGTCAATGTCTTTTAGACTATGTGTTCAATATTAACGCATTATTCCAAATGGGACCTCACCAAAGCAGAGTGGTCGATTGATTGTGTGCCCTAAAGTCATTGTCAACTCTCAGCAACTACGTGGATAATATTTTTCTCCAGATAACCTGATCCTTCAGCTCTTCCCCCATCATCACTGTAATTGAGTCCATCTACCTTCTAGTCATCCTTTTCTACTTTTTCCTTCTAACTTTCCCAGCATTAGAGCTTTTTCTACAGAGCTAGGTCTTTGCATAATGTATTCAAAGTACAGTAATGTGACCCTAGTCATTTGCTTCAAGTGAGAATTGAATTATTTGTACAATAAGCCATTTGTTTTCTTTTTTTCCTCCTTAGCTGAACTCAGAGTAGACTGGGACAATTATTTCCTGTTATCTACTCTTTTCATCCTATAAATACATCTAAAGATATTACTTGACTGTTTAACAGCTGCATCACATTCTTGGAACATATTCAGTTTGTGATCTGCTAGAACACCCAGACCCTTTTCATGTGATTTACTCTTAAGGCAGGTCCTTGTATTTGTGTCTTCTCTTTTTCTCCCAGATCAGTCATTCATATTTCATCCCACTCATTTCAGCCTGTTAAGCCTGGCAGGATACTTTTTTTTAAAAAAATCATCTTTTTCATCTGAAGCGATATCCACTCCATCATGTTTTCTGTTATGTACAGGTCTGATACAACCCCCTAAATCCCTTCATTCTGGTCATTAATAAAACAGGTGAGCCGCAGAGGGCACAGCACAGAGCAACAGGGCTCTCCATGCAGTGCTACTTTTCCAAGCTGGTATAAAGACATTTATGAGTATAATCTGGGGGCAATCGTTTGGCCAGTTGTTAATCCAGCTACTAGTTGTATCATCTAGCCCATATTTCACCATTTCATTAATAAGTATATCCCAAGCAACTTTGCTGAATGGCCAGCCAGAATTTTGTTTATGTTCTCATCAAAGACAGACAGATAAAAAAATATGAGTTAAGACATTCTGCCTTCTTACCATTATACGCTATTAATTTACCCCTTTCTCCATGCAACAGCTGCCAGCCCCCTTACATGTCCTTTTCTTTCTTAGTTACCCCAAATACTTTTTCCATTTTTGTCCAAAAAGAGATTTTTCACTCTTTTTTTCATAGGCTTCAGTTCCTAAAATGTCTGCTGACTATTTTGCATCTTCTGTAGGTACTATGTCCCTCTTCCCATTTCCTATAGGTGTCTCCTTTGTCTCTTCTTCTATGCTCTGTCAAATGAAGATGCAAGCAAAAGAGCACATGAATTTATTTGTTGGACCTCAGACATTGGCAGATTTAGATTTCCAATAGATGTCAGTGTAGTTGAAATCACCATTGTCACCATTGTGTGTTCCAGGCAGGCAGCTGGGCATATGCTGTCCAGGCTGTCTAAAGAAACTCCCATGACAGCATCACTTTTGTTTCTCTCTCTTTTTATTCTTATCCAAATACTCTCAACAAGATTTCCATGTTGTGTTTATTAACTTCGGTGGAGGTACATGGTATGCTTTCTTTATGTACAACAAACAGACCCTTTCTTTTGAGTCAATTATTTTTCAATAAGTCTTCAAATCATGTTTTGGCCAATGATTTCATACTGTATTTGTCCTTTTGATGAAGAATTTAATGTTTCTCCCATCTGCAAGATATTTGGATGCCTAAAACATAATGAATTACATCAATACCCTAATTAACAACTAAAAGCCACACACAACCAGGCACCATACAACCTTTGGTCCCAGTAATTGACTCAAATTGGATCTTGCATCATGAAACTTGAGACCACAGTGTGTCCCAAGTTTGTGGTAAATTGCTATGGTTGAGAGTATAAGTGGAATATATGAATATATGAAGTTGAAAGGGTTGTTTGAGACTGTTTTCATTTGCACACATTTCATTACCCGCTTTGATAATTTTTTTTAATTTTAATTTTAATTTGATTTGATTTGTCAATCACTTACAAGATAACAGGTATAAGAATAAACATAGTTATGAATACATGAAATGAATACATATAAGAAAAATAAAAGAAACAATAGTACAGGGACGGTAGGCACGTTGGTGCGCTTATGCACACTTTATTTCAATATAAATGAAAAACCATGTTCAACCCAATCCATGTAACATTGCTGCTTTGTAAGTTGTGGTGGCTTCAGTAGATTTATGGAAACAATTTAGGATGCTGATTGTCCACTTTAAAGCCTACATGACTGGTAGCATTTTGTACACTTTTTTGATGCCTCAGCAGTCAGCAGCAATGAACTGACTTTAAGTTTGGAAGCTAAGCATGATCTGGCCCAGCTAATACATGAACAGAAGACCACAAGGGAATAGCAGGACTCAAACTAGACTGGCAAAAAACAATGGCAACGCCTCTAATTATGGTCCATACACATGAACATGAGTCAGACACAACTCAAAGCAAACTTTTATCTGTAATGTGTTAAGTCTAGTTCCATTACAGTCCAAGTGGAAGCTGTATTTTTTGCACTTGCCCTTTGCACTTGTTGTTCTCCAGTTCCTAAAAGAAATCTAAGCACTTCACCAGTGAACTATAATTCACCCACTGAAATTGTCCAACTTCATTAGTCTAGTTGTTTATGCACCTGGAACATGCATCATTTCAGACAAATCTTTCTTGAGCTTTTTAAGATTTGAGCTTCCCAGTAAGGAATTTTACTGCCATAATCCAAAACTTCCCAATGATCTCTTTCCATTTCACTTATAGAAACATACAAACTTACACCATAGTCCCCTGAGCAGGGATTTGCACATTAATCAATTTCATGTCCTCTTTATTGCTCACATTAGCTGGCTGAAATTCCAATATTTTGTTAATTTCGATGCATTCTATGGGACAACATTAATTTCCCCAACATTTCTTTTTTTCCTTTTTTTAATGTGCATTTCCCTAAAGCATGTTTTTCAAAGCAAATTTCCATAATTTAAGCTCTCTTTTAAAATCTTGACTAGTGTAGGAGGAATAATGTGACATTCACAGATGTATTCATCTTTAATACTCTAATACCTACAGAGATATGGCACATACAACTGCACTATACTAATTTATTCCTATGGGAATTATATTAAATTTCATGTAGCAATACAGATAAATATCAGGTTGGGCTACCAGATCAGTTCTACAAACTTTCCAGTAGCATTAATCAATTTCACCTTTAGAGCAAGGAACAATATATTCAGAAAATTGGCCTATTCATGGCAATTTATCCCCCTTTTAAATTTTCCTGGTTTTGTTTACTCTTTTTGCACATTTGTTTGAGATTTATTGTGAAAACAAATCCCATGAAAATTGCAATATTTTTTTATTTTTCACAGTGTGCTTTCATTCACTTACAAATCAACTGGGTAAAATAGGATTAGGATTCTGTTCAGAGCATAATAATAATAATTTATGGTACACTCAGTTTAGATCAGCCTCTTTTCTAATTCATGACAGAAGGGAACTCCGTTTTTTGAAGTTGAAAACTTTCCATTGAATTGTTAACTGCAGACTATAGATATTTGTATGAATGGGAGAATACTTCATCTACTTCCTTAAAATAAATGGGAAAAACTCTTCCCATTGGTTATAGTAGCAAAAACTATATTTAGAAAATCTTCCAAATTAATCTACACCTCTTTCTAGGTAAGAATGATTAATTTTGGCATATGAATATCCCATTCAAAAGATTTTGCTACCTTACCCTTTGCTTGAGTTACCATGTATTGCCTGCAAAAATCTGGATCGCTATTAGATGGCTACCTTAACAACCTCAACTGTCTCTGGTTATATCATCTCTCCTAGAACAAGGGCAGAGGTGGTATTCAGTGGAAATTTTGAGTAGTTCAGAGAACTGGCAAATGCCACCTATGACTGACCCAGCCCCCATCAATTCTCTGCCTCCCGAGTCCCAGCTGATCGGCTGGGTCTTCTTTTGTTGCCCTGCACAGGAAAATGAAGCTGGAAAGCAGGTTAGTGGGATGGGGAGGGAAGGGGATTTTGCAGTAATCTTCTCCCAGGAGTGGGGAGGGAATGGAGATTTTACAGTATCCTTCCCCTGCCATGCCCATCAAGACACACCCACCCAGCCATGCCATGTCCACCATGCCATGCCCACAGAACCGGTAGTAAGAAATTTTGACTCCCACCACTGAACAAGGGCTTTACAAAGGTCAGGTACATCACTCATTCACAACCTTAAATTCCACAAAGGGATTCAGTGGGGCTATCTTTAGTAGGTGAAACTGAGTGTTTTTGTTCCACCTAATTCCTCCTTTGTACTACTGTACAATTTGGAGGTCACTCTTAGTAAGTAATACATATTTTTCAAATACCATTCTTGGATTTTTGATAGTTTACCCCAGTGCAAAGTCCGAGCTCAGGTCCAGAAGAATTTGTGACAGAATTCTTTTACAGCTTGACAGCTGAGTTCAGCCCTGGTTGTCCCAGGCTATTTACAGAAGACATGAAATATAGCTTGTCTTCCAGGTGGTCAGTTAAATGAGATCTACATGTGGATCACAGACCTAGATATCTCTGTCTCTGAGTGTCAAATTACCCACCAGTCCTCCACTTCCAAAAGTGAAATCCTGGGCATCTGAAGAATCCAAAGAAGGCGTCACTTCAAAAGAAACACTCCCCTCTTCCTTGGTGTGACATTTTCCTTCCTTCAGACCTTACCTTATAAAAGGAGAGAAGGTGACACCCTGCAAACGAGACGTCATGATTACTTCCATTTATCCACCAGATTCTCCATCTCATTCTCTCTCAATTTCTCCACAGCAACAACTTACTCCCCGAGAAGCAAGACCTATTTCACAGTGTGTGCAATTGGAAATGTGGTTCAGCAGGCAGATATAATCATACACCTGAGATAGTCAGGGAGAAGCAACCCACTTCAGTGAAGTTCCGGAAACAGAATGTTGCATGCTGGGCCATGCATTGGTCAGTGTATCTCACTTATTCCTGCTTCTCCAGGGTATTTTGAAGAAATTAACCCTATTTTTTCAAAACCATCCTATCCCTTTCTGGTCTTTAATCCATAAAGCAGTTGAATTCAAACCATTGCAGTGTAATTGGGCCTTTAAAAAACAAAAACAAAACCAACTTTTCTCTCTTCAGATTGTCTGAAGATAACTCCTTACTCCTTACTACTCCCTCCTACTTCTATGATACATGGAAAGACACTTTAGTGTAGTGCTTAAGGGATTAGACTTCAACCAGGAGAGGGGTTATTGTAACAAAGATTTTTTTATAAAAAAAAATCACACACATGTAAAACAAAACAAAAAAGGAACCAGAATTTCAATTCCACAGTTACATTTGCCATTTTGACTTTTCGTTTTTCTCCTCCCCTGCAGAAATGGCTGAGTCAGGCTGAAGTCACTATGGGGATACTAGGTGAGTTTGGGAGATTACTCAATCTCTCGCCTTGCTTTACTTCACAAGGTTGCTGTGGGGAGGAAATGAGGATAGGCCTAAGCCATTTTGAGCCAATAAATAACAATGACAAATATTTACAACAAATCTACCTCGTGTTTAGTTGGATGTTGTGGGTTTTGTTTGTTTTTTGAAACTTGAATATATTAATCTCTTAGGAATATAGTTTGCTTATTTAAATTAAATTCAGTAGTGTGGATTAAGGACTTTTTAAAATAATATCAGAAAATGAAAACAAGCAAAAAGAACAAAACATAAAAATATATTATGAAAAAATACTGTATATAAAAGCACTTTTAAAACAAGTAAAAAACTATAGCAGAAAAAATAAAACATACAGCAGTATAGAACAATAAATATAGTTCAGTGCATAATCATCTAATGCAAACATTATTCAAATACACACACATAATAAACATGCACATATATTCTATTGTGCTCATTTTTTTGTAACCTGGTCCTGAACCCATATTTTTGATATGTATTCATACAAAACCTACATCTACCAGCAATCAGTTCATAGGTAGGAAATGTAATAAAGTCTTCATTGAATAAGTGGAGTTATATACATTTATCTTTCTAATGTTGAACTATTAGACTTTTACCTATAATAATGGCATGCAGAATCCATTTATGTTGTCTCTTATCATATTCCAGGAACTAGTTATGTAATTCAAGAGAATATTATTCTTTGAAAATGTTGGCTTTGTTGCATAATTTACATTTAACTTCTTTCTCTCAAACTTAGTAAACATAGGACATTGTAAAAACATATGTTTTAAAGAAGTATTTTCCTTATTACATCTCCAACAAAGTACTGTTCTAGAGTCTACTCTAGACCATTCCTTTCTCTACAAGAATACAGGAATGCAATAAATTCTAAATATTATTTTTTTGTTCTATAATGGATAGGGCACCTTTGTTATAGAAGTTAAGACACTTTCTCATTGTCTAGGCAATATGTGATAAAGTATAGTTTATTGATTAGTCAATTGAGCATATCAAACATGAGCATCAGCCACAGTAAAATACAATAAAATGTGTTAGATACATTGAAGTGATATGTAATGGCTATGATGAGATAGAATTAAATTAAATACAGTAGGTAAGATAAAATGAAGTTAAAAGAGTAAGATGAAATAATCTAACAGAAGAATAAAGTAGAATACATTTTAATAAATAAATACATTTATTTTAAATAAATTTTAAATATTTTGAAATATTTCTTTTAAATAGATTAAAAAATAAATTTTAGAATAAAGCAATATAGTAGTAGAAGAAGAAAACTTTGCTAATTAAGAGTGTATCGAATATATAAAGCTGATCCAAAAATGCAATAGTTAATGCGAATCTGACCAAGATATTCTGTCCTCTTTGAGATGGCCTTTGAAATGAAGAGTGTAGTCTTACTGAGGATGTGGAGATTTGTTCCCTGCATCAATAAGACTGTTTCTCCCAAGTGCCCCGATATTTTTTTACTTTTTAAATAAAGATTTAAATATGTAGTTTTTTGAGGAGAGTACAATCTGCAGTTGATAAGAATGCATCCAATGTCTTCAATGTCTGGTGCTGCACAAACACACAAACTTTCTTCCTTTGAGACTCCATTCCCATATCTTACCATGAAGTCCAGTTGTTCAAACTGAGCTCTAGAAAAAGCTCTTCTGAGAAGTTGTTAAATATTTTCTGTAACTGGGAGGCTGATTTGTGTTGAGCCAGCCATTTTAGAGACTTGACACATTTAAGTGCTGCAATATCATCTTGGGCAGCCACATCAATAATTCTTTGTTTGAAAGCTTCCTTGGCCTTTAGAGCTGATTGGACTGGGAATTGGAGGGAGAATCCATATTGAGAGATGACATTTGAAAGTTGGGTGGCCCAAGGTTGCTTGTTGTGGGTGTGTTCTTCAAAATGCCATTTATATAAGCAATATAGGAACCTCTCTTTATTCCACTCATCTCTTATCACCTGCATATCAAATTGATTTATACATAAGAAATAACTATAGAAAGTAATAGGTGTTTTTTTTTTAGTTTTAAAATATTCAACCAATTGTTCTTAGGTGTTTGTGAAGCTAAAAATGCTGCTGGTCCAAACAATATTGTTAACAGATGTTGTAGCTGGAAATATTGCTACTGAGTTACATCTGATAGATGTATTTGTCTCTTAGCACAATGCATTTTAAAAATTCATTGCCATCATCTATCAAGTGATCCAAAGTCAATATCCCTGCTTTCATCCAATTTTTCCAGATCACAATTTCCCCCCCAATTTTTAATGTTGGATTTCCCCATAAAGTCAATTTAGCATGGCAAAAAGAATCAGATCTCTTTTTTTAGATATTACATTCCAAAGCTTTCTAACTAATACGATAGTTTTCAGAGATACTAGAGTTCTGTCAAATAAATTTATCTGTGTTGTTTAGCAATTAAGACAAACACAAATTAATCAAAGTGCCTTGGAAATTTAAATAAAAGAGGGGTGATCAATGGGTAATCATCTACAGAATGTCCCTATAGAGAAGGCAGTAGAGAAGAACATGGGCTGCGGTTACTATGGCACCCATGTCACAAGGCAGTATTGGATTTCATATCAAGTTATCATTCTTCCTGCATATAAAGCCTCAGAAAGTGTTTTGATGATGAAATCATAACTGTAGCATGGCAGCCAGAAGCTTTTCCCAACAACTGCAACCAGAATTCTCAACAGTAATGGAATGCTTCTGTATATGTGTGCTTGGGGAGTGGAGAGTAGTGATTCATTTGTGTCCAGGTGCTGGGGGTGGGCTAAGGTAAGTGTTTGCTGTAGATATATATATGAACAGAGATAATCAGGCAAGGCAGATTTTTAAATGGTTCGTTAATGATGAGAAACTGACTAAAAGTCTTAGGAACAGACAAGCCCATCAATAAGGTTGACCCTACTACTAAGTTCATTTCTCGGGCAGTGGGACTGAAGTTGTGCAACAGTTCTTGGAAGGGCATATACAATCCACAAATGGTATTATTGGACTTCACCCTGAGGAGCCATTGTACAATTTTAAGAATAAAAGTTTTGGGGGGGCAGGGATGATGGCTAATAAATTAAATTACTAAATGATTTTGCTTAATTTAATTTAATCTAGTAAATTCAAACGGTGAGCCGCTCAAAGAATAAAATTATTTTACAGTGATGCCTAACTGAACATTACAGTGAAAGTTTAAGAGAAATTTAAATGTTCCAAAGTGTTCATAAGAATAATTCTACTTCCTAAATGGGCTCACAATCAGAGTTTAGCCACAAGATCCCCAGATTGTATACATTTTAAAACTATTGTATTTGGGTCAGTCTTCACCAAACTACCTATGATGTTCCTACAGGTGGCCCAAGGCTTCTTAGCTCCCATTTTGATATTCCTAAAGTGTCTCCCTTGTATTTTATGAACAATACAGTGTTTTGGAACATTGAGAAAGAGAAAAAGGGATGGTACCGTTGAAGTTTCATGAAGAGGCTATGCCATTCTATTATATTTCTATTTTAATATTTATTAAATATTTTTTTTTAATTTTTTCCAAATTTTGTTCTATTGTACTTTACTAATTTATTTGATTCTTTTTGTTAGTTTTTATTGTTTTTTATTTTTTTTGTTTTAAATATGGTTTTACACTGTGTAAGCTGCCTCGAGTCACCATGGGTGAATAGACGGCAATATAAATTAAATAAATAAATGTGTTTTTCCCGCTGTTATAAAATAATATGTGGCATCGCATATTGAAGACACACACACACACACACACAGTCTCTATGCATGTTGACATTTCAGTTTCTGTAATATGTATCATAACAGAACAACTCAATCTTATTTAAGTCAGTGGCTATTAAGGATAAATGCCACAAGGGTTTAAAATCTCTTGGAATTAATTTTAGGGTTAATTATCAGATTTGTTTGCATATTTCACCCAAAAAATGAATTAATTTGAAGCTTATGAATTTGCATATTATTAAAAAAAAGTATGAAATGTGACTTATCATACTTTCATCTTGAAATAAAGACAAGAAACACATGGATGAGAAACTTTTTATTGGGCACTCGTGCCTCACCTCTGTCCCTGATTAACCTTACTTTTTCTTAAGAAGCTGGTGCCACCTATCACTGTGACATCACCTTGGCTCAGCCTCATGTGCCTTTTTTTAATTAATAACATATGGCCAAGGCACTCTCAAGTCAAAATCTATTCAAAAACCAGCCTGGAAAAACAATGAGACTACTTGAACCCAGGTAGCAAGATTTATCTCTAAAGTAGAAATATTTTCAAATTCACTATCATAGAGTTTTGACATAAGGCCACTATAGTTAGTTAGTAAGTCAGTCAGTCAGTCAGTCAGTCAGTCAGTCAGTTAAGTAAGTAAGTAATGGTTCCTTTGAGGGAATATTCCAAGAGATTATGTAAAAGCTGGTTAAAATATCACAAAATTTGAAATTCTCCAAAGCAGCTCATCATGTACTCAAAATGGTTGCTTGCAGCAAAATGCAGCACTTGCCTAATTTTGATAATATTTTTTTCCACCCAGACCAGCATGAATCCATTTGCTTAAAGATTTCTACGTTTAGATGTTTAGGGCAGAATTTTCCACCTGTGGGGTTGGGTTGGGGGACATCATTTTTGTACTACTTAGAAAGAAAGACATTTTACTTGGAATGCTCTGTTTCTGTCAGACATTCAGGTAATTATATCCAATTTGACTTTCTGTCTTACACGGTGCGCCTTTTAAAACTGTATAGCTTGGTTATTCTAAACATTACCCTATTTCTGTATGTATCTGCAATTATCTGGGGTTGCAAATGGTTTTCATAGGCTCAACTACAAGATTTTTATCCCAGTTTGAAAATACTTTGGAAGGTTCAAACATGGTACAAGCAGAGCTCAACTGGCTACTTGTTGAAGGCCCCCATCTTTTTTCATGTTTCCACATGCATCTTTTAAAAATGTACCACTGCTTTAAGAATTGAACTAATTTTAATGAGTGGATTCAATGTATGTAGCCATTCATCTTTTTCTTTTCTTGGACACCTTCCTTTTCTAGATGCTTGCTATCTTTCTCAGTGGTAGAAGTGATCCCTTGATGAGGATCGCTGTGCTATCCCAGCCAGTCTATAGGAATTGGATAGTTACTTAGGAATTATTTGCTGTCCCCTTAAGGGAATGCATCATGGTAAATGTAGTTAAAGGTATCCTGGGAAATGTAGTTCATGTCATGTGGCCACATCTGCATTCCTGATTGGCCACTAAATTGACCCTCGGGGGGTCAGGGGAGTTTTCTTCATTCTTGCCTGAACTCACGAACTCATGGCAGCTTCTTTCTATCACTACGAGATGGGTTAGGAGATAACCATCTTTTACTACGAGGCAGATATACAAAGGATTGGTCATTAAAGAAGAACTTCATCACAAACGTGAGTTATGAGGATACCTGATGAACCAATAAATGTTATGGACGTCTTGTTGAGTTATCTATCTGCATCTGTACAGCTTCAAATCCACATCTGTGCAGAAGGCAGAATAGTAAAAGATGTAGTCCTGAAACCCATCTGTATAAAGATTGTTAATTTGGATTTGTGATAAAGCAAAGTAATATTGAAGCCAGGAGTGAATATGCAATGTTAATCTAAACCTGCATGTATTATTCTCTCTCTCTCTCTCTCTCTCTCTCTCTCTCTCTCTCTGTGAGCATCAGTTTTTTTTTACATGCTGGTTGGATGGTGGGAGGGGTTGGAATTCCCCCACATGCTACAAACAAAGAGAACCAGTAACCCACCCACCACCCTCTTCTTTGCTCAATTTGTCTTCCTGCTATCTCAAAGACTCCATTTGCATAACAAGGAGAGTCAGATATTTCCCAGCTCTCAAAGGAAAACCAAACCTCTGTCTTTAAACCTTCTACAAATGCAGCAAGAGACTTTCAAACATCCTATTCTCTGGCTTAATCTGCGTCTTCCATTGTTGGCCAAGTAACCTTATAGCCTGTTTGGAATTGAAGGAAGGGGCCAGGTATTCCCCATCTATGTCTCTCTCCAGTTACAAACCCTTTCCAAACGCAATGGAAAGTTTGAGAAATCTTGCATGTATTGCTAAAAGGAAAGGCTTTGCATTTCTTATGCTCTCGGCTTCTTTGAAAAGGCAATAAAAGAGGCCTCTCCAGCTATTTTACAACCACTCTGGCCGGTTTATTGGGGTCATAAATCATTAGTGAAGGACTGTCTTCAAAGCAACGGAGCAATTCCTCCCCCCAAGTCACAAGGCTGATTCAAGCAAGGTATTTGAACAAAATAATTCAAGGAGCAATTTCTTTTGTTTAAAAGCCTAACGTTTCTTTATCTCCTCTCTTTACTAAAAAATTAAAAGCATAACATGGCCACAGTGTATGCAACTTACTGAAGTATTTTTCCTAATGAATGTTTCCCTTCCAGGGAAATCAGCTGACACTCAACTGTTAGCTTATAGCACCATCTGAAGTAGGCAATAAATTCCTTTGGGCAATCAGCAAACTTCATAGCCACAAGCCTCACCCCCCTAAAGAGAGAAATCAGACTCAAGTAAAGCAGCCTACATCTCCATCTGGTGGTCAAGAAGAAGAAATTTACAGTGAAGTTAAAGAATTCTTACCATTTTTTTCTCTTTTTTCAAGAGTGGGCAAGGAAGTCTTTTTTTCTCTTCAGCACACCGCTACATATGGGGCTCAAAGAAAAATCTCCCTGAAACTATTATGGACAATTTAATCAACTTAATTCAGAGGTCCCAAGAGTAACTGCAACCTAACATGGGCATAGCAACAGCGTCTTCCTGACCCTCTGCTGCCACCTTGTGAAGCAAGCGACAATTATAGGCATATTTCTGCATTCCACCCTCAAGTCTTCAGACTATGCTATGCATATTTCTGCATTCAGCCCTCTAGTCTTCAGACTTCGCGATGCAACCTCTAGTGCTCCCTTGTGTTGCAAGCTCACAATGCACCCTAGAAGCAGCCATATTGTGTGCTGTGCTAGCATCGCTCAGACTCTGCAGTGCCACCTACATGCTCAAGTATTAAATCCAGCAGCAATTCTAATTTCTGCTACCTGCTTGCAGCGCCCCCAATACAAAAAAAGGGAATTGCACAGAAAACTACTAAAATTTTCTAAATTTCTTCCTTTGCCAATTTGAAGCATGGCAACTTCCTCAGCCATGACAGATGTTTCTGATGTACCAGAAGACCCAATTCCTCCACCCACCCTTATTGTAAATGTGGAGCCTGATTCCCGAAACCCAGTTTTAAATGTCCAACCCTCTGGAGAAGCCACGATACCTCAGAAGGCCTACGACCTCAGACAGCATAGGAAGCTTACCTCACCTGCTGTGACATGCTTCAGAGAGGATTGGGAAAGGCAGTATCGCCATCATGCAGATGCATAGACGGAGCTGGTCAAGATCTGTGACACCCCCAAAAGCAAGTTGCCCCTTGAGAGCCTCTTCCTGATGCAGAAGGAGTTAGAGGAGCACCTTGCATGGTGGAGAGATAGTGAAAATAAGCTTAAATACATACAGTCAAACCTGGAAGACCCAGAGCTCCAGGAACACATTCATTGCTTCAAGGAGGCGAACAAAGAACGTGAAGACAGCATTCGGGAAGGCAGAAACTCCCTCCAGGCCACACTCCTCATTGCACTACAGAAGGAGCAAATACTGAGGGAGAAGATCACATCCAACAGAGATCTTCAATCACAAGCAGCTTCTTCCTACCACTCAAAGAAAGCCTCCTCCCTCCATCCCAAACTGGCTAGATCGCAGGCAAGTTCTAGTGTCTCATGCTAATTCTCTGCTAACGGCTCTCACCATCCTTCCAGAGCATCCTCCCGTCGCAGTGGCACATCTCAGGCCTCCAAAGCAGCAAGTTATGCCAAACAAGCTGTAGAAGCCCAGGTTGAAGCTGCAGCAGCAGAGGCAGATTTATGTATTACGACAGAGGTGATATGGCAGAAGGCTGAACTGGCCAAACAACAAGCAGAAATGGCCAAAGCTCAGGCCCAACAACAAGCAGAAATAGCCAAAACTCAGGCCCAAGTGGAGTTACTCGAACGACAAAGAGAGATGGCAGCGAAAACAGCACGGGCCACAGCATGGCAGAAGGCGGCCAATGCTGCCTCCCTCAACTTCGACCTCGAATACTTGGGAGAAGAGAGCCCAGATACATGGGTCAAGGCCTACATGGATGAGCAGCACTCACTACAAAATAAGCAAATGGACAGGGATGAATCTCAACCACAGACTCTACACGTCAGTTACACAACTGATGTTGTATGACCTAAAGTACGAGATTCACTTCCTACCAACAGCAAACCTTCCCCAACTGATGTTGTACGTACTAAGATCCGAGATTCTCTTCCCAGCACCAGCAACCCTACTGCAATGTCTCACACCCTGCTGGCCGAGCAACGTAACCCACCAGTGCTCACAACAACTTCTCGACGAGTCGACATGCCATCAACGACAATTGCCACACTCAATCCACAGGCAACAGTGTTCCTGCCACAACGTCAATACCAATCCAGCTCCCAGGCACCACAAGGTAACCGCGCCCAGCCTACACAGCAGCGTGACGCTCGACCATCGACCCCAGTGTGGGAGAACGACATCCTCCATAAGTACTGGGAGGAAGACTACAACCCATCATTATTATTTTTTTGTAAATTTTATTTGAGTTTTCACAAAGAGAAAAAAAAATACAAATAAAACATCTTTTTTGAAAGCAGCATAATCCTGGGTTACATTTCTTCATACAGACACAAATTCAGGTTCATGCTCATTTTTATATTCTATTCCATATCTTATTACTATTTTACATTTTCTGCATAGCTTCTCCCCTCTTTTATTTTTTTCAATTTTATTTTAATTATCTCACCTCAATTCAGATCATTGTATTTATATTTTTTGTCTGTCCTGTTTCAATTATCTATTATCTTTTCTCATTAAACAAAATTTCTCCTGTAGTTACTGATTGGAGTATGATGCCTTTATATCTTTTCCCTAAAGTTGTAACATTCAATATAATAACTTCCATTCGGATTCTGCTTGGTACATTCTTAAAATACACACTGTATTCTTAAAAAAAGAAAAAAAATTATAAATGTATATAATTAAAACAACATTCCATTCCAATTCAATTCTATCATTAATATTAATATTCATTAAAGTCTTAACATCTTTAACATTACTTTTCAATTAAATATCATACTTCTATGGGAACAATTATAAGCTTTCCATAGTTAATTCCCCCCCCCCTTCACTTATATTTTATAAAACATTAACTAATTAAAATGTTCCCATTCCTTCTTAATTCAATTTTCTCATTTATTTCATTTCACTTATTTTATTCACAAACATTTCACTAAATTACACTAACTATTTTATCCCTCATTTTAATCATACGTTGTTTCCAATTTTGTAAAGTTATTTCTATTACTAATATAACAATACAATCTTATGTACCTTTACAGAATCCCTTTTTCAGTTAGATTTTCACCCATTATCTCTAAATAGGTCCTCTTTCTCTATATCTTGTTCCGGTCCTTTGTAACTTCTTTTCCTTTCCTTCTTCCCTCTCTCCTTCTCTCTCCCCCTTTTTCCCCCTTGTCTCTCTATCTCTATTTCTCTCTTCTGTATTCCCCTTTTCTGTTGCTTTCCAGTATTATACTTATTTTTCGAATTATTTTTCTTTTCTTTGGTTGTTTTTTAAGTCTTAAATTCTCCATTCTCTTTCCCCCCTTTCCTTTTTCTTCCCCACATAGAATTACTTGTTCATTAAAGATGGCTTCTTCTTTGTCCCAGTCTTCTTGTTTTGCAGTCTTTTCTTGTTGTTTCTCATAGTTCCAAATCTTCATTTCTAAGAATTGAAAGATGAAGCCAAAAGAACCCTTCCCTTCTTGTGCATCTTCTTTGTACTTTTTAAGTTCCATTTTCAATTCATCCAGAAGTGGTGCCATTGTATAAATTTTTAAACAACCACCCAATTGATTTTAGTCATTCAAATATAATAACCAAAAATCCAAAGATCACCAAATAATCCAAATACACGCAAGCTGTTTCTTTTTTGCTCTTTTTTTTTTCACTTTCTCTTCCTGGGGTTACTATTTAGTTGCAAAGTTTCAGTTAAAATGTATCTTTTAGAAGTCTTGTTGAAGTTTTACTTTAGATTCTTTTTAATTCCAGGCAGTCTCCTCCCTCTTCCAGATCCTGCCCTTATTCTTTTTCTCTCCCTTCCTGCTTATGAAAAAGAAAGTTTTTAATGTCCAGAAATCTTTATTATTCCTTTGGCATTTTGTTTTATTTTCAGCTTAATTGCCTATTGATGTCAAAGCGGATTTTTCCGATTTCTTATTTAAGTCTCTTAGTTGTCAGTATAGGGAAGGAGAGAGAAGGGGAATAAAAGCCAAACCTTTCCCTTTTCACTTTCCTTCGCTGCTTCCGACTCTTCTTTGGGAGCGATGTTATTTTTTGTAAGTTTAAATTCCAGGGTACCTTGGTTGTTGCTTTTACAATTTAACCCAGTCAGCCAAAACTTTCACTTCTTATCTTCCTCCTGGACATTCTTTTCCAGTCAAGTTTTTCTTTGTGGTGGCCATTTTTGACCACTGCTGCAACCGCCTTCGGGAAAGGGAGTAATGGCCAGCTGAGGAAGAGAGATGCGGCTCTCCTTGACCCTGCTGGCAGTCTCCCCCCCTTCACCACCTCTACGGGGTGGCTTAGCCCCGAAACCAGCTGGCTCGGGGCGCTCCAGCGGCGAGCCCAGACAGAAACCACGCACGATCGCGGGTTTCTGTTTGTCGCCAAAGCCCTTCAAACTGGAAATCCCTCAACTACAACCCATCATTGACTTACACCCCAAATCCACCCACGAGAATCCAGGGGGAGAACCCTCAATGTCAATACCCCCCCCAACTCAGTAAATGCTGAATATTACTGGAGAAACTTGGCTGTACAGAGTGGAAAGCTAAATTTGCATGCCAACGGAGTTTGCGGATTCTCTGACAAGCCAGGTAGCGAGTATCTAGTATGGAAGAAACTCTTCCTGTGTCCCGTTCAGGTGGCATGCCTGAACCCTGATGAAATAATCGGACACTTGATAGCATGGCTAGGGCCACAGTCTGCCAAAATACCGAGGGCACTTTTGGCATCCCACTTAGACGACCCAGCCGCTGCCCTACAGTTATCATGGAAAAGGCTTGACAAACTGTATGGCGCTTCCGAGGACGTAGAAGCAACACTCTTGGATAGCCTCAACAGTTTTCCTAAAATTCCTATCGACAAGCCTTGCTGAATCATAGACCTCGCTAACATACTTGTCCAGCTGAGAATGGCACAATGGGATCCTAATTTACCAGCACTCGCCTGTCTCGATCACGTCAACACACAGAACAAAATTGTTTGAAAACTTCCGCAGGTGCTAATTGAAAAGTGGCTCCAGTTGACTGACATCTTCATGGCCAAGGGTCACCACCACTTTATACCCTTCACACTTCTTGAAGAATTCGTGGCCCACCAGGCGACAGTGTGCAACACACACCAGGCCCGTGGACTCAGAGCTGTTAGTCCTCCTAATGACAGAATGAACAACAGCAACCATATATCACCCTAAGGCCCTATGCACACTACCAGGGAAAGACCTTTCATGGTTGTCCATAACACCGAGATCGACTCCTCATCCACACACAGTTGGGGAGAGAACTCATCAGATACAACCCAATTTAGATCTCTGAACACAAGGAGAATACAGTTTTATCCTATGCACAACACTCGTCACTCGCTGAACAGCAGCACTGGGTTTGCAGCAAAATCACTGACCCAATGAAAAGAGTTGCTAAGGGAGTACCAATACTGCTATAGGTGTTGCGAATCCAAACACCCATCCAAGTACTGCACAACCAAGGTGCAATGCAACTTATGCCATAGTGACCAGCACCCGACCACGCTACATCCAGACTCTGGGCCACCACCGCAGATATCTCGTAAACCTCCTTCAGACAAGGAGCCTCAACGTAACACAGAAGCATGCAGGGCTCCTCGGCAGTCTGACAAACCGCAACCAAAACCAAGCATGAGTGTCAACTGCACAGCACTGTGCGCCGGTTCACCATGCCCTCGTTCGTGTCTTCCCATCTGTTTAGCCAAAGTGTATCCTGAAGGAAGCCCTGAAAATGCCATTAAAATGTACATGTGGATAGACACTCAAAGCACCTGCACCCTGGCCAGACCCGCATTCTTCAACCTCTTTGAGGTGCAACAGAATGAACTTCACTTCACTGTATCAACGTGCCATGGACCAAGAAGCACAGTGGGGAGGAGAGCTACTGGACTCTGCAGAGTCATTAGATGGAAGTACCCGATTCCCACTACTGCCCATATTTGAATGTGATGGGGTACCAAATGACCGCAGTCAGATCACAACACCTGAGGTCATAAGTAGCATGCCTCACCTACAGCACCTGGCTCATCACTTTCCCGCTCTAGATCCTACTCTTGCTGGAAAATAATGCCCCACGCACCTTTCTCTTCTCCAAGTCAGTCAGCGGTCCTGTAGACAGCCCAGTGGCCATCAAATCTCCACTAGGATGGGGGATCGTAGGAATTGTCAGTGACGATTGGATGCAGGCTCCAACCCAGGCAAATGCCTTAGCACCATCCATTCCAACAGCCTTCCAACTCCCTTTAACGCCATCAAAAACAAGAATGTCATTCCATACATCCACTAAGACCCTCTGCATGGGCATATGCCTTCGCAACACCCTTTCCAACAGCTTCCCAACGTCCTTTGACACCATGGAAGCAAGTGTACCATTTCAATCCTAAAAGGCCACCAGAGGTGACCAGCAGACTTGCACCAAGAGGCCGAACTTGAAGATTGAACCTCAATCTTGATCGAACCTTTGCATGCTTTGCTTTGTTTGATGCTTTATTAATGTTTACTGTCTTTTTTAGTTATATAGTTATACGTTATTCAGTTAATATTACTGTCTACTGCTTATATTAGTTTATAGTTAATTTTTTTTTCTCTTCTCTTAGTAGTGGAATTTACAATTCCAGGCAAGGAGTGTGCTGTCCCAGCCAGTCTATGGGAATTGGATAGTTACTTAGGAATTAATAAATATAATTTGTTATGGATGTCTTGTTGAGTTATCTATCTGTATCTGTACAGCTTCAAATCCACCTCTGTGCAGAAGGCAGAAAAATCGCTATTATCTGTTATATATTAGCATGGGTCACATTTCTGTATGTACATTATTTGCAGTCATCTGTATTATCCTAATCTTGACATTTTGTAAAAATAAATCAAACACAACAAAAATTAACCAAAATAACAAGTTTGAATGAAGTTCTGAAACTGCTTGATAAACTACCAAATCTTATATGAAAAAAAGTATAATACATGTAAAATATTTAATAATAATTTATCAACAAGACAAATATAGAAAAATATTTTAAGTACTCTATATAATGCAGTCACAAGAGAAATTGGCTTGAAATTTGCATGTGGCTCTGAAGAAGAAACTTGCTTACTGCAACTGTTAATTGCTAATCAGTTGCATCTCCTTGGTGTTTTGCTTCTTTCCTCACTAAATTTCTCAGTGAACTTTCAAAGGCTTAGCATTTAAAAAGATACACTAATTACTTTTTTTAAAACTCCCACCTACGTTTCATAACTTGTGCTGTTTGATTTATTAGCATTTTCAGACGATGTAGAGAGAAAGTTCTTATGTCTTGTATCTAGATTATAAATCATTTACATAGTGGAAGAAGGACTTGAAAAACAAGGGAAAGCTCCAGATTGATTTTGGAATTATTTGTTCCATTCCATTCTATATATCTCTATTTTACTCCTAGATTGTCCAGCTCTCTTGCTTTTTAGATTTTAAAATATGGGATGTAGAATTGGGAAATAAAGAACTGGGTCTTGTACATTGCCTTTATTATTTCATCTTTTTAAAAATGTTATAGCATAGTTACTGGATAATTTATCAATTAAATAATAATTTATAAATTAAAATATTAATAAATGCTCCTAAAAGGCACTTGGGTGTTGGAGTAATGTGGGGATAGGCACAGAATGAGGGAGATGATGAAGAGGAGAGGATGGATTCAACTAGTTGGAAAGTTGGCAAGAAAAGGGCAGACACTGCAAAGAAAATGAGAAATAGAGAAAGTAGGCAGCATCAACAATGGTAGAGATTGTTGCTTTAATTAACTTTTGTGAGTTAGCTGACATGTTATGCTATAGAAAGAGCTAAATTTGAAGGGTTTGTCATTTTTTGTTTCCTGCTTTTGTTGTATCTTCAGTAACTCAGCACATTAATTTTAATGTTAAAACAGCTAAAACAATCATTGGAGTCTGGATTGATTGTATTGTCTCCTCTAGGATCATGCATCCGTTGTAGCAGAAGCCCAATGTTGGGGTAGATCAGATTGATTTAAAACAGATTTTGGTTTTAATTTACTCTGAATGGAGCAGATGACTCTCAACTGGCTGCACTCGTATTCTAAATCACCATAAAGCTTTGGTCTGATGTTTGGGAGCATCTCTGGGCTTCAAATCAACCAGGCCGTCATGCCAAAAAGAGAGCAAACTAGGAGTCTTTGTCATGTATGAAAATGTATCACTGTGGTGGGGAAGGCAGAGATAGAGTGGAAATATTGGACCATTCTTGATCTTAAAGAGTGGGAAGATCTTGGAAGAAGATTCTTTGTTTTCCTATCTGTCCTAAGTAGTTCTGAGACAAAAAAATTAAACTATCAGGTAGCTATTAATTGTAGTAAGCATAAGCATTATTTTTTATGGAAAAAATAAATTGTTCCCCTACATTTCTGCTTATACTTTAACAATGAACCAGAATCACTTTTTATTATAAAAACAGATTAGAAGCAAAAATCAAAATATGGTGTTCAAAATTCTTCAACATTTGGGGCACTTGTGAATCCCTGCAGGAAAGATAAGCTAAATACGTTTTTGAAGAGGGGATGTTGTAAATCTCTCCATTTACGTAGGGTGCATGTTACCCCATCACCTCTAGCCCCTTCCATGTTTATAGTCAGTAACCTAAGACAATATTCCATTTCTTCTCATATGCTGGATGAATGGTTGGGCAAGTTACATGACTATTGTGTCAAGTCAATAGCTAATTGTCTATACTTAATTCTAATTTTGATGTTTTTTTTCTTATAGAACTTTTCAAGATACACTGCTTCACTTACAGTAGTGAAATGCTTCTTAAACCAAGATGATATTATTATTTTTTCTTTCTAAGCAATTTTGTCCATTATTTTTCTTATGTACACTTTGAGGTCCTGACTTTTAGTTAACACTTTTAAAATGGAAACTGTCTGAGATCAGGTAAACTCAAGACCAGACAAACTCCAACCTTGCAACATGTTCTGGTTACCTACATGCCACCATGGTAATGATTTGATTGTAGTGAACTGACATTTATTTATTTATTTATTTATTATTTATTTATTTATTTGATTTGCCAATTGTTTACAAGATAATAAGTATAAGTGTATACATAGTTGTGAATACATGAAATGGGTATATATAAGAAAAATAAAAGAAGAATAATCCTTGGATGTGCTGTTGAGCCAAAATTGCTGCTATAGTTGTGATATTTGCTTACCTGGGAAGAAATCTCACTGAAAACAGTGAGCTGCATATTTCAGCCACACTGCCTTAGTGCTTTAGTTCTGAATATTCATCAATACCACTATTTTTGAATGTAAAATTCTGAATGTAAAAACTCAGAATTCACTTCTAAATATCCATGTACAGGATTGTCCTGAGAAATTTTGTCAAAAAAATATACAAAAAGAAATGTGTTGGCTTTTCTTAGTGTTTTTCTCTCTTTTGTGTAAGGGCTGGGAATGGTTATGGCATAGCATTCTTTTTTAAAAAATAAAATGAAATCATTTTCTAAAACTACAATATTACTATACTTATTTACCGCAGACGAATTTGAACTTGCACAACGTATGAATTTGGCTAACTAACTTTGATTTATTGTAATGAAACAGAATAAAAATGACTGTTGTTCTGCGAAATTGTAGCTGTCGCAGTGTCCTTGTGGACTCATGATTGCCATTTGTGATCTTCCTTGCCAGTTCTCCATAATGGGGAAGCTGGCAGGAGGTTGGCAGGAGGTTGCAAGTCAATACTGCTCCAGTTACTTTTTCACTTACCTGCCCGCTCACCCACTTGTCTATGCTCCATAGTTCCAGCCCATGGCACCTGCTGCCCCCATCCTACCCCCGTGACTGCTGTGCACTCATTGCTCTCACCTAGAGCACCTGCTGGCTGGCCTGCTTAACTGAAACTGGAACAATTATAATAGAAGGCATGAACTGCCTACCTGCAGCAGTATCTTTCACCAATTTTCCTCCGGATTTTTGTCTAGATTGGCTTATAACTTCTGGCTGGGAAGCTATAGAAAGAAGGTCTTCTTTAGTACTGACAATGCCTCTCTCAGAGAGAATCCGTCCTTGTTTAAAAGAGGCAATTATTTAAACTCCACTTAAGAAACTTATCTTGGATGTCTCAGAAATAGACAATACAGGCCTGTCTCTAACCTTCTATGCAGTGGCGGATTAAGGCTCACTGGTGCCCTAAGCACTGACAAATTTTGATGCCCCTCCCTCCTTTGTACATACAAGGTTTTTTACAAATCTTAATTGTTTTTTTTCTTTCTTTCTCAACTTTGTGGTGCCCCCTTTGGGCCTGGTGCCCTAAGCACATGCTTAGTCTGCTTAATGGTTAATACACCACTGCTTCTATGGTTCTAGGACAACCAAGTTGTCCTAGAAGGCGCCAATTACCTTTCAAACTGAATTCAGAGCAGGCTTCATAGTTAAGGTAGACTTGGTGGCCTAACAGAGTCTCTTTATATAGACATCAACAAAGAGAGTGTAATTCTTTTGGTTCTTTGTGGTCTTTCAGTAGCTTTTGATACAAACAGGGTTTGATTACCTGAAAGATACTATTTCTCAGGAGGATTTCAGATTGTCACTTGGGGATAGTGACCCTTAAAGCAGATATTATGCTATGGTTTCCCCCAGAACTCTGTCTTGTCTCCAGTGATTTTTAATATCTATGTGTAATCAGTGAAGGAAATCTTCAATAGATCTGGGGCTGAATACTATCAGTATGCTGAATCTATTCCTTTATGGCATCTTTGGGATATGCTGTGGCTGCCCTGAATGCTTGCTTCAAGTCGGAAATAGACCAAATGAGGGATAATAAAAATAAACTGAACCTAGACAAGAATAAGATACTCGTTGTGAAAAGCCACAAGTGCAAAGAAATAGTAGTTTTGCCTTTTCTAAAAATGCAGAGTCTTCCAGAAGGAGTAGATATGCAATTTGTGGGTGGTTCTAGACCCAATTCTTTCTCTGATTTCCCACAATGAGGTAATAGTCAGGAATGCCTTTTCTTAGTTTAGTGTGTCCCTTTCTGGAAGACAAGGGTTTTTATAACTTGCTGTACCTGCTGGTTACCTCCTAGCTTGATAATTGTAATGCACTCTACATGGTGCTGCTTTTTTTTTTAATAAAGTTTTATTGAGTTTTAACAAAACAAATAAAACATCTTATTTGAGTACAGCATCGTTCCGGATTATCACATTTCCATACAGACACAATTTCATATGCATATTCATCTTATGTATTCAACTTCATATCTTATTACTCTTTTTCCAACTTCTCACTATTTCTCCCTTTACTTCTCTTAATTTTCTTTTATGGTTATCTCATTTTCTTCTTATTCAATTGTATTTCTTTTACCTAAATTTCTATATCTTTTTATTCATTGTACTTATACTTTTGTCTGTCTTGTTTACAATTTCATATGTTCTCTTCCAACATTCTTAAGAAGCAAAATTCCCCCTATGATTGCCAATCAAAGTGCAACACCTTTAAATCTTATTGTTATTGTCATATGAAATCTCATGAAACATTGAATTTGTGCATTCTAAAATTATAACATTCAAATTTCTAATATCTATTTTATATCATATAGATCTCATCATTCAGACTCTGCTTGGTACTTTCCCTTGAAAATGTAAAAAGAAAATTCTATGTAAAAATATAAAATATTCTAAAAAAAGACACATAGCAATATATAAACGTCACCTATATATATATATAACCAAAGATCCATATATGTATGTATGTATGTATGTATGTATGTATGTATGTATATATATGTGTGTGTGTATGTATGTATGTATGTATGTATATGTATATGTATATGTATATGTATATGTATATATGTGTGTGTGTGTGTATATATATATATATATATATATATTTGATTTGCCAATTGTTTACAAGATAATAAGTATAAGTGTATACATAGTTGTGAATACATGAAATGGGTACATATAAGAAAAATAAAAGAAGAATAAGAGAAACAATAGGACAGGGACGGTAGGCACGTTGGTGCGCTTTATGCACGCCCCCTACAGACCTCTTAGGAAAGGGGTGAGGTCAATAGTAGACAGTCTAAGGTTAAAGTTTTTGGGGTTTGGGGAAGAAACTACAGAGTCGGGTAGAGTATTCCAGACATTGACCACTCTATTGCTGAAGTCGTATTTCCTGCAATCAAGTTTGGTGTGCGGTTAACTTTGAGTTTGTATCTATTGTGTGCTCTTGTGTTGTTATGGTTGAAGCTGAAGTATTCATTGACAGGTAGGACATTGCAATGTATGATTTTATATACCATGCTTAAATCAGACCGAAGACGGCGTAATTCAAGGTTTTCTAGTTCTAGAATTTCAAGTCTGGTGGCATAAGGTATTCTACAACGAGTAGAGGAGTGGAGAACTCTTCTTGTGAAATATTTCTGGACTTTCTCAATTGTGCTAATATCAGATATGTAATGTGGGTTCCAGACTGATGAACTGTATTCGAGTATTGGTCTAGCAAATGTTTTGTATGCTCTGGTTAGTAGTGTGATATTACCAGAGAAAAAGCTACGTAGGGATTAGGTTAACAACTCTTAATGCCTTTTTGGCTATGTAGTTGCAGTGGGCTCTAGCACTTAGATCATTAGAGGTGAGTATTCCAAGGTCCTTTACAGAGCTTGGGTCATCAACAAGATCTTGACTATTCAGCTTGTATTTTATTTTCTGATTTTTTTTGCCAATATGTAAGACAGAGCATTTATTTGTTGAGATTTGAAGTTGCCATTTGTATATATATTAACACCTGGGCACAAACAGATCCCCCCTGATACCTCCAGCTCAAACACACACCAACCAGGCACCCAGATGAAACCCAGCTTCCTAACTAATGATAGCCGTCCATTTACCCGAAGCCAAGCTGCACTAAAGGCCTCCAATAAAGTAACACAATGCTGCCAGCCAATCAAGATACAAAAAGATCAAGATACAAAAATTTCCAAATGGCTGGTAAGCAGGAACCATCGCCAAAACCGAACACTTCAACAACAGAATAATCAGAGAAGCCATAGAGATAGAAAAACGCCCACACAGCATGAATAAAAGAGATGACACCTCCCGCTTACCAGCCATTTGGAAACCCGCCTCATGAACAGACGAGTACCTAACATGATGAATGACACCAGACCCACACCCACGAGGGGCCACACAAGATGCCACCACCACACTTCCACGTAAAAAGCAAACTCACACCCACACAGAAGATGAGACACGACCACAGACCAGAAGCCGCACTGCAGCTGCATCACTACCCACTTCAAACCCCTGAGCCATACATGAAGCGAACTGACCCCACCATGAAGATGCAGCATGACCACGAACCTCTCGAAAGCCAAACAGCAAGATCACAGCTCACCAGCTCAAATCCCCCAGTAACTAAGACCAACCTGAGCACAACCAAGCCCCCACCTGAACAGAACACACCTCCAGCCAATCAGAACATGGCCAACCACCCAACCAATCAGAACACAGCCAAAACCCCTACCAATGAGAACACACCCCCAACCAATCAGAACACAGCCAAGCCCCACCCAATCAAGTCACACCCCACTAGCAGTTAAAAGGAAGAAGCAGCTAAAGCTCACATCACTCTGAGAAGCACAGAGCTGAAGACAGAAGCCTGAAGATGATGAATGAGACTTCATCGAAACGTTGCCTAGATACTTCCAATCTTACGTGGGAGAAAACCCGAATAACCTAAGATCCACATACAAATACCATGAACCTCAGAAATATATATATATATATATATATATATATATATATATATATATATATATATATATATATATATATATATATATATATATATATATATATATATATATATTTTCTGAGGTTCTCGGGTATTTAGGCGTGGATCTTGTTCGTTCTCCTCTTAAGACGGTGAGCAGGCTGTCAGTCCCACTGCCCATCTTCGGGCTGGTGTAATGGTGGCTTAGTGCCAGTGCAAGCAGTGTGTGACCGGGCTGCCATCTCTCTTATATACAAGTCTTGTATATAAAGAGAGATGGCAGCTCCGGTCACACACTGCTTGCACTGGCACTAAGCCGAAAGCAACAGCCTGAAGATGGCGAGTGGGACCTCACGAAACGTTGCCTAGATACTTTGAATCTTACGCGGGAGAGAACCCTGAATAACCAAAGATCCATATATATATATATATATATATATATATATATATATATATATATATATATATATATATATATATATATATATATATAGGAGGTATTTCCAGTCATTGTTAGTTGACGCCTATTAATTGTAGCAGTTTCAGCAGACTCATCTGCATCATCATCAGGCTCTGTATTATGTAATACAGAAGCCTGATGATGGCAGATGAGATTCTGCTGAAACGCTGCTACAACTTTTTAAAAGAACAACTACAATGACGTGGGAAAATACCCAACTTTCAAGCCGAACACTTACATGTAAGTACCCGCTAAAACTTAAGAAACATATATATATATATATATATATATATATATATATATATGTGTGTGTGTGTGTGTGTGTGTGTGTGTGTGTGTGTGTGTGTGTGTGTGTGTGTGTATTACATATATATATATATATAAACATTTGTTTTCTGAGGTATATACATATATACATACATTAGTAAACGAAATAGTTATTCAAAATCATTCTAGTACTGGTATGAACCTTGTAAATCTTTCACGTTTCTTTTCAATATCTATCAATCTTTGAGAACAATTGAAATGTTTCCCTCCCTTCTTCATTATCACTGAACTGTTAATAAGCATACCATTGGATAGTCATACAGTTTTATCTTATAAATTATGTACTATTAATAAGCAAAATAATTATTCAAATTCATCCTAATCACTGGTATAAATTTCCTTATAATCTTTCACATTTCTTTTCAATATTTTATCAATCTTTAGAAACAATTGCAATGTTTCCCTCTCTTCTTTATTATTGCATTAATTATAAATAAACATACCATTACATAACAATACCGTTTTATCTCATAGATTATTTATTTATTTCATTTCTAGATTATTTACTTATTTCATTTCTTATTTCATTAGAGTATTCTACTGTCACAACACTATTTTTTGTACCTTTGCAGAATCCTCACTTTTAACTTAATTTAGCCATTGTCTCTGTGTTTTCTAGCTGAGCAAATACCTTTAATCCTAGTATGTTTCCCTTTTTCTTTATTTCCTGTTTTTGTCCCTCATAAGTTCTTTCCCTTTCTATCTTTCCCCTTTTTCTCATCCCTTTTTTATACCCTTCTCTCTCTAATTTTCCTTCTGTAGTTTTCTTTTCTGCTTCTCCTCACTGTTATACTTCTTTTTCAGACTATTTTTCTTTTTGGCTGTTCCCTTTGATCTCAAGCTCCTTTCCCCTTTTTTCCCCTTTTTACCACACTTTGCATTATTTGATCATTGAAAATGGCTTCTTCTTTGTCCCACCCTTCTTCTTGCTCTTGCTTTTCCTTTTGCTTTTCATAGTTCAGGATCTCCATTTCAAAAAATTCATTTCAAAAAATATGAAGCCAAAGGATCTTCCTCCCCTTTCTGCATCTTCTTTCTGTTTTTTAAGACTCATCTTCAATTCCTCCAGGAGTGATGCCATTTTAAACACTTTTGAACAACCACCCGATTGACTTTAAGTAAAAACAGAAAAAGAAAGAAAAAACCAATGCCAAAAACTTTTTTTTTAAATCACCAAATGATCCCAGACTGTTCCTTCTTGTTTCTTTCCTTTACTTTTCCTTTCTGTGGGTTACTGTATCTTTTAATAACATTTCAGTTACAATGTATCCTCAGGAGTCTTTTCAAAGTTTCACTGTTAATCCTCTTTATTTTTCCAGGTGGCACTCCATTTTTTCATTATTCCAAGTCCCACCCTTTTGCCTCCACACTTCTCCTTTTTAGGGCTTTAAAATGACCAAGAAAAAATCTTTATTCTCCTTTTGACACTTAGATTTCAGCTTAAGGTTGCCTATTAGTGTCAAAATAGATTAATATAAATTTCTTTCCATACCATTTGTAATTGTTAATATAAAGGTTAAAAAAAGAGTTTTTAACCTCCTTTTCTCTCTCCTTTGCCGCTTAAAGATCTTCTTTCAGAAGTATCCCTCTAGGTGCTTTTAGATTCAGGGTACCTTGCTTAGATATTCTCTGTTGTTTAGCCCGGTCTGTCTTGCTTTCCTCTTTGTCTTCCTCCTGCACCATCTTATCCAGTCGGGTTCTTCTTTGAGGTGGCCATTTCTGACCACTGCTGCAACTGCCTTCAGGGAAGGGAGTTTAGACCAGCCAAGGAGGAGAGATGCAGCTCCCCTCCACTCGACTAGCAATCTCCCCCCTCTTCACCACCTCTATGGGGTGGCTTCAGCCCCAAATCCAAAGGATCAGGGCGCTCCAGCGGCGAGCACAGATCGAAACCGCACACGATCACGGATTTCGGTCTATCGCTGAAGAGACCCAAACTGGAAGCCCATGGTGCTGCTTTGTGACTAGTCCACAAGCCTCAGTATAAAAGTTAGCAACAAGTAAATCCTTCCGGTTTGTCGGCTTCATGAAAGTGCAGGATTTGCGATCCTGCGCGATCCCCGCCGTGTTAGCCGCTTTGATGCCTCCGATTTATTGATCTGAGGCTAGGCAGCCATGAAGAGGCAGCTCAAGATAGGAGGGATCCGGACAGGGGTTGGGGTCTCGCAGACCCTTCCCCACCGGCTTAACCCTCTTCTCAAGCGAGAGCGGCGGTCTGTAATGGTCGCCACAAAGAAGCTGACAGCTGGACAAGATAGTGCTGGAGGAAGAGAAAGTGCTGAAGTGAAAGTTTCTTGGCTGAACTGGACTATAAGATACAAGTAATACAAGTAATATCCTGAAAATTCGGATTTTTTGAAAGATATTCCAGAAGAGATTTACAAGCGGGCAAGCAGAGTGAAAGTGTTTTAAGAGAAAGTTTACTCTCCTTCCACATGGACTTAACAAATGGATATTGAAAATCCTGCTATTTTATAGAAGGTAAAAATTTAAAGCTTTCTGTTATAAGTGGAAGGAGAGGACAAAAGAAAATTTTCATTAAGATTTTGCTGGAGGAGATGCCTGGAAGATTTTGAGATTGGAAGTTAATTGTAATGAGACTTTAAAATACAGATTGGGTTTTTTTTCCTTGCCAACTGATATTACCCCAGGAAGAAAAAGTGTGAAGAACTTTGTGTTCTGTTTGGACTGTTTGATGACTTTGGGATTTTGGGGAATTGTTTTAAATTTTGAATTATCTTGGTTGTTTTAAAAAGAAGAAGAAGAGAAAAAGAAGAAGAAAAGGTTTATAATGGCTTTATCTGTTGATGAACTGAGAGAGGATAAAAAAAGAAGGTAAAGACGGTGTGAGAGAAATTTTTTGCTTTTAGAAATGGCGCTTGCTACTTATCAACAAGCATAGCAATTAATGGAGGATACAGAAGAAGAAGAAGAAGAAGAAGTCATCTTTAATGAGTCTAAAAGGACATAAGACTTAAAAAAAAACATCCAAGAAAGAGAAAAATAAGATGCATAATCAATATACTGTTAGAAAGCAAAAGAAAAGAGAAATGTAACAGAGGGGGAGCAAAGGGGGTAAAAAGACCAGATGGGATAAGATAGGGAAGGAAGAAGGGGGGAAAAGCCAAAAAGGTATGAAATAAGGTGTGGAGAAGAAATCTTTTTTAATGGATAATGGGTAATGCATAACTTTGTTTCAAAATGTTTCTGCAAGGTACATGATAGTATTGTAGTATTTGTACGTGATAATTAGAATTTTATAAGGCTTAAGTAAAGATTAAAATATTAAAGGTTTAATAATGATAGATTTTAAGATTTAATAAAAATATTAAAAGGAATGTCTAAAACATTTAGTTTAAGTATAGAGTTTAATTGACTATTGTGTGGATGTTCGTACAAAACTTATTATTATGGTATTTGTTTTTGAAATAGATAATTGGAATGCTATGAGATTTAATGTTTTATATATTTAATTACTTTATGGATTTACTATTTTAGTAAGTAGAATGTACTAAGCAGAATTAGATAGGGAATTAGATGTTAATGTAGGGGAGCCGGATGGAAAGGCATCATACTTCAATTAGTGATTTCAGGAGAAATTTTTTTTTTTTTTTTTCTAATATGAATGAGATAAATGGATAATTGAAAAGAATGGACAAAAGATACAAATACAATGATTTAAATTAAGATAGAAATAAATAAAATAGAATTAAGAAGAGTGGAAAGCGGGAGAAGTTATAATAAAGATATAGAAGGGTAATAAGATAGGTAATGGTATATAAGTTGAACATGAATTTAATTGAAGTCCATACAAAGAGAAGTAATCCGGGGCCAAGCTACTTTTAAAAGAAGTTTTATGCTTTTGTGTTTGTGTGTGTATGTCTGATTGAGATTTAATAAAACCTTGGGAGAAAGCGAGAGGAATATTTGTAAACAAGGCAGAGGGAAATATGAATATGATGAGTATAAAATGGATAAATATAGAAGAAATGTAATTGAATAAGACTAAAGAGAAATAATGAGAAATTTGTTAAAAATATTTAAGTGGAAATGGGATATATTAGAATTGTATTGTATAAAACAATGTTTTATTTGCCTTGTAAAATTTATAATGGAAAGAGGTTCAATGTCTTTAATGTTTAATGATGCTTTGTTTGTCTGTAAAATTAATAAAATTTGTTTAAAAAAAAAAGTTAGCAACAAGTTGGTTTCAGGGAAAATGCAAAGGACTCATATTCCATCTGTCATTAGATCCAATTTGTTTCTGGACAATATACCCTAATCTTAAAGCCCTCCATAGTTTAGCTCCAGGCTGTTTGTGGGAACTCTTTTATATGAACCTTCACACTTAATGAGATCATCTGAGGAAATTTACCAGTCACTGTGAGCCTTTTCTGATGCTGTCCTAATGCATTGGAAAGTATACTCTGCAAAGTTCAGGTCTAATGTTTTAATTAATGTTTTAAAAACCTTAGAGCAAATCATCTTCAGTAGAAGTCTATTTATTTCTAATGTTTTAATGATGACTTTTAACCATTAATTTGCTGTTTTTATTTTTCTTACCAGCTACTTGACCATTTTTAATATCTTTTTTCTGTGGTTTTTTTTTTTTTTTTTGTAAATTGCCATCTGTAGTCAGTGGTATATCAAGTTAAATAAATAAATCTCTGCCTCAAAACAAGTACAAGGAGAATATTCCAATATTTTATTGCAGTGAAACTCTTAAATGAGTCTTGGCAATGCCCACTAAAGAATCAACCATCTCTGTTGTTTTCATATTATTTCGCAAAAAATGAAGTGGTTGCAGACAATTGATACTTTCTTATAATAGCCAATTGATTAATCTTTTTTTTTCAAATTGAATTCCAAAACAAGTAGGACCTCAAATCATACATTCAGATCAAATCCTGCCCTCTTCAAAATTCAGCCTCCAATGAAAATTGAATTAGGGCAGATTTGCCCAGACTTAAGACTGTAGATATTGATTGTGCCAAGATAGATTTTTCAATTTGTATCTTCTTGCTCCAATCCCTCCCTCTCTTTGACCAATTGTGATTTCCTCTTCACTTAGCATTCTGTAATGTTTACTGTGGTCTTTCTGAATGAATCAAAAGACCACTGGCAGTGGCTTATGGTTATCCACACTGTTGCTGGGATATCAGGAATATATATAAACCTAGATGAACAATGTTTAACTGTGCAACTGCTAGAAAAAGTTAAGCCATGTGATATAAGATGAGGTCACAACAGGTTATAAAGTAATATTAATGTAAATGATTCAAACCCATATATACTTTAAAAAGCAATATATCAGAAAGCTACCAAATTAGAAAATTTACCAACCGATGCACACAATGAAGGGGACAAGATGTTTAGCAATTTGCAGATTCCAAGATGTAAGTGGCTTTAACTTTTTAGTGCCTACTAAACTTATCAGAGTATGCCATCAAGGGTATCACCAATTTCTCTCTGGACCAGATGGCAACATGCCTCTCACCATCTGGAAAAGCTCAGCTGGATAATGCTGGGAAGATCTGCTAGAGGTGATAAAGAAATGTTTTACCACTTATTTCCAAAGAAGGGCTCAGCAATACATCTTGAAGGGAGCTATAGCTATTGCTATGGCGACCGAACCTAGCCATCCATTTGCTTCCTGCTGCATTTGATCTCCCCTTCTGCGCTGCTGCCTTGACACCACAGACCTCGCAATGAGTTGTCACAACAGACTCTAAGAGTGGGTGGTAAACCAAGACAAAAACTTTAGAAGAATTAACACCTTGAACTGTTTGGTGTGGTTCTTTGTCTCTCTGGGCTTGTTCCCTATTTTAACTCGGGTCTCCAGATATGAGGTCATGCTTAATTTATAATGCAAAGAGTTATAATGCATGTCAGTCCCATAATTTAGTATTAATCTCAATGCTTAGTGGCATAATTAATGTAACTTTATTTAAAGGTTAACAATATGAATATTGGATTGGAGAAGGGAATTAATGGGGAGAAATAGAAATAGCATTACTAAATTTTATCAAGAGAATCCAAGCTGATGGCAATGATTGCCAGGGTAAAGGAGCAAACTCTAACCTCTACCACCATTTCTGGGACTTTGATGTCAAAGCGTCTATTTGAAAATAAAATACACCAAGAATGTCATTGTGATGAAATCCAATTATGTTTAATTTCTCAAGATTATATTTATTTTTATGCCACCTTTTAAAATCAAGTTTACCCAGGCTGGATTAGAATAATTAAAATCAGATAATTTTTGAATAATAATGAAAACATGCCATAAATACATTAATTAAAGTGCCCCCCCCAAAAAAGCAGTAAAAGCATCAGACAACTTGGTGAAAATGTCCTATGTATGGTAGCATAGAAAATTAGCAAAAAAAAATCCTACTCTTAAGAGAATAAAACATTTTTATTTTCTCAAGTGTTCTGGAAAGGCTATTTTTGGTGAAGTACTCATTGGGGAAAATATTCAAGAATCAAGGGGTCAACAGCTAAAAGCTTTATCTTAAATAATCCTTCAGTGCACCTCACAGATCTATAGCAAGTTAATCAAAAATTATCTTTTAATACAGACTGTTGCTCGATGAGACATTCAGCTACAGTGATCCATAGTTATGGAAACTTCAGATAACTACATAGTATCCTACATATGAACCAATAATGAACTGTTCATTATTGATTTTTTCTGTCAATAAAGATAATAAGAAACTGGCATAGTTCATATTCCCCAAATCCACTCAGTATTTTGTAATCACTGGGATTTCCAGAACTTCCTCAAAGGAAGACTTTATAAGTCTTTATAAGACTTTATATAAGACTTTGCAGTGATTAAAATTATAGGCTACTGAACCATCAGTTGCTGTAGTACGACTTATCCCAAAAATAAGCCCTAGCATGTTTTATACATTTGCACCTATTAAAAGCCCTCCCCTCCCCCCCCAAAATAAGCCCTACTTAACAGCCTGCGCAGTCGGCCACACACCCATTTCATCTGGTTGCTCATGGTGCCATGGCTACACAGGGAGGTGGGGGGGTGGAGCAGCCCCATGCACTCTGCACCAGCTTACCCCAGGGCCCCCACAGCCAGGCCCACAGCTCACGGTGGTAGCACCAACAGCTATGTGTAGCAGGACCCCGTGTGGCCACTGGCCCACTTCTTCTGTTTGCTCGTGGCTGCAACAGAGCAGGAGGCTGAGTGGTGTGTTGGAGCCATGGCCATGAGGTGAGACAGGTGTCGGGGCATGGATGGCCTGGCTGCAGAGGCCCTGAGGTAAGCTGGTGCAGGGCATGTGGAGCAGCTCCACCCCCCTCTGCCTTGTGGCCACAGGACCAGCACATTGCTCGGCCACCTGCTCCATTGCAGACATGAACAAGCAGAAAAAGTGGGCCAGTGGCCACGCAGGGTCCTGCTGGATGGGGCTGCTGGAGGTGCCACTGCAAGGCAAGGCAGGTGTTAGGGCATTGATGGCCTAGCTGTGGGGGCCCTGAAGTAAGCCAATGTGGAGCACATAGGGCAGCTTCACCACCTCGTGCTTCATGGCTGCAGCATCCACACATCACTCAGCTTCCTGCTGGAGCTGCCATCACAAGGCAAAGCAGGTGTCAGGGCATCAGTGGCCTTGCTATGGGGGCCCTGAAGTAAGCCAGCATGGGGCACATGGAGCAGCTTCACCCCCCTGCCTCACAGTGATGGCACTGGCATGCCATGTGGCCTCCTGTCCCACCATGAGCAAGCAGAAGAAGTGGGACTCCCATACATAGAAAAAAAATTAAACAACCATTGAAAGTAAATCCCTGTGCTTATTTTGGGGCCCAAAAGAAAATAAGACCTGTTCTTATTTTCAGGGAAACACAGGTAGTTAGTACATCAGTTTATATTAATAAAAAGTACTCCGTCTATAAAAGCATTCTTCTGTATGCACTTAATGACAAAGGTAGATATAAAAGCACCTTCAAAGATTGACCTGATCTCACACAAAGCAGTTTCACCCAATTCAGAAAGTATTTCCAGAATGGTATTAGGTGAATTCACTGTGTCTTCAGCCTAGATCACCCTACAAAGCAACCAAGAATCTAAACAATCCACTCCAGAAGGAGTGTTTGTATCTGATCAGTCACTACTCTTTGAGCACCTTCTCAAGAAGAACCATTGGCCATGAGTTTAAAATTATTCAGATCTGAATCTTATGGTGTTTTTTTTCAAGACATCTCACAAAAGGCTCCTTTAATGTTGCCAAGCCCCCTTGCCTTTAACCGTGACACAATGATTCCTTGGCACAAGCATGACACTGTTTTCATCTTCTGCCTAGCCCATGATTAAGATAGGTTCAATGCATCCCTAGCGGTACCACTATTAAATTAGTGCTTTCTTATTTATATGAAAATCTCAAAAGTGTGTAAAATTAATGTGGAGTGAATTTAATTGGACATAAACAGAGAAGTGTTTATGGGATGAATAGAAGGTATCTTTCCCCTTCTCCAGTCCCAGCCAGAGACTGCACCAACCCAGACTTTTTAAAGGATTCATAAGATATGCTCAAGAACAACAAACCACTCTGCAGCAAGACTGAAGCAATTTAACCAGGAAACAACAGAACCAACCCTATTTCCTCTGCTATTTTTGCCACCAGAACACAACACAGAGAAATTCAGACATTTATAAAGATGACTGTATAGAAGAAGGAAAAGAAGAAAAGTGAAATCCTAAATAAAAATACTCTCCCCAAAGAGCCACTTTCAGAATTCTTTTCTATTCATATTTTTGCATGCTTTATTCAACTTGTTTTGACAAATAAGAGGACTTATCTCTGTCAAATGGTGGCAGTGTGTGTGTGTGTGTGTGTGTGTGTGTGTGTGTGTTTCTGTATAAAAAAATCATTTCTAACAGAAATAGCTGACAGCGACTTGATGAAAGATCTATCCTTCTACTGTGCTGTGATTGGTGGATGTTTTTCACACTGTCTAGTGACAAACTAAAGGTCTACTGAACCAGTCACTTTCTTATCACACACTGCACACTATTCGACAGTGATTTGGAATAAAGATAGGATAAGGACTTGCACTAAGGACAGCAAAATTCATGCAAATATTGGTGTTTTTTCTGCCAACTCAAGGATAGGTCAATAACTCTTTAACTGTATAGTGAGAAAAGGCTCTGAGGATAGCAATATACCTTTTTATAATGAGTATAAAAAGGTGAGCATTTCATTCCTGCAAGAGGTAATCAATCTAATGGGCAAGGTCAAAGAGGCAAATCAAACTCTTCCAAATCCATATGTCTTAAGACATCAAATCCATGTAAGAGAATTTGACTAAAAAAATGGCCTTTAATTTAATTTGGCCATTTAATGATCAAAATGGCAATCTAGGTCATAATTAAAATGATGACATTTGTTTCAAACTATCTAACTAATGCAATATCAAGGCTTCTGTGGGATTTGCTGGGTCAGATCTTCAAAGATCCCAAAAAACTTGAAAAAGCAACATGGGTGAACTGAAGATACAGTAGGAAAGGAGAATAGTTACTTTTTTGCCTTTATTATAGCAAAAAGGTACCCTTCATAATGCACTCTTAATCAAGCCTGAGATTAGTTTTCCTCTTCCCATATTCTTGTCATTTACCAGTTTGCTCCATTGCCTGCAGCTGTGGTTATATCAAGAGGCTGAATGAGCTCTGCACATAAGGAGAGAAAGTTCAGGAGGCATCCTGCCACCTATTCAGTTTATCTCTGTATTCCAGAGGGCAATATAAGGTCTTTGACAAGGACATCTCCCATACTAGCCAGAAAATCCCTTAAAGGGCTCTAGAACCCATTGGAATCCATTCGCTCCTAGAGGTAGATAATGCTACATCCCAGCCACATATTACAATGAACCGTCAACAAAGTTGTTTTAACTGGGGAAAAAAACACAGGAGAAAGATAAAATAAAAATATGATAAAGGAATCTCTTAGATTTTGGAAGAGGAAAAGATAAATGTCAAAGCAACTACTGTGTTATAATTGTAAAGAAATTAATTGGATATATATGGATTTTCCAACCAACTTTTTGTTGATTTTCCAATCAACATATTTTCTTTTTATCTCACTTTCAACATTTTCCCTTACTGAGCCTCAATTGCAGACATCTCAGTTGAAGACCCACTGGCTCTTGGATTGCAAGGTTAGGGCCTGCCAAGCTTGTTCCACCAAATCAAAGTTTGACTGCTCTGAGCAGCCCATAATAGTGATCATGAATCAAGTTCCTCTTCACATCTACTGAAAGTATGAAGTCAGGAATACATGGATGTCAGGGTACTGTGGGCATAAGTCTGTGTCACCACTTACCTACTGTATTTTCTCACAAATAAGGCCAGGCCTTTTTTTTTTTTTTTTTTTGACCCCTGAAAAAACGGCTAGGCCGTCTTTTCAGGGGTGACTTAATTCCCCCCCTTGCATCCTCGGGCGGGCGGGCGGCAACGGCTTGGATGTTGACCTCGGCGTTGGTGGGGCACTTCGTATCAGGAGACCTTCCACCACTGTTGCTTTCCCTTCTCCCCGTGCTGCCACGGCATTTAGAGCAACGCCGCAATGTTTGGCACAGACACATGCGGCCAGCCAGGGATCCTTCCTGCAACCGGAGCCCTGCAGAGACACTCGGCTTCAGGCGCTCCTGTCGCCGCCTTCCCTTCATCTTCGAAGGCAAAGCCAATTCTTTTAAAAACTATGCCCTACTACCGGTACGACAAAGACTCCCCTGCCCGAGAGGGCAGCCCAATCCCACATGGGGAGGCAAATCTCCCAGGGCTGCAGCGCAGGATCAGCCCACCCCGGGAGAAGCACCCAGCCACCATCCCTGCCTGGCGCCGGGCAGAGTGTGAAGAGCTTCGCCTGGGGTGAGCAGTGCAGCTGACAGGCAGGCCCTCCTGCCTGGTGGTGGAGCTCTCGCCAAGGCAGCGAGCATCTACCCACCGGGCCCTCCGCTCATCCCACCAGGGCCGCGTCAGAGCTGTGCAGGCTGGGCAGAGCCCAGAAAGCGAGCCATGGGTGCGCGCCCGCCTGCCAAGTGAACGAGCCGAGCTTGGCTTCCTTCCCAAGTCCCTCCAGCCCGAACCCGAAGGGGCCACCGGGAGAGGCAGCCCGGCAGTGATAGCAGCCACCCGTCCACGGATAGGGAGGCAAGGCGATGGCAGCGCTGCTTCCCTGGCTGGCGGAGAGAGCCCGAAGCCGTCCGTCCTTTCCACCCCTCGCCCAAACCGCCCCCATCCCCGCGCATCTCCAAATGCGCCGGCAGCTCCAAACGCTGCAGCAGCACGAGTATCAGGCAGAGGCGCTCACTCGGCGGGGCTCAGCTCGGAGGAGGACGTGGCGCAGGCCGTCACCTTGCCTCCCTGTTCACGGATGGGAAGGTGCTATCACTGCCTCGGGCGGCCTCGAGAAGGGAAAGCAACAGTGGCGGAAGGTCTCCCAATAAGAAAGTGCCCCACCAACACCAAAGTCAATGCAGGCAGCATCATATCCGGGTATGCAACAAAAGTACTTCCTAACGGCAAGCCCCCCCCCCACTCCCCCCCATTTTGCATGTTTAATATAGGCCTTAATTTGGGGGGAGGGGCTTAATTTGATTTTATGCCTATAAAACATTCTGGGACTTCCTATTGGGGGAGGCCGTATTGTTGGAGAAACACGGTATGCCCTATGTGAAACTTCTCATGAATTCAGGCAAACACTTGAATGTGTGTAAAACCATGGCCAGTAAATCAGTTTATATAAAATGTTAATTTGAAACCCAGAGTATAATTCAGGTGAGAAGAGAGATGGGAATTGGAGGATCATATGAGAAATGGAGGCTTATTAGTATACAATCATTTATAGTAACTGGCATGGATATAGAAAATTCTTTTTCTATATAAGTCTTTCCAGTAAACTGTTTCCCAAGAGGGAAGAAATGACTATGAGTTTGGTTCTAAGATCAAGAAGACACTGACAGGCAGAAAAAAATTTCAGAGCTGAAAATATTAGGCTACTACACAGTTTTATCCAATGAAAGCCTTTCAGTCAAAGGCATCTGTTAAGACAACCTTTAATCCATATGAATCCTGAAATGAAAATTGACCTTAATAATGACAGGTGGATGCATGTAGAATGGTGAGGAAGAAACATTGACAGTAATCCAGTCATATTCATTTTAGTAAAAAGACTTCTCTTTTGGAAGTCTTGAAGCAAAACTAAATTTGCTTTCTTAAAATTCTCCAAATACATAAACATGCTTTTTCTCCCTCCTAGCCTGCTATGCATCATGTTTTGCTATAAGTCTGCTTTCTCATGTAGGCCTCTCACATGGGAATGCATTTGACTGTTTGGCTGTTGCACAAGAGTGAAATATGGACCTTATTTATTTAGATGGAGGGCATTATAAACAGAACTGTAGATAACAAATCTGCAAAGTTTCAGGATGCCAGAAATGGCTCTTATGAAAACGAGCCTTTAAATTGAGAGAAAATGTTTCATTTGGGGGAAGGCATAAAAATGGCATTTATCATGGATGAATATTTAGACGACATTCTTAATTTTTTCAGGCATACTAGAAGATTAGCTCATGACTTCTCTCTGGCATAAAATATTGGCTTTCTGATCTGCATAACTGTAATTGTATTTGTTGGCACATTTCATTGGACAAATATTGGGAACTTTAGAATTGTACACTGAGCAGCATTGTTTTTAATATACTGTGTATATTTATATGATCAACAGTCTGGCTTCCTCATCCTGCTCCCCAACTCTGTGAGTATTTAAGTTGAGAAGCTGCTTTTCATCCTAACCTCTTGTCAACAAGGCCAAGATGGTGTGACAGCTGGCATTTTCATTGTGTTTGAGAAATGCCAATTACTGGTAAAAGTAACAGCAATGCAGCTATTGCAAGTATCCTCAGCACATTTACTAAATTCTGCAGCAGACTTGTTGTTGTTTTTTAAAGATGCATAGAGATATGCTTAGGATTTGCTTATTGATATTCCACAGACCTTCTCCCCCCACCTACAAAAAAAAGACAGTTTTTGTTATGCTGTGGGCAGCAATCAATGGGAGACATACAATCATATCAGAAAGCTTGCGTGGTCAAAACGATAGAGATATGGAATCTCTTAATAACTTAGCTGAAAAATATGGGGCTACACTGTAAGGATTGTTATATGATAATTTGTCTCATAGCTGCATCCTCTAGGTGAATAAATTCTTAAGTATTTGGGGACCTATTCAAATTGAGGTTTTGAGTGCTTTGCAACTATTACTTGGTAACCTTTCATGAATATTATCTGTACTTAGAACCTAAGATATCTTACAAACTGTGTATTTCTTAATTTATGGAAAGCATAATTAATCTCCAGTGAAGGCTTTCAGCTGTGTAAAGCTGTATGTTCTATTTTTAATGTCCTATTTTTTCCCTTTAAGGAGCTCTCAAGTAATTCACAATTAAATAATATAGTGAAATTTTTAACATTAAAACAAATAAAATAACTGGCAAGTATAACCCATTAAAATAAAATAAACTATTATAGAATGCCTATCATAAATGAAGAACAAGAGAATAGCTGAATCAAACACATTAATGATAAAACTGTTTTAATGATCCTTTTGGAAGCTCCTGAAATAGACTCTGTTGTTGCAAATCTTATAAAAGGATGCCACTAAACATTGAATTCAAAAGTTTCTCTAAGCTTCTGTTTTCTTGTAGAGTTTTCTACAAATGCTTCTCTCCATAAAATCACAGAGCAGAATTGTTTGTATGCTTATCATTAATGTTGTGCTTGCCTTAAATTTCACAACTCAGAGCACTCCCTCCACAATAAAAATTGGATATAAGAACTCAATATTAAAGTTCACAAATTCACAGAAAGAGTGACTGCAGCCATGAAATACAGAGATTGGGGGAAATACTACGATAGATCTTGAAATAATACCGAAATGCAGAGGTGTCACACTGATAAAGGAACATGTTGTCAAAACCAAGATTTTCCCAGTTGTACTATCGGAAAGCCAAGAAAGCTGTGGTATCAGAAAGGCTTAATCAAAACCAAGTAATGCCTTTGAATTGTGTTAGAAAAATGGCTGAGAATATCTTGGACTGTAAGAAGGACTAATCATTTGATTCTAGTTGAAATCATCAAACTATTAGAAAAAATACTAATAATGAAATTCAAGCTAGATATTTTGTACTTATCATGAGAAGGCAAGAGTAATTGGACACAAGCCTCATAAAAAACCAATGTTTGTGCATGTCCTTTAAGTCGGTATTGACTCCTGACAACTACCTGTGTTAACTAAAAGCCTGGCTAATTCAATGAACCAAGCCAAAAAACACACTGAGTCTGGGAAGGCTTTAAAAGCTCTTTATTTCTGCACAGGAGCAAGAGTCCTTGATTTCTTAACCAAGAGGGACAGTTTAGTATTATTTGTGCATAACTTTTATACCCTTTTAAAACAAGGAAAATTATTCATTAATTAATGCAAACTCACAAATCTAACATTTGTGTCCAAGCTTTGTCTATCCCATTATATTCTTAGCATATAACATGTTTTCTTCATTATAATACTGAAGGATGGGTTTTTAATATTATAATGAAGCAAAAAGTATAAAAGTTCACAAAAAGTTCACATCTTTGGAGTAAACTAGTTTGTTCTGGTTATTGCATTCCTTCTCTTATCTTACAGGTGTGCAGGCAAGTATTTACAAACCCTTCCTTACCCTTTTTGAAGACCCGAAATACTGCTACTCTTGAATTGGTCCCTGTAGTTTTCTTGGGAAGATTTTCAGAAGTGGTTGGTTTCTCATTGCCTCTACCTAGGTCTCAGAAAGAGAGACTGGCCAAAAACATGTAGCTGGCTTCATATCTCAGACAAGACTAGAACTCTTCTGGCTTGTGATTTCTAACCTGGTACACACCAAACTGGCTCTGTAAAAATCACTCAATCAAAAATAGCCTGACAAAAGTTAATGTAATTATAATCAATCAATGATGACCCAAACATATGCTTTCAAGAACTCAAAGAAATACTGGGCTTCCAGTTTGAGCTTCTTCGGCGACAGACTGAAACCTCGTCTCTGTGAGGCTTCGATCCCTGCTCGCCGCTGGAGCGCCCCGAGCCAGCTGGTTTCAGGGCTAAGCCACCCCGTAGAGGTGGTGAAGAAAGGGGAGACTGCCTGCAAGGTTGAGGAGAGCCGCATCTCTCCTCCCCAGCTGGCCATTACTCCCTTTCCCAAAGGCAGTTGTAGCAGTGGTCAGAAATGGCCACCACAAAGAAGAACTCGACCAGAAAAGAATGTGCAGGGGGAAGATAAGAAGAGAAAGTTTTGGTTGACCGGGTCAAACAGCAAAAGCAACAAATAAGGTACCCTGGAATTTAAATTTAATAACATTGTTCCCAAAGAAGATTTTGAAGCTGCAAAGGAGAGAGAGAAGGGAAAGGATTAGGTTTTTTTTTCTTCCCTTTCTTATACTGACAGCTAAGAGACTTAAGCAAGAAACTGAAAAAAAATCCACTTTGACATTAATAGGCATCTAAGCTGAAAATAAAAGTCAAAGGGATAATAAAGATTTCTGGATATTTAAAAGTTTTTAAAAGCAGGAAAGGAGAAAAAAAAAGAATAAAAGGGCAGGATCTGGAAAAATGGAGGAGACTGCCTGGAACTAAGGAATGGAACTGTAACTAAAAGGAACTTACAGTGAAATTTCAACAAGATTCCTCAAAGATACATCTTAATTGAAACTTGGTAACAAAATAATAAAACCCCAGGAAGAGAAAGTGGAAAAAAGAAGCAGAAAGAAACAGCCTTGGATTATTTGGATTTTTGGTTTTTGCATCTGGATGACTAAAATTAATCGGGTGGTTGTTTAAAAGTCTTTAAAATGGTATCACTCTTAGAAGAACTGAAAATGGAACTTAAAAAATGGAAAGAAGATGCACAAGAAGGGAGAGATTCTTTTGGCTTCGTATTTCAATTCTTAGAAATGGAGATCTGGAACTATGAGAAACAACAAGAAACGCTTGCAGAACAAGAAGATTGGGACAAAGAAGAAGCCATCTTTAATGATCAAATAATTTTAAGTGAGGGGAAAAAAGAAAAGGGGGGAAAGAGAGTGAAAAGTTTCAGACTAGAACAAACAACCAAAAAGAAGAAGAAGAATTTGAAAGATAAGTATATTAGAAAGCAACAGAAGAGGGGATTACAGATGAGAGAGTTAGAAGTAGAGAGACAAGGGGGTAAAAAGGGGAGGGAGAAGAAGAGGGGGAAGAAGGCAAGGAAAAGAAGTTGTAAAAGACAGAAACAAGAAATGGAGAAACAGGGAAAAGATATAAGGATTGTAACCATAAGCTTGTTTAGAGATAATGGGTGAAAATTTAATTGCAAAAGGGATTCTGCAAAGGTACATAAGATTGTTATATTATAAACAGAAATAATTTTAGAAAACATGATTAAAATGATGAATAAAATATTTACTGTAATGTAGTTGAATGTTTGGTAATAAATAAATGAATTAAAATGATTGAGAGAATTAAATGGGAACATTTGTAATTATTAGTAATGATTTATAAAAATATAAGTGAGAAATATGGAAAAAAAAGAATTAACTATGGAAAGTTTATAAGTGTTCCCAAGGAAGTATGATATTTAATTGAAAAGAAATGTTAAAGATGTTAAGATTTTAATGAATATTAATGATAGAATTGAATTGGAATGGAATGTGTGCTTTATTTACATATATATATATATAATTTTTTCTTTTTAAGAATATAGTGTGTATTTTAAGAATGTACCAAGCAGAATTCGATTGGAAGTTATGTATTATATTGAATGATATAATCTTAAAGGTATACATTGAAGCTTAAATAAGAGTTTGAATGGATAAAATTAAAAGATATAAAGATGTCATACTCCAATTGGTAACTACAGGGAAAAATTTGTTTAATAAGGAAAGATAATATGAAATTGAAACAGGACAGACAAAAGTATAAATATAATGATTTGATTGAGATGAGATAATTAAAATAAAGTTGAGAAAATTAAAAGAGGGGAAAAACTATGTAGAAAATATAAAACGGTAATAAGATATGGAATCTTCTTCTTCTTTTTCTTCAGCATTTGTCTCGCGCTCTGGCGAGGTCCGCTAATGTCCTTGAGTATTGCTTCCACGCCTCTCTGTCTGCCACGTATGTCGGGTCTGCCTTCGCGATCTCTAGATCGGCCTTGATCGTGTCCATCCAGCGTTGCTTAGGTCTACCACGCGGTCTCGCTCCTCCGACAGTCACCTTCATCGCAGATTTGATGATGGATTCTTCCTTAGCGCGACTCACATGGCCGAACCATCGTAGCCGGGACTGCCTCATGACCGTGGGGATGGGCACGACGTTGAACCTTCTACGCACTTCTTCGTTCCTGACGTGATCGAGTAGGGTGAGGTAATAAGATATGGAATAGAATATAAAAATGAGCATGAAATTGAGTTTGGTGTCTGTATGAAGAAGTGATAACCTGGGACCATGCTATTTTCAAAAAAGATGTTTTATTTGTATTTTGTTTTTGTGAAAACCCAAATAAAACTTTCAAAAAAAAAAAGAACTCAAAGAAATAGTATCAAGTTGAAATTCTGACAGAATAATGCTCATTGAACCATGAAAAGTCAAAAGCAACTGAGCTACTGAGGAACTTGCAATCCAATAATCAAAGTGTTCCAAGGTTTTTTTTAGAAAGTCAAAAAAGTTGCCTAATCTTATCCTAGAAGCAACATCATTAATAATGGGATGACTTTGCACAAGATAAAAAGTTTTTCTGAATGCTTTCTTTGTTTTTCTTCAAGTCCGCATTGCTGTTGTAACTGCTCTTCATTGTTACTTGCATTTTCTATTGAGAGAGTAGAAAAAATGTTCAGTAAGAGAAAAAGATAGGATATTTTCTGTCTTTTATGTTTGCATTAAATGCTTTTTCAGACATTTGAGAAGTGAGCAAAGCAACTTTACATTGCCTCTCTCCCATTCTGCTTATAAGAAAATGTGACAAGGTAAACACACAACTGAGTCACAAATTTATATATTTTTAACATCTTTTAAAACTATAAAAGGCCAGAAAATGCCAGACAACCCACTGAAAATGCATTCTTTGGAAATATTTAAATATCAGTTTAAAATATATCTAATATGCTGACTGAAATTATTAAATTAAATTTATGTTGTGGTTTATTATATATTATTTACTGCCATAACTTGGAAGAGGGAGATCAGTCCACACTTATAATCAGTCTCAGTCCAACATCTTAATTATACCTCACTGACTTTGAAATTCTAGTTTAAAAATTAATACAATGCATGAATCTAGTAATGTTAAGTCTTCAGAGTTGCCTGAACCATGAGAAGGGTGGCAAATAAATTTGATGAATAAATGAATGAATGAATGAATGAATGCATGAATGAATGAATGATTCAAGAAGTCCTAATTTTAAAAAGTGTGGTGTAGCATGAAAAGTAAACCCTCTGAAATGTTTGCATTCAGCACACAAATATCACAAGGCAAATTTATTTGTTGGGATCTCCACTTCACACCTGCCCCATTTTTTGTTCTCCAAAACAGATTTAATTACAGAAAATAGTCCATGACTAAACATTTCAGCATTTTAAAAAATGCTCTATGATTTATTACCCTTTCTCTAAATCCAAGACTTCTACCAGAGCACAGCTTTCAAATGTATTAATTGCAGCAGCAAATTGAACTCTTTATATTCCTTCTTATCAGCTGATTCTTGAGAGGAAGTATGTGTAATTATTCAGACAGTAAATTATTAGGAGGAATATAGAAAGAAAGTCAACTGTCAGCCACAATCACTTTGGAGAACAGAAATTACATGAGTTTCTGGAAATTATTAAGACTGAAAATGGACACTACAAAACTGCCAAAATGAATTGTTGCCACTGTCACGGTGAAGCCAGTTATAGAATTTTCTAAAAGTTCTTGAAAAAGCCCTCTCAGTTGTTCATATTTAATAGAATATGGCTGCCAAGTGCACCTGCAAACTTAATTAGTCATTGATTTGGGACATGACATAATAAAAGCAATATTGTTAAAGTCTACTACTCCCCAACATAGGGATGATACTTCTCAAAAACAAATTGGAGATAATCTAAAGTAGCGTGAAATAATAGTGATGGGAATTTTGTTATTTAATTATATATCTATTGGGAAGGAAATATTTAAGGACTAATCTCTCTAGGAAATGCCAGACTTTTCTTCATGGGCAATCTGCAGAGAGGAATAACTGCCTGTTTCAGAAAACTCATAATCTCATTTTTCAAAAGTTCTTTATTAAAATAGAGCCAGTATATAGACCTTATATAAACTGAATTATGGGACTAGAGTATTGTCATGATTCTGCTCATTTTGCAACTGATGCCTATTCTTGCTTTGCAGTGTTTTCAGACAAGAAACACTGGTACATACACTTCCTAGTAGGAAGCAATTGCTGTCTTATTTTTTTTAATGCCTTCAGAAGGCTTTTGTTGCAGAAATAATTTGTCAGCAGCTTGTTTACAAAAAACAAAACAAAACAGTAGGAATAAATACAAATTTGTAGTATTTTTTAATCTCTGTTCTAAATATCAAAATATTTACCTACTACTACTCTCTGTAAATCTCACTAAGGCTTCAGAAGATGAAGAAATGGATGTTTAGCCTAGTGCCAGACTTTGCAGGTTCCCTAGTTTTAGTGAAAAAAACCTGCAGTCTTAAAACTTGGAGTTCTTGCAGTCATTCTTGATAATAAAGATGGACTGTGGTCTGAATCAATAAAAAAAATGTTTCTCATGCTGCTAGACCCGCTTCCCAAGAAAACATATGGAGCTGTTAGTTTAATTAAAAAGACATCTGTATCTCAATCTTGGAATGTGGCAGTGAACAAGGCACACACAGAACTCCTTCTTTGAAGTTCTACAAAATACCCCATAACATTCTGATTAGTAAGCCAGTTAAATGTGGATTGAAAGACATATTTATTATATGCAGGCACAGCTGGCTTGAAAAGTGTATTCAAAGAGAGCTCATCAATGTGGATGAATTATCAAATGTGTGCTGCAAGGGTCAGCTTGGTGTCTTTCAGTATTTTTATTAATGACTTGAATGCAGTGATAGAGGAAATTCTTCTAAGATTGGTGTATATTATTTATTTGGATGAAGTAGCTAATATCTGGCAAGACAGAAATAAAGTTCAACATGGGTTTGGTAGTTTAGAGAACTGAAATGAACAGAATGAAATTTAGTAGACACAACTTACAATGTTTTTACTTAAGAAACAGAAATAAAATAGCAGATTAGGGTGGAGGTATCTGGCTTGATGATAGTACTTGTGAAAAGGAACATGGGCTACTGACTGGAAGTCAGCAGTGTGACCTGGGAGAAAAAATGTCAAAAGTTAAATTTAAGACTGAATTAATAAAAGTTTCAAAATTGAAGAAAGTAATAATTTCCAGTCTATTCTACATTGGTTAAATCCATCCTTAAGCATTGTGTAAAATAGAAACTACCGTATTTGCCGGCGTATAAGACGACTGGGCGTATAAGACGAGCCCCCAACATTTCCACTCAAAATATAGTTTTTGTTATATACTCGCCGTATAAGACGACCCCCCCACTTGGAGGCATGCTTTTCAGGGCAAAAAAGTCATCTCATACGCCGGCAAATAAGGTAAGTTGTAACACTTGGGGTATTCTGGATATAATTCTTGATTGACACCCCCGCCCCTTTCCCCCAAACTTACAAAGCCACCAAAATGCTTTAGAGAGGCAGCTTCGCCTTTCTCAGGCTGGCACTCAATTCCTCTCCCTTTCTTTGTGACAGCCCCCGCGTGCGTGCCATCGGGACTCCAAGGGTGGGGGGATGGACAGCTGCCAACTCTCTCTCTCTCTCTCTCTCTGTGTGTGTGTGTGTGTGTGTGTGGTGTGGAGGGTAATTCCGGCTATCTCTGGCCTCCGCTCGGTTTTAAAGTCGCTTGGCCGGTTCCCAAGTCGCAAGCGCGCGCTGGCCGGGAGACGCGGCGCCGGGTGGAAGCTCGGTGCAGGGGAGGCGGATCTTTCTCTCTTAAGCGGGGAGGGGAGGAGGGGACAAGAGGAGGGACGGGACAGGGGGCGGGAGGAGGTTGCTCGCCTTCTTCCACCGCCCACCGGACCCTTTTCTTCCCAAGGGGACCCTGGAAAGCAGCTCGGGAGCCGGGTGGCCCTGCCCAGCGGGGTCCCATCAGGAACTTCCCGAGGACACCCCCCCCCGCCCCAAGCACAGCCCTCCCGGTCTTTCAAAGAGGGAGGGAGAAGCGGGAGGAGCAAATTGCCGCCCCCCGCCCCGCTGCCCAAAAGGAGGGGTGCCACAGTCCACCCCCACCACCTTCTCCCCCCCACTCCCCGGGCCATTACGCGGCTCGGGGCAAGCTGGGCGAAGCGGCCCCGCCAGAGACTCTCCCGCTCCACCCCCACCCCACCTCCAGATTGGCCTCCGAGCGCCCGAGCCGGGCGGAGGGTGGGTGGGTGGGAGGAGGAGGAAGAGAGACTCCGGCTGGGCTTGAAGGGGCTTCGCAAGTTGCGGAGCTCCGCCCCGTCGCTCTTGCACCGTGACAACGTATTTACCGGCGTATAAGACGACCCCCCCACTTGGAGGCATGTTTTTCAGGGCAAAAAAGTCGTCTTATACGCCGGCAAATACGGTACCTCCTTTAAACAACGTATTTGTTCAAAATCTAAAAGTAAAAATATTGATGTGATGAATGCAATGTGATTTATTTGAATAAAGTTTTCTTGAATATAAATTATGTCAGTCTTCTCTTAATTTATAAATGGTACCTTTAAATAAATTGAACTTCAACTCTTGCCATCTTCAGGCAGCAAAGTAAAGAATGAAATTTGGTGACTTTTTGGTGTGCTATCAATTCTTATAATAATGTAACTTAGTGCGGGAATTCTATAAAAAGAAACCTATCTGTTGATAATACTAACAATCACAAGCAGCCCAAAATCATGGTTTGGTGCAAAATGCATAGAAGCTTGAAAAAGGGCTAATATAACCTGCATAAAGCCAGCAGTCTAATGACAATAGCACACAACCTACTTAGCCAGAAGCAATGCTATAAGCAGCTAATTAAGCAAAATAAAAGGAGATAAAAGCAGTTATAGCTTTCCCTAATCCTCAACCACAACCCTACCTCAACCGATCCACCATCACCCAAGACTAGGCACGCACGCCCCCAACTACCTCAATTCCAACTACTGCCGGCCTTAAATGCAAACTACTCAATGCAAGAAGCCTCGTGAATAAAATACCTGAATTTCTCATCCTACTAAATATGGCTAACTTCGACATTATATTTGTCTGTGAAACATGGCTCAATGCATCTCTCCCCGACTCCATTACCACAGTAAGAGACTATCATGTTTACCGATCAGATCATGAAAATCGTCGAGGAGGTGGTGTTGCTATCTTCTATAAAAAATCCTTACATCTAAAAAATATCCAAGTTACCCAGGAGCTTGCTCTTCCTGAGACCATCATCTGTGAACTATCCTTAAATATTCCAATTCGATTCTTACTATGTTACAGAGCACCTGATTATGACATCGAACATGTAAACAAGCTAAATACATTACTAACATGGGCTGCATCCTGCCCATACCTTTTTATCTTTCTTGGTGATTTCAATCTACCTCATATTGACTGGACCCTAAATGATTGTACAACTGAAATCATACACACAACCTTCTACAATGCTATTACAAATCTGGGACTGGAACAACTAGTAACCAACAACACTAGACTAAACAACTGCCTCGATCTCATCTTCTGCAATAGTTTGAATTTAATTTACGGAATACAAACTAAAGAACCCTTTTCCAGTAGTGACCACAATATGATTGACTTTTGTCTCAACATACATCCACACAAAAATCACCACAATGATGTAATCCCCAATTGTAACTTCAAAAAGGCAACTATGATCTTATAGACAACGATCTCTCATCCCTTGATTGGCAATCTCTATTCACTGGATGCAATACTGTTGAAGACCATTACAACATATTTTTACTTGAAGTCAAAAGAGTCATCAAACTATATGTACCAACAACAACTCCCAAAACAAAACAAAAAAGCAGATTACCCATAACAATAAGGAAACTTCAATCCAAAAAGAGATCACTCTGGCGGAAAAACAAATCTGGTCACGTTACCAATTTCAAAAACCGATACAAAAATTTATGCCACCAGATAAAGACCAAATGCACCAATTATCACATTAAACAAGAGGAAAACCTTCTAAGCACCAATTCCACCCGTGCTTTTTACAATTTTGTAAACAACAAACTAAAGACTCAAGGTCCATCCCTCCCATGATAGGACCTGATGGTAAAGACTGCAACGATGACACCATTAAAGCCAACATCTTTAACACATTCTTCGGCTCAGTATTTGTAAACAGCAATGGATCATGCCCAGTATTTCCTAGCCGTACCACAGATAACAACAATGATCTAATACATATCGATTTCACAGAAGACAATGTTGAAAAAGCACTACGCAATCTAAAACCATCTCTATCTATTGGACCGGATGGAATATGTGCCTACTTCTTAAAAAAGCTATCCACTGCCATAGCCAAACCTCTAAGCATAATCTTTGAAAAATCTTTCAGGACCAGCTCCTTGCCTAACCTATGGTCACCTAGTTGAAAATTACAGGCCAATCTCCTTATGCTGCGTCACCTGTAAAGTCATGGAATCAATTATTAACCAATCCATCATCCTCCACTTAGAGACAAACAACCTACTCTCCAATAAACAATTTGGTTTCAGAAAAAAACTATCCTGTAATCTGCAACTCTTACACTGCAAAAACATATGGACGACACAACTCGACCAGGGCAAAGCAATAGACGCAATCTACATAGACTTCTGTAAAGCCTTTGATTCAGTGGTACACGACAAACTACTCCTAAAAATAAAATCCTATGGTATCTCTGGACAACTGAATAACTGGATAGAAGCATTTCTGTCAAACAGACAACAAATGGTCAAAATTGGGAGCGTCCTATCAAATCCAGTACCTGTCAATAGTGGTGTCCCCCAAGGCAGTGTTCTAGGACCAACTCTCTTCATACTCTACATAAATGACCTCTGTGATCATATTAAGAGCAATTGCGTTCTCTTCGCTGATGATGTAAAGCTGTTCAATACCACAGACAATACTGCTACCCTACAAAAAGATCTTGACTATGTATCAGAATGGTCAAACAAATGGCAACTTCAAATCTCAACAAATAAATGCTCTGTCTTACATGTTGGCAAAAAAAATCAGAAAATAAAATACAAGCTGAATAGTCAAGATCTTGTTGATGACCCAAGCTCTGTAAAGGACCTTGGAATACTCACCTCTAATGATCTAAGTGCTAGAGCCCACTGCAACTACATAGCCAAAAAGGCATTAAGAGTTGTTAACCTAATCCTACGTAGCTTTTTCTCTGGTAATATCACACTACTAACCAGAGCATACAAAACATTTGCTAGACCAATACTAGAATACAGTTCATCAGTCTGGAACCCACATTACGTATCTGATATTAGCACAATTGAGAAAGTCCAGAAATATTTCACAAGAAGAGTTCTCCACTCCTCTACTCGTTGTAGAATACCTTATGCCACCAGACTTGAAATTCTAGAACTAGAAAACCTTGAATTACGCCGTCTTCGGTCTGACTTAAGCATGGTATATAAAATCATACATTGCAATGTCCTACCTGTCAATGAATACTTCAGCTTCAACCATAACAACACAAGAGCACACAATAGATACAAACTCAAAGTTAACCACACCAAACTTGATTGCAGGAAATACGACTTCAGCAATAGAGTGGTCAATGTCTGGAATACTCTACCCGACTCTGTAGTTTCTTCCCCAAACCCCAAAAACTTTAACCTTAGACTGTCTACTATTGACCTCACCCCTTTCCTAAGAGGTCTGTAGGGGGCGTGCATAAGCGCACCAACGTGCCTACCGTCCCTGTCCTATTGTTTCTCTTATTCTTTTATTTTTCTTATATGTACCCATTTCATGTATTCACAACTATGTATACACTTATACTTATTATCTTGTAAACAATTGGCAAATCAAATAAATAAATAAATAAATAAATAAATCCCAATGTTACAACAAAGAACCCAATCCTTTTTAGGTGCATCATGACAGGGCACCCTAGTAATGGTCCATCTCAAGACCTACCTATTGAGAGAAGTCTGGGAAAAACCTTTCAACAAACTCTGTAGAGGTGGCTCAGCATGGTTCATCAACCCTGACATAACTAAAAATAAAGCAGTATGATGTGTGTCCCTTTTTACAGCCATCAACAAATATGGACGCATTTCAACAACTGGAAACTAGCTTATCCCTATGTCAATGTATGTCGATCCCTATATCAAAAGAGTAAAACTGACTCTGCCGAACCCATTAGCTTCTTCAATATTTTCAGTAAACTCTATGGGAGACACCTGCAATTAAAATTTGGAAACAGGCTGAAACAGGAACAAGCTGTCCATGACTGATCAGCACGGCATACTTCAACATATGTTTGACAAATTCGCTTTGTAGAATATGTATCTCTCTCCTCTCAACTTTTACTGATGTTAAAGCAGCACTGAATTCCATCTCTCAGACTAAATTGGACTGGCTGAAAAATAATTTGGACTTAATATCATGCCAGTGCTATTTGGCATAATAGAGGTTATTCAATATCCAGTCAGGGCTCAAAAAGCAGTACTAGGCCTAAGTCACCCTACCAGCTTCTAAGGGCAGGCAAAAACGTGGGTTTCACCCATGCTTATTTATTTATTTAAGAAAATTAATTTAATTCCATATCTCTCAAGGGGTCACCTGACCCATTGGCAGAACCATGTCTTCAAGGCTTTGTGAAAAAGTGTCAAAGTGAGGGCCACGTTGTATCTCTGTAGGGATGATGTTCCACTGGAGGGAAACCATCACAGAGAAGGCTCTTCTTGGTCATGCTAGATAGATTTCCTTGGAAGAGGGAACCCATAGCATTCCCTACCTTACTTCTCTAGTGGGTCGTGTAGATATGACTTGTATAAGATAGTACTTCAGATAATCTTGTCCCAAGTCATGTAGGGTTTTCAAGGTGACAACCAGCACTTTGAATTGGGCCAGGAAGCAAATTGGCAGCCAATTCATCTCCTGCAGGAGAGGTGACACGTGCAAATCTAGGCTTGCCTCAAACCATGTGGGCTGCCATTTTACCAGCATCTTACCAATTATACCACATTGGCTGATATTCATGATTCCCATTGTCATCCTCTTCAGCAATGATCCTAGGTGCCATGCAGGGTTCCATAACTTGTGGCTTTAACACATGAACACCTAAATATAACTGTTATTCATTTGAAAAATTGCATATGTGTGTTAAATAGTTTCAACAGCATTGTATGTTTGATGAGGGAGGGTCATAGACCAGAACACAAGGTTCTCTGGAGTAGCACTGACAGTCAGGAAAACTTTACCCTCAGATCTTGGTCCCCTCATTATACTTCCATTTGCATAACTGTGGTTGTAGATGGGCTTTGGAAATTTCGTAGTGGTGACTGGGATTGCCTATGTTTCTTCTTTTATGTTTTTAAATTTATTTTTGGTGGGAGAGAAAGTTACTTTAATCTGTGGTAGGGATGGGTTTTATGATGTTTTGTGATTAAGATTGTTTTTGTATGCAACCCAAATCTGGAGGTGTGGATGGCATAAAAATATTGTTAACAATTAAATTAAATATTCATTTTAATACTGACTACATGGTTTTTTTCACTAACATTATACTATAGTTACATATGTCTTACAAAATAGACAGCCATCAGTTATCATTTAACCAAAAACTAGATTATAAAGAAAAATCATTGCCACTGGTAAAATGTAAAATAGCCACAAACCCACTTTAAACTTTCTTGAGGATACTCAATTTATTACCTTCTAAAAAACTTAAAGCTCACACAGTAAGATGAAATCCAAACATAATGTATATATATTTAATGAAAAAATAATCTCTCGTCTCATATAGTTCATTTAAAGCTTTGGTATACAATCTCACTGTAAAATAATTTTTACCAAATATACATCATCAATCTGTTCTGTGGAGCTCATTTCTCTGGAGATGCTAGTACTGAATGTAATTTACTTTCTAATTGCTCTACCTGGTACTTATCATGGCTAACGCAATTGAGCCTGTAACGCTAGACAAATTTAAAGGTGTAAATCTCTAGTGTGGTCTATTAAAATATTTGCATCTTGCTAAACAATATTGCTATATGGACTTTTTATAAATACATATTTATGCAGTTATATAGAGATGTTAATTAGTGCATGTCTACATCTCTTATAAAAAAAGATTACAAAATAATTTTCATTAAATCATTGAGAAGCTCTGCAATTTAAATGAAAATATTCAAAAGCTCTCTATGTAACAATGCAACACTTAGATTAGGTCCATCTGGATTAGTAATTACTTCTCTGCAGTTATGTTTCATATTGCTGCATTTGCAGGAACTATTAATGTATTATATTTGTGAAAGAGTGTCACATTCTCAACTTGATTTAAAATTTATCTATTTTCTCATAACTGTTTTGAAGTTTTTACAAACATTAACCCATATACCTCAATTGCAGTACTGCAGTTGATATAATACACACCATTTGTGAAATTATAAGCTATTTAGTCTATAACAATTGAGTAGCCTTACTGCAATGCTCGTAGTTATTTCAGGATTAGATTTATGCTGTTGTATATATGTATGAAATAAATAAGCTTCTAATTGATGTACTTTCCTGTACCTTGAAGTAGCAGCTGAGTGACAGGTTGATAGGATCCTAAATTTAGTTTTTATGTACCAATTTTTAGTAAGAAATAATACAGAAGTATATTCTCAATTAACACTGGTTTTCTATTTATCTTATCTGAAAAAGATCTGAAAACACTAGTCGTTGTACCACTATAACTAAACATTTTATATTTTCAAAGTTTCAGTTCTTCATAACCATCCATATGGCAAATTCTCCATAGAATAAGTTTGATGAAAACTTGTATAACATAAAAGAAAAACACCAGCTTTTTGAAATTATAGAAAGAGGTCTCTCTTTCTGTGTTCTGATCTTATGCATCTAATATTATACATAATTTGTGATAATTTGCATTAATTTGTTCTCAATGCTAACTTCTTAATTCATTAAAAGTCAACTTCTCAATTCCTGGATATATTATTTACAGTTGGAAAGTTATAAACAGTTAGAAGATAGTTGTACTATAAATGACCTATGAAGGAGATAGCTAGAGATCGAACAAATTTAAGACCCATGAATAGAACATCAAATATTAATCTTCTGTAAGTGTAATGTAGCCATCTAGACTAATGGTAATTAATATGATTAGCAAATTCAACAGATACAAAACTACAGCTAGCGCTAATTTTTATTTAAATGCTCATTTTAAACTATGAATTTTGAGCCTGGGTAAAAGACAGGATATAGTACTGGACAACTTTCTAGACTGGATCCAAGAATTGGGAGTGTTTTGGAGGGAAGGATCTATCCCTAAAGCCTTACAATGTGGGGTTCCCCAGGGCTAAGATTGCTCACTGTTCCTCTAACATCTATTTGAACCCACTGGATGATGTCATCTGCATGCTGATGGTATCCAGCTATACATCTCCATCTCTGGCAGAGCAGATGATGCTGTTTCAGTGTGACCCGGTGCCTGGAGGCAGTGAGGGTTTTTGATGGGGAGGGACTGGATCCTGTCCAACCCTAGTAAGATGGGTTTTTGCTTTGAGTTTTTGCCCTCCCCCCCCCATGGAGTGTTATTTTTGACTCTTGATGAGGGAGCACTTCCCCAGATAGAGCTGGTATACAATTTGGAGTCCTCTTAAGTTGCAGTTCCTGCTTGAGGAGCAGGTGACAGCTATGACTAAGGGGCGCCTTGCATAGATATATCTTATGTGCCAATTGCATTCATTCCTTAACTGGGAAGTTTTGCTCAGTCATACCTTGATCATTTCCTGGTTGGACCACTGTAATGTGTTTTATATGGGCCTTCTGAACGTTGAGCCATGGTGGAGCAGTGGTTAGAGTACAGTACTGCAGGCTACTACTGCTGATCACCAGCTGCCAGCAGTTTGACAGTTCACGTCCCATGGGCTCAAGGTTGACTCAGCCTTCCCTCCTTCCGAGGTTGGTAAAATGAGGGCCCAGATTGTTGGGGGAAATATGCTGACTCTGTAAACCACTTAGAGAGGGCTGTGAAGCTCTGTGAAGCGGTATATAAGTCTACGTGCTATTGCTATTGCTATAACTGATCCAGACTGAGACCACTCACAAAGCGTTAGGCTCTCTTTGGTTTGCCCATATTACATCATTGCTACGTGAGCTGCACTGGTTCCCAGTTTCTTCCAATGTGCTTATAGGATGGTGATCATCTCCTTAAAAGCTCTAAATGGCACAAAGCCAGTTTATTTGCAGTACTGCCTCCCCTGAAGGTACTTTTCTACCAGTGCTTGGAATAAAAAAAAATCATGCTCCAGATTCCTTCCTTTAAACGATCATCTGGTGGGACCTAGGAAATGTGCTTTGTCCTAGCAGTTTCTGTCCTGTGGAACTTTCAACTCCTCCAGAAATTCCAGAATCAGCCAGCATAGCATTATATCAGCTGGCTGAGAAATTCTGGCAGTTGAAATCCACAAGTCTTAAAGTTGCCAAGTTTGGGGACCTCTGGTATAGATGAATAAACAGAAATGATGGATTAGGGACCTATTTTTCCTTGTGGTGAGCCACCTTGAATTGGATGACCATATCAATTTTGTTTGCCAATGCAGACGTGTTATTAAACCACAACTGAGCTATAACCATAATTTAATGGAATTCCCATCAAAGTCTAGCTGTAGTAGTTTTATGAGTATTCTGTTCATTAGGCATCAGTCAATATTCCTGTATGATCTTGCCAAAACCAAAGAAGGCCAATAGCCTCTCTCTATACAGCATCAGCCATGAGCTGTAGTTGCATCCCACTGAACTCAGTTTAATTTACTTGCAAGAAAATGCTGGGATTGCATTGCAAATGAATTATTGAAACAGAAGGCTACTGCATGCTGAACTGTAAGGTCATAGCATGAGTGAAAAAAGAAATACCCCAAAGTCATTTCTGTTTTTTCTATTATTTCATTCCTGGCACACAGGATAATAGCAGATAGTTAGAGATAAGAAAAGGGCTTTAAAACACTTACCATTTATCATTTTCTTTAATTTATTACTATATTGCTATCCAATATTACTCATAGCAGTATCTAATCTAAATGTAATATATATTTTGTTTAAACAACTTTGGCAGGGATTTACCCAAATACTCTAACCTTAACCATTTAATAAGCAATATTTAACTTGCAAGACAACAGGAATGAATAATAATTACAGTATAGAACAGATTTTTGAAGACATATCATTTGAATTATGATACTTTGTTATATGTATAATTAATTGTCTAATTATATACAGTAGTATAGTATGGCTTGTTAATCCCAAAAGGTTCCTTTAGCTGAAAGTGGTCATTTGAATTCTGCAATGCTCTTTTGATTGAAAAACTGGGCTTGCTTCTGAGTAGACTAAAGTGCACTGCAAGCATTCTATGTGAGTTAGAAATTAAAGACACTGGGAAGAGACTGTTCCATTTGAGGATAGGGTTAGGCTTGCCAGTATCTGAAATAGCTACATGGTGTCTTTTATTAACAGTTTTTTGTCACATGATGAAGGTCTGCCTATCTAGCAATATATATATATATATATGATTTTGACAGCTTTTGTTTTGTGGCCTTGTCTGGCTGAGTTCCACTGGTCACCAGATACTAGGATCACAGAAATAATTGTTTTCTCTCATTTTAGATGTTATCTAAGTTCCCCCAAATCATTTCTGTTTCATTGTTCTGGGAGCAAAAGTGTGTTTGGAAGTTTTCTGCACTTAGATTCTTTAATATCACCTACTGGTGCAGATGATGCTTCAACTATCACAGGAGGTAAAATAGCAAGTATTAATTCCTGCCTCCTCTACCATAAAATATGACTCCAAATGGAATTTAATTCATGCTTGGTTTTATTTATTTAGCTTATGGTGGGGTTGCATTAGCTAGGAGACTACAATGCTAATGCAGAGAAGTAGTTTGGCTACCTAAGACTGCTAGCGCTACTTGGCTGATGTTTATGTGCTTTCTAAAGTGTGCCAGAGCAGGTGAGGTAGCACTGCACCATAAAGAAAGACTACCTCTTTGCTACAGCATCATCCCTCTTCCTTCACCAAAGCCAAATGGGCATTGCAACCGAGAAGGTCCAGCACCATCAGAATTCTAACCACCTGTGCATGGCTCATCTTCCCACTGAAGTGGTACCTATTTATCTATTCATGTATAACATGCTTTAAAATTGCTAGGTGGGCAGAAGCTGAGGTAAATGACAGGAGCTCACCCACCACACACTGCTAGGACTCAAACTGCTGGAGCTAAGTCCTTCTCCATGTCATTAAACCACTGAGCCACCACCACTCTTATGCTTGGTCTTATCTTCACTTTACTATCTTCATTGCTTTCAGCTTTTCATTAAATTCAAGAGTTGATGCAGAATGGGTCCAGCTCATTTCTGTACTCCATAGAATATCTTAAGCTTTAATAATAGCAGCAACTGAATAAGTAAGACCATCTACAACAGATTTGGGACCACTGGAATGATCAGGCCTCTAGGCAGAACCACATCCACTGACTTTGTGAATCCAAAAGTGAATTATCTACCACTTCTTCACCTAAGATAATCCTACATCAAATGTAATGGAACTGCAAGCCTCGGGCTCGATGCTGTTTGGACCATGAAATCCTGAGCCACTTATGATTGAGCCTCAGCAGTGACTGAAATATCCTAGGAAAAATATAGAATAATATAATGCCATCCTCAAAATTACAACTTTTGTTTGCTAAACTATCTCATCTCAAAGGCTTGAGTTCAATATTTTTGTTCAACATCTGGATCAAATGTACATTTTTCCATGAACTTTCTCAATATCAAGACATGCCCAATTTTACCTTTTACATATGTAAAATGGAGGGTAGGAAGGGTTTTCTTTTTGCTTGCACTATAAAGAAATGTCAAATATAAATTAACTAACTTTTTCTATTGAAAAAGAACTACCAAGAAGAGCATACAGCTCAGCATAACTGATATCCATATATCAGAGCTATTGTTTTCAATCGTATTGGTTCCTTTGACAAAAAATTACTGAAACATAGTAGTAAAATAATGAACTGCGGACAGGCCTGGCAATAGAGCATTTTAAATTCTATCCAAGACTAAAGAGATGAAATAATCAACATCAGAGCATGTGCTAAGACAGGAGAGTTCGAATGTCTACTCACACAGAAGTTGCAGCAGCAGAAAATATACTGTAAATTAACTGACATTTCATCTTGATTTGAATTATGAGGATATTTATGTTGGTTGCCATAATGTCAGGACTCATCATGCACTGCAGGATTCGAAATATGAAACCAGCTGATTTCGAGTTTCAACAGCCATCGTTATTGCTACCCACAAAAGCATCTCTGCATTTATCCTTTTATGATAGTGTTTGAAGAGCTAAAGCGTACCTCAATTGTCTGATTAATTAACCCCAAGGGCCACCTATTAAACTTGGCAGGCCTAATTATTTATTGCAATATCTTTCCTCTGTCCCTGCCAAAAAGATTCCTTCTGCTGAAGGTCAAATCCAATCTCCCACCCAGGCAAAGAGATTTAATGAGGCAGTAAGGTTGGGGGGGGGGAATCTTGGTATATTCAGAAATAAAAGGACATTTGCTAGGCTATTGATATTCTTCCTGACTGTTTCCAATATTTTTCAAGGAGGAGGTATCACCTGTGTTCAACGGCACAAGTTTCAACAACAATTGTGCAGGGGGGAAACCCACACTTTCATTTCTTTCCTCATTTATTGCCTATGAAGCAGTATTGCTGCATGAAATTCTCAAAGTATTAACAGGACTGAATTAAACCTAGAACATTTCTTACAGAATGAGGAAAGGAAACGTAGGAAGAATTTTAAAATCGCTGGGAAAATCTCATAGAGACAAAGGAAGAATGGCTGACTTAGTAGTCCCCAAGGAAATTAAGAGAAGATGAGGTGTAACACAGGAACCTTTTTATCATGGGACACAGTCATCGTAATTCCCCACCAGGGCCACAACATTATTTTAAGTGGGTTGCTTCAAGAACTTTGGGAAGTGTTCCAAGACAGACACTCATTTGCTATTAATCAAATGAGATTTGAGTTAAATGGTTCAAATCTGAAGTGTTGCATTTCCATTGAAAGTTCTGTGAAATATTCTGCATTAGGAAACTGGAAACAATATACTCTTAAGAACTTCAAAGTTCTGTCACAGCTTTTGTGTTTGGCATACATCTTGGAGACATTTCTAGTGGTCACTTGAAACCCATTTCCAACTGTACCATCCTTGAGGAATCTCTTTATTGATTCCAGCAGCATATGCTTGCCATAATTCCAAGAGATCCCCTTTTTAATGTAAATTTAATTCAACATCTTCCAGTTGAAATGAAATAGATATATATTCAAAAATATCCCAGAAAATATTCATTTACATTCATGTTCCTGCACCTGCTTTATCTCCATTTGATGGATGGTTATTGTTAGGGATAACATTGTTTACCCTAACTGGTTTGGGTAAAAATAATAAATATGGTATCATGGTTTGTTAGTTAAAGTGTGTGTAACTTTAACTGCAAGAATGTAATTAAGGGTGTGGTTGTAAAAGCACTATATAAGAAGCGAGGCAATTGCAGCTCTCTCTCTCTCTGGCTTACTGATCCCTAATTACTTGATGGATTGATGACTGCGTTCTTGCTGGAAAGGGGAGAGAAGAAGGAGTGTTGATATTTTCTCAACGGAGAGAAAATAAAGATTGGACTGATTTATTGTAAGTGTACTGACATTGGCTATTCAACACGGACTTTGCAAATAGAATATCCCCGACAAGACTTGACTGAAATTGATATATGACTAATGGGCCGTTTATAATGACTATGCTATAATTCTTAAATGGAATAAACAATATTTTTGATAGCACAAGCGTATCTGTATTTTTACTGCGTGTTAACTAGAAAACTTATCTCACACATTTACCTGTCTTCCTATCTGACTTCGCTGCACGTTCTGTTTAGTTTGTTTTCCTTAACACCCGTTGGGGAATCCAGGCTTAACACTGGTTATGGGCCCAGAGAGACTGCAAAGTCAGTTTAACTAGGATAAAAACAGGTTTATGTAAAAAGTGAGATTTTGTGTTGTTACACGTTACAGTAAACAGACAGCTTTGTTTTATCAATTATAGTTTTATATCCATATAGTGAAACATGGCACAAGTCAGTCTACAAAGTTTGTCCCTTATATCCAAGCTGGATGGAACAAACTATGTTTCATGGTCTATGAAATGTAGTCTACTTCTACGAAGAGAAGGTCTATGGAACATAATTGAAAACCCACCAAACGTAGAAGAATGGGATTCTGAAGATGAGGAAGATAGTAAAAAGATAGAAGAATTTAAACAGAAAAATGAACAAGCATTTTGCATCATAGGACTAACATTAACTGATCAGCAACTTGTTCATATACGCGGAGAGCAAACTGCAGTTGGGTGTTGGCAAAAACTGAGGAGGATTTATGTCCGAGATAATGTTGGTGCTCACATAAATCTAACACGGAAGCTTTTCCGCACGTATCTCCAAAAGAATGGAGATATGCTGAGTCATTTGAATACTATGAAAAGCATTTTCCAAGAACTTCATGAGAAGGAGTTAATTTTCTCTGAGCTACACCAGGTCTACATAATTCTATCTTCATTAGACGAAAGTTTTGATGACTACGTAACTTCCCTTGAAATATTGCCTAAAGAAAGCCTAACTTTAACTGATATCACTGGCAGATTGATTGAAGAGGCCAGAAGAAGGCTTGAAAGAGATCAGTTAAGGAGGGAGCAACCTCAAAAGGAAAATAATGAATCTCCAACTGCATACGCAATTAAAAAGTGTTTTAATTGTGGAGGGAGAGGACATTTAGCAAGATTTTGTAAGAAACCAAAGCGCCAGAATGCAAGCCAGAATGCTGTAAGCCAACAAAGAAGAAATAAGAATTATGAGTTAGCAATGTATAGTAATGGAGTTGTAAAAAATAATTTATGGGTGGTTGACAGTGGTGTGTCCCACTGTATTACAAATGATAACAAAAAATTTGTAAAAATGTCTATGAGTTCACAGCATATCTCATTAGCAAACGGATGGAAACTGAAGGCAAAAGGTGAAGGTATAGCTCATTGTTCTAGTATAAATGAGAACATAAAAATGTTATATGTACCTCAACTTAAATTTAATTTGCTTTCAGTTAGAATGTTGGTTAGATTAGGATACATAGTTACCTTTAAGGGAGATAATTGTTTAATTGAAAAAGAAGGTAAGAAAATTACTGCATCTTTAAGAGGTGACTTATATGTGTTAAATGATAATGGTTTAGAAGTGGCTAACACGGTTTATGATAATAAGAAACCTCATGATGAATGTATTCACTTGTTACACCGAAGGTTAGGTCATTTAAATTTTAAAATGATTAAGAGAACTGTTCAACTATCTAAAGGAATAAGTTTGAAACCTTGTAATAAGTATTTGCAATGTTCTGCTTGTAATCAAAACAAAAGCAAAGTTATACCGGCAAATAGAGTTGAAGGATTTACTACCAAAGAGCCTTTAGAGGTAGTATTTGCCGATATAATAGGTCCTAAAAAGCCAAGTTTAGGTGGTGCTAGATACATATTAAGCATTATGGACCACTATTCTAGGTATGGTTTCTGTTTTTTCATGAAGAGAAAAACTGAAACGTATACAAATTTCTTTAATTGGTTAAAATTTGCAGAGAGAAAAACTAAAAAGAAATTAGTAACTCTTATAACAGATAATGGTGCGGAATTTACAAATAATAAATTCCAGAATAGACTTAGAATGGCAGGTATTCAACATAAAAAGTCTGCACCATATAGGCCTCAACATAATGCATTTATAGAGAGACGAGGCCAAACACTGCAATCAATGGGAAGGACAATGTTATCTGATTCTGGATTACCTGACAATTTGTGGGGAGAAGCTATAATGTGTGGGAATCACATATTAAACAATGTTGTTAATTCAACAACAGGTGAATTACCATTCACTCTGTGGCATGGTAGGAAACCTGATTTGAGTTATATTCACACATTTGGTGCACCAGCATGGGTGCATATCCCTACACAACTCAGGCACAAAGGACAACGTAGAGCTAAAAGATTAATTTTTGTTGGATATCAAGCAAACTATAGATCTTATAGATTCTGGGAACCAGGTACATCTAGAGTATACTGCAGTGCTAGTGCACAATTCCTAGAACATATAGGATGGAATAGATTAGAGCAGGATTCAGATAATGATGTTATTATAGAACCCTATAAGAGGCAGAAAGAAAATAATAGTTATAAGAAAAGTCCAATTAAAGAAGAAGTCCATGAAGAGAAAATAGAATCAGATTCAAGAGGAAATAATTGATCAAGAAGTGATAGATAGTCAAGAACAGGAAATAAAGGAAAGTCCACCTGTAAGTCCTGTTATACCTAGACGCACAACACGTATAACCAGACCACCTGAAAGATATCAGGCAAGTATTGTTTGCCAAGTAAATAAAGTTCCTACTAGCATAGATGAACTTAAGATGTATCCTGCTAAGGATCAGGTGAATTGGCAAAAAGCAATGGAAAAAGAGTTAAATTCATTAAAGGAAATGAAGGTTTATGAAGAAACCAAATTACCTCCAGGAGAAAAATCCATTGGGTGCAAATGGATATTCAAAGTAAAGACTGGAAATAATGGGAAAGTAACTTATAAAGCTAGATTAGTAGCACAAGGATTTAACCAAAATGTATATGATTATGATGAGGTATTTGCACCAAATCTTAAGGCTACAACTTTAAGAGCCGCTTTAGTATGGGCAGCTAAGAATAATTATATAGTTAACCATTTAGACGTAGAAACTGCATATCTGCATGCACCATTGCAGCATACAATATATTTGAAAAAACCAGTTGGTATAAATGATAATAAAGTAAATAGCAATGATTGTTGGAAACTCAAGAAGAGTTTATATGGATTGAAACAATCTGGCTATGAATGGAACCAATATATTGTGAAAGAATTAAACAATATAGGGTTTAAATCTGGTTTAGCAGATCCATGTTTGTTTAAAAGAGAAAATAATGGAACGGTGACATTATTGTTATTATTTACAGATGATATTGCTTTGATTACTAAGACCAATAGTGAAGCTACTGAGATTATTTCATTATTAGCCAAAAGGATAAAATTAAAGCATTTAGGTGAAATTAAAAAGTATTTAGGATTGACAATTAATAAAACCACAAAAGGATTTAAGATATCTCAAGAGGATAAAATTTGCCAATTAATTAAATTGTATAAAATGGAACTTTGTAAGCCTGCAAAGACTCCAATGAGTCAGGAAATTTGCAAAATTGATGCTCAAAGTCCCAAATTTGATAAGACCATATATCAATCTTTGATTGGTAGCTTATCATATATAAGCAATTGGTCAAGGCCAGATATAGCTTATAGTGTTAATCAGCTGGCACGATATAATAATGATCCACATCAATGTCATTGGCAAGCATTAAAGAGAATTTTAAGATATCTTAAAGGAACAATGCACCATGCATTGTATCTAGAGCCAAAAGATGATTTGATTCTTAGTGCCTATGCAGATGCAAGTTTTGCAACTGACATAAATACTAGAAAATCAACATCTGGAATGGCTATATTATTTGGTAAGACTCTAATAGGGTGGAGGTCAATCAGGCAACAGCATATTAGCTTGTCAACGATGGAAGCAGAATTTTCATGTCTGTCATTACTATGCACTGACTTAATTCTGTACAAACAGTTATTATTAGACATGGGTATAACTGTTAAAGATTCCATTATTGTGTACGAGGACAACCAGGCAGCTATACAATTAGCTACTAATATTGCTGTAAAGACTAGATCAAAGCATACTGATTTAAGATACTTAAATGTTAGAGAATCTGTTAAAAATGGTCTAATTAAACTTGAGTACTGCATTACAGAAGAAAATATTGCAGACCAGTTTACAAAAGCGCAAGGTGTTGTAAAATTTAAAGAGAGTTGTGACAATTATGATTTAAAGGTGTAAATGGTTATATTATTGTAATATTATTATGATTACCCAAAAGGGGAGAATGTTAGGGATAACATTGTTTACCCTAACTGGTTTGGGTAAAAATAATAAATATGGTATCATGGTTTGTTAGTTAAAGTGTGTGTAACTTTAACTGCAAGAATGTAATTAAGGGTGTGGTTGTAAAAGCACTATATAAGAAGCGAGGCAATTGCAGCTCTCTCTCTCTCTCTGGCTTACTGATCCCTAATTACTTGATGGATTGATGACTGCGTTCTTGCTGGAAAGGGGAGAGAAGAAGGAGTGTTGATATTTTCTCAACGGAGAGAAAATAAAGATTGGACTGATTTATTGTAAGTGTACTGACATTGGCTATTCAACACGGACTTTGCAAATAGAATATCCCCGACAAGACTTGACTGAAATTGATATATGACTAATGGGCCGTTTATAATGACTATGCTATAATTCTTAAATGGAATAAACAATATTTTTGATAGCACAAGCGTATCTGTATTTTTACTGCGTGTTAACTAGAAAACTTATCTCACACATTTACCTGTCTTCCTATCTGACTTCGCTGCACGTTCTGTTTAGTTTGTTTTCCTTAACACCCGTTGGGGAATCCAGGCTTAACAGTTATTTCATCTACCTTTTGGCCATATCATACCACTGATAGTAATCCAGTAGATACAATGGATGAAATTATTAATCTGATTTTTTTCGGACTGACCTTTTTATTATTAAAATAGTTTTTGTTTTCTTCCCAGATGCTATTGCTGTTTCAAGATAACCTTCAAGGGATTGTGTAGAGAAATGTGCTATAAGAACATTTGTGACTCCTGCTCTCTTTTTCAGAATGGAGTTTTTCCAAATTCACCCTGCAGCATTTAGACTTATTAAATATATTTCAAGAAAAAGGGAAAAAAACACATGTTATTTACACTTATTTAAATGCTTTGTATTTGATTTGTGCGCCCTCCCAAAGAGATGAACAGAAGAAGTGAGAAATGTGGTACAAATTAAAAGCGATCACAACATTGTTCTGCTGACATATGGAATCAATCAACATCAGCCCTGAAGAAACAAAATGTAAGTCAATTGCTTCAACATTTGGGGGCATTGCTTTTGAGTGAAGGATGATGACTGAGAATAACCACAGGACTTTCTAATGTTGAAGCCCAGTTGGTACTAATCAATCTGATTATACTGCATGATCTTCTCACTGATCACACAGGAAATAATAAAAGACAAACTTTCATCAAGACAACATATTTCAAGCATCACTTATTGGAATTTTTCACTTGTTAAAAATATTAAGGCAAGATTAGCTGGGGCTCAAATATACAAAAAGTCTTCCATGCAGCACTGACACTGTCTAAACTAATTCATATGAAGTGTTTTAATCCAGAATACAGACATATTCAGTCAGTTACTGTTGATTTATACATAGTATACAATGCAGGTTTTGCTTTAAAATACACGCGAGTAAGGGTTCAGTTCTGTTTGCTGTAATTTACCAGAGCTGATTATTACCAATGCAGATTACAAGAACAATATCTTTATTTGTTCCGTATGACTTTCTCTTCTGATATTGTTCGGGGTCTATTCCAGCATCATTAAAGTTATTTTCACTTTAGCCAAGTACAATATAGTATTTACTAAGGTGCCGGAAAAATATTATTTGTTACTCATTAGTATAGGTAAGAATGACAAGGCTACAATGTTTTTGTTTTAAGTAGGTTTTTTTTTTCATTTTCAGATTATCTTTTGCATTGGTCTGTTTCATAAAGACCAAAACATAGACACCAAAGATTCACATATTGTATATTAAAGCAGTTAAAAAGTCATAAATAAAATAGATGTAAAATCCAAATCAGCTTACTGGAAATCTAATTATCAGCAGTGCTAGACAATTAAATACCTAATAGTAGTTGCAACTAATTTAGCAACCCATCAAGAGATCTGGTGATCTATCAGCTAAGAGTAGGGAAATAATTTTCTCCTCTGATCTTGCATGTCTTTGGGTTAAGAGAGATGCTGTTTGTTAATTTTGTCACATCATGTAGAAAGGTCATTGCAATAGAATATGTAAGATTATTTCCATTTCTTTTAACAATGTGACTCTTCTCTGGGTCACACAAAACTGCTGGCTAAGTATTTAGTATGAGGGAGTCCACCAGAGGTGGTATTCAGCAGGTTCTGACCAGTTCTGGAGAACCGGTAGTGGAAATGTTGATTAGTTCGGAGAACGGGCAAAAGCCACCTGACTGGCCCCGCCCCCATCTATTCTCTGCCTCCCAAGTCCCAGCTGATTGGCTGGGTCTTCTTTTGTTGCCCTGCACAGGAGAATGGAGCTGGAAAGCAGGTTAGTGGGGTGGGGACGGGAGGGGATTTTGCAGTAACCATCCCCTGGAGTGGGGTGGAAATGGGGATTTTACAATATCCTTCCCCTGCCACGCCCACCAAGCCACGCCCACAGAACCGGTAGTAAAAAAAATTGAATCCCACCACTGGAGTCCACTGTTTACAAACAAGAGTTTTTGGTTAAATTCTGCTTGAATGTCAGTACTGAAGGTCTTTTCTTTTTGTTCCAACCAGGCTCTCTCTGGACCAGGTGAAATTTATGTGAAAATTACCATGGGAAATGCCCACTTTAGTTTGCAACCCAGCCCATTCCCAGTCAATCCACTTTCAGATAAAAGCAAGCAATTTGAGTGAATTGAATCATTCAGCCAAGCCAGCAAAAGTATTTAGCCTAGTATTTCAACTTACAAAGCTATATGTAGAGCTCTGGTGAAGTTACTCTGGATTCTAATCTTGAATGAAAATTAGATATACATATAAACTAAACATCGATACTATATATATATATATACACATTTTTAGAAATTTACATCAAATTGCCTCAATGGGTTGTGATAGTAGGAAATTTGTGCACCATGGAGCAAACAACCAATGAACCTTGGCTCTAAACATTTTCATGTCAGCTCAGACATGCTTATTTCCATTAATGGTTGTCAACATACAGAATGGCATTTGAAAGCATATGAACCCAGTCATTGATAACCCTTCATTGTTCATTCCAGGTCATTGAGGCATGTAAGGAAATACCCAGATGTCTGAGTGCCCTAAATTGGTCAGAGCTATTAATTTTCCAGTGGTAATGGTCCCTTGGAGAAAATGACTGCTTTGGTTTTATTGTAATAGGCTGCTCTTCTCTGCAATATTGGGCAATAGCCCAAAGGCTCCATCTCGGGCCCAGTTGCAGGAAATGAATATTTCAAGCTTTGGACGTCTGCCAGTTGATGCATGGGCTGCTTATTCCTTTCCTAAATCTTGACACAAATGATGTTGCCTAGTGTTGAAGTGACATAACTTCTGTATCCTGCAGTATTAGTTCAGGACCCAAATGTTTCTACCTCTGAAATCGATACACAAGGGAGGAGCAGGATGTTGTATGGCAAAGGAATTGACTACAGCCTTGTCCAACACCAAAGAGTCTCAGTGTGACCCTAGACAGGATGCTCTCTTTTAAATAGCATTGCCTGAATACTAAGGCGAAAGTGAGCTCAACCATCTACATTGTGCACATCAGCTTTGGCCTTGAGGGTCTCTGCAGCAGAATATGCTGCCCCAGTGTGGGGTGCATCTGCACGCACAAAACAAGTTAACATCTCTGCCAATGAAGCAGGTAAGCTTAGGGACCGAATGTCATAAACCCACACCCCATCTGAGAAAATATATCCTCTCATTGGCATTGCCCCACTTAAGGTCAGAAGAGAGGTAGCAAAAGATGCTGAGAGAACTAAGCAGGAGAATGACCCTCAATGTTCTCTGAATAGATATGCTCCAAGCCTGCAGACCCAGATCTGGAACAGCTTTATGACAAGAGCAAACTTGAATTAAAAGGTGGAGGAAGGAGACCATCAAGCAAGGAATAACATTAAAGGAGGATATGGGTGATATTGGAGGGCCCTGAAAAGGTTGAGGGTTGGAGTGCCTAACTGTGAGATCAATAAACTCAGCTGGAGTTCTTAGCAGAAAACAACATCCTGTGAGAATGTGGAGAGACGCAAATCCCGGGCCATCTGCTGGTATGTCATCTACTACCAGAAATGTGTACCGATAATAATTTATTTTTGGCCAACGACAAAGCCAAGCAGGTGGCTTCATTCTGGCAATCTAAAGTTTAATCTAGACAAGGAAGAAGAAGTATTAATTCACTGAGAGATAAATTGTATCCATTGATAAATTGTTACATTGAATGACTTAGCAAAGATGTTGAGGCTCTAGAAAAAGTACAGAGAAGAGCAACCAGGATGATTAGGGGACTGGAGGCTAAAACATACAACGAACGGTTGCAGGAACTGGGCTTGGCTAGTCTAGTAAAGAGAAGGACCAGGGGAGACATGATAGCAGTCTTCTAATATTTGAGGGGCTGCCACAGGGAGGAAGGGGTGAAGCTATTTTCTAAAGCGCCTGTAGGCCAGACAAGGAATAATGGATGGAAACTGAACAAGGAGAGATTTAACCTGGAAATAAGGAGAAACTTTCTGACAGTGAGAACAATCAACCAATGGAACAGCTTGCCCTCGGAAGTTGTGGGAGTGCCATCACTTGAGACTTTCAAGAAGAGATTGGACTACCATTTGTCACAAATGGTGTAGGGCAGGGGTCTCAAACTCAATTTACCTGGGGGCCGCTGGAGGCAGAGTCTGGGTGAGGCTGGGCTGCATAAGGGATTCCACAAAAAACATTGTTTAAAAAATATCCTCAAATGTCATCAACAGTTAATGATTGCTCCAATACATGAACTGTCCTGAACACATGAATGGAACATTGAATGAAGATCATGAACAGTTCCTCAGAACATGGCTTCTCCAGCTTACTCCTTGCTGCCAGAGACTTGACAACGCTTCCTCTCACATATCTGAGCCACATGTGGCTTGAGAGAGGAGGCACTTGAGACCCTCAGTATGGCTTGAAGATGATCATCAGTAAGTCTGGACCTCTACTTGGACTTGTTAAAGTCCAGGGTGGAGAAGAAGCCACGACGAGGAACGGCAGCCGGGACTTCCTTCAGAGGTCCATTCCCCCTGCGGGCCGCACTAATATTATACTTTCATATCACGGTGGGGGCCACAGGATATCGTCCTGCGGGGCCGCAATTGGTCCGCGGGCCGCGAGTTTGAGACCCCTGGTGTAGGATCTCCCGCTTGAGCGGGTGGTTGGACTAGATGACCTACAAGGTCCCTTCCAACTCTGATTATCTGTTATCTGTTAAAGGAACAAAAGAAAAAGGAGGAAATAAGACAGCAGCTTAATTTATTACCTGTACTACAATTATATACTTTATTAACAACTTTACGGTATAGATACTCTCCTTTTTCTTCTCAGTTTTTCTGTTCCTCTACAATCTCTCTCTATATATAAAAGAATAAAAGTCTACTAAGTAACCTATCTTCTACAAGTTCTACAATGGTAAGGGATTGTGACAAAATTATGTGTAAATTTTTAAATTATATATCAATTGTGGTGGATTCATCGAAATTTTAATATGTACTGTCAAGATAAATATTTAAAAAGGTAGCATGACTGGAATTTGCTTGCAAAATGTGTACTCAGAAATTGTATGCAATTTTTGTTTGTTTCTGCTTTTCTATTCAGAAATACATAATATCAGTGCTTAGTCCTTTTTTCCCCTCAATGAACGTAAGCTATGTTCCTCCCTTATCCATCACCCTCCTTGTTTAGTCTGCTGCTTGCCAAAACCCATTCTCTGAGCCTCCATAACAAAAGGATATCTTAAAGCTGAATTCTTCCAGTCCTCCCCTACCTTAACCACAACATGACTGATTCTTTCCATATTTTAGAAAATATTTTGTCTATACAGTGTCCCCTGTTATTAATTCAAATAGCAACAAGTCTTTATTGGAACATGTAGAAGTTAATTTGTAACTACTGCTACTGCTCTATGATTTTTCTTACTGGTTAATTCTCTTGTTTCATCAGACATCCGCTGTAGTATCTGAAATAATCTATTAAATTTAGGAACTACTTGACTGTTGTGTGGCTTGGTGTATGTGAATGTTCATTGTCATTCTAACAGATTCTGGTTGTCTTCCATAGTGGGATGTAAGACACCTTGAATTTTTGTCTTGGGGCAACTGGGGTGCCATCCTGTGTTATTAATAATTCCAGATTGAGTAACCTTCTGATCACCAGATTTCCTGCAGCAAGCAGCGCATCTTACTTTCAGTCTTCTGCCCGTTGTTTTCACTTAACTAGAAAGTTGTTTCCGAGTTCTTGGTTTCCTTGCTACTCTTCTTTTTCATCTGTTGACTGTATTCATCCTACTGATTAACTCTAGTGTGTTCTAATATCAAGTCACGTTCTTGTCTGGGCTAGAAGACATAAATCACAGCACCCTATAATTCAGGGAGACTACACTGCAGTAGTTCTTTTACAACTGTAAACATGGAATTCACATTTTCCTGCGTTTCTTGTATACACTCATCAGTCTCGTCCCAGACACTGTGAGGAACAAGCATATTTTGCTATTTATATTTGTGCCACATACCCCCTATTCATGATTTATCTTCTTAAATAATAAACAACAACTGATAATGTATCTTGCTAGCCTCTGATGGCTAAAAATGTTGGAAAGGGAATTGCAATCAAAGATTTCATTAGAAGAAAGCAATTTGCATTCTGGACTCGCCATTAAAAATGTAGGGCTGTACATATCCTTCAAAAAGATGCGTGAGCCTGGAAAATGATTTTGCAGCTTGGGAAGTTGGAAAAAAGATGCTCTGTACTGGGGCTGTGGTTTGGATTTAAAGAGCTTGTGAATACACACACACACACACACACACACACACACACACAGCCTCCTTAAACCAAGCATGTTTTTCCTGAGCTCACAATACAGCTATGGAGGGCAGGTACATGAAGCTGGGGGGAAAGGCAGCCACCTTAAGGAGCTGTCGACAGGCCCTAGGTCAGCATCCCCCACTTGCTCAAAAGCACCTTTTCATTTTGAATTTAAGCATTGCACATTAGTTTATGCACACTCCCATCACATTCTGAAAAACCCCTGTCACATAATCTGTTCAGTAATAGGTGTGGCTGCTGCAAAGACAGGTGTGGAATGGCCTCCCTGGATCCATAGACGAGGAAATAGGTTGCACTCGAACTGAGCAGAGTTTTTCTGCCCTGATCTTCTTACCTCGGTGTTTTCAAGTTACGATGTCAGCAGTCTCATATTTTAAAACCACCGCAACCAAATGCTGATTCAGAAGACAACTGTCAATCTGGATTTAATCCTGGAAAAGTACATTGATCCCAGACACAATCCTGGTGTGGTAGACAAAGTGGTATTCTGTCAAAGATCTGTCTGCTTGGTTTTCAGAGGACGTCGCTTGCAAGGTGGAGCCAGAGCTCCTTATTGATTTATTGTGGAGTTGAGTCAATAAAGTGACAGAACAATAGAGCTATGAATTTTATGGAACATAAGCTAAAGTTCACTTTACAGGCTCAGCTATGATGCCAGTGACATCAAAGATGGAACATTTTTCAATCAGCACTGTGCTTGCCCAGAGGTATTTATCCAGCAGAGCTGAGTTTACAATAAAGTAATGGACATTGTTCCTTAGCATATGACCTCTATCCTATGAAATTATCACCCTTCTGTGGTACTGCAGACCTCAATGCAGACACACTTAGTAATTTTAGATTGGCTTTTCCCAGCATTAACCTTAACATTTGTTTTTAATAGATTGTTTTTAATTGTAGTTTTTATTCTGAGTTTATCGGATTTGTAAAACATTTCAGGATTTTTTTTTCCAGTGAGAAGCATTATCAAATACTATATACAAACCAATGAAATGTATGATAATCAGACCGCAGTGCAAAAAAAGAATCTTGAGGGAAAATGAACTTACATGACTACATTAAGATTCCTGTTTATTCTATGGTTAAATCAATGGAACTGGTGCAAATTAGTAACTTGAAAGAAACACATGGAAATTATGCAGACTTCAATTTAAGTGGCGCCCAACTCCAAATTGACTCTGGGTGGCTCACAACATAACAAACAAAACAACAAATACAAATACAAAGCTTGAATAGAAACAGTAAACATGGAACAAGATGACAAATCTGCTCAACATTAACATACACCCAATTAGGAGCTCCAATCATCCTAGCCCAGAGCAAAGGAGGAAGAACCAGGACTTTAAGACTCTATGGAACACTGTCAAGGTGGGAGCCCCCTGGATTTCAAGGTGAACCTCATTCCAGAGGGCTGGTGCTATGATGGAGAAGGCATGCTTTGAGGGGCATCCAAAAGATAGTATTGCTGTTCTGACCCAAACCCTTTTCCAATAAGACAAACAATAACCAAAGGGAACAGAAACCTTTTAATGATTCTTACAAATCCCCAGTTAAAAGGCTGCTGCAAACTAATTAACTTTGATAAGCACAAACTTTGCCAAAACGGTACAAGCCTGCCAAGAATCACAGATAAGAAATATTTCACAACATAAGTGTCTTCAAATACCAACTTAAGATACTGTTATGTCCACGAGACTGAGTTTCAAAACGTCTTTGCTTCCTGCAAAGAATGTTCGCTTCACAGCTGCCTTTTATCTTCATGAAGGAGGGGCCATTACCTTGCAGCCTTACTTCCGAGTCGCCTGTGCTGTTGTAGCTGCTCTTTCCTGCGAGCAATCCTGCGTGCACGCGCACTTGGCACAGGCTCCTCGGGAACCTCCTCATCGCTGCTGCCAGCCCCCACAATCTCTGAAGGCAGCAGTCCACTCCCTAATGTTCCTGGCCCATCATCTGAGTCCTCGCTCTCCTCAGCCATCCGTACCTGATGCCGGCTAACCACAACAATTGGTTAATCAAAGGGAATGCACTAACCTAGTCAGATCAAACCAGCTGGGTAGGCAGCACAAGAGTTAGACAGTTCTGAAGTAAATAGACCCTATGCTATATGGGGCTTTATAGGTCCCTGGACAACCCTTGACTTCTTGGGTCATCTATATATTCTGACCCCTCAATGCCTTCAGTGCTGACTTCTATATACTTCCTTCACTGGAAAAGTTGGGCTACATTCAGAGATCTATCTGGCTTAAAAGTAACCCATATTGAACTGGATAGCACAATCAAACATCAACATGACATTTTGTACAGGTAGTCCTCAACAGTTCACTTAGTGACCATTTGAAGTTACAACAGCCCTGAAAAATGACTTATGACCTTTTTTCTCACTTATGCCCATTGCAGCATCCTCATGATCACGTGATTTACATTCGAAAGTTTGACAACTGGTTCAATCATATTTATGACGGATGCGATGTCCTGGGATTGTGTGGTCCCTTTTTGCAACCTTCTGACAAGCAAAGTCAGTGGGGAAACCAGACTCACTTAACAACAGGGTTACTAATTTAATAACTCAGTGTAGTGGTGGGATTCAAAATTTTTTACTACCAGTTCTGTGGGCGTGGCTTGGTGGGTGTGGCCATGTGACTGGGTGGGTGTGGCTTTTTTTTGCTTTTTTGCCGCCCCCACCCATTTTGGGGAGCTTCCTAGCCTCAGAGGAGCCTCTGCGGGGGCGTTTTTGCTCCCCTAAGGTCCTCTGGGGCTCTGGAAGGCAAAAAATGGAGCGGGGGCTGAGCTCCTCCCTCCATTTTTTGCCTTCCTGGGCCTCAGCAAGGGGAAACCTGGCACAGATGATCTATGCACAGATGATTGTCCGGAGGGGGGGAAAAAAGAAATATCTTAGGCGAATGTCAGGTGGGCAGGTAAGCGAGCATCAGGTGGGAGGGCGACCGGATTGGGGGAGTGGCCAGCTAGAACTTACTACCGGTTCGGTGACCCACACCGAATTCTTGCTACCGGTTCACCCAATACGGTGCGAACCGGCTGAATACCACCACTGCTTCAGTGATTCCCTTAACAAATGTGGCGAGAAAAGTCGTAAAATGGGACAAAACTCACTTAGCAACATACATTTTCAGCTCAATTGTGGTTGTAAGTCAAGGACTACCGCATTGTGTCATATCTATTTTATTATAATGTTTATGTCATAAAAGGTTTTATAAAATTTACCAACTTTGCAAGTTCCAAAGGAGCCATGAGTCCTGGATTTTGGACACATTTTGTAAGTTAGTCCATTTTAAGTACCTTGATTCGACAATTGCTGCCCTATGATGCACCCTTTCTCTCAGTTAAAGGTTACAGGAATGAGAGTTTTAGTAGTATATAGATAAACAAGATCTTGAATCATACCTGGAAGCAATCTGGCAACCAGTGCTGTTTATGGGGAAAAGAGGTCACATGGGTGTACTGAAGAACACCCATTACTGCCTGCATTCTGGCCTTGTTCTGAGTGGTTTTCAAGGGTAGCCCTATGTAGAACATGTTGCAGTAATCAAGCCATGAGGTCACTAGGTCATGATTGAATGACTGACATGCTTCTCACTTCAGGAAAGTGTGCTACTGGTGCACCAGATAGATCTGTGCCAAAGCCTTCCTGGCCATAGATCCACCTGCTTGTGAAGCAGAAGGATTGAGTCCAGGAAGACCCTCAGGTTGCAGATTCCCCTCTTCAGTGGGGAAGTGCTACCACATCCAAAGTTAGAGAGAGAATAATATCTATAGCCACTAAGTCTTGATAAGATTGCATAAGAAAATGTTCCTCCCCATGTAGATCTGTGCAGCTTCCAGGCACTGGAGCAGGACCTCAAAGGCCTCACTTGGCTGGCCTGGGTTCAAATATATAATTGACTATAAACAATGGACCAATGATACCTGACCCCCAAGTGGCAAATAGGGTCAGTCAGCAGCTTTATGTAGATGTTGAATATCTGTGGAAAGAATGCCAAACCCTGTGGCATTACCCAAAATGGGGTGAGGTGGGGTGGGAGGCAGGGAAGCAACCTCTTCCCACAGCCAATACTAACTGAAAATGGTCTCAGAGTAGGGAAGACAACCATCATAAAACAGTGCACCCTTCCCAACCTTTAGAGCTGGCCCAGAAGGGTCCTGGGGTCCACAGTAGCTGCCAGGAGATCAAGGAGTACAAGAATAAACTCCTTGACCACCACCCCTCTCTGACTTCACAATAGGTCCCATTACAACTAACTCAATCTCTATACTGAAACTATATATTTACAGCGATATTGAATAAACCCCAGAAAACTAGGTATGGTTATTCCTTTGTATAAATAGGAATGGCTAGTCAAAACATAGATATTAAGACCTTTAACAAGGGGAGAACTGAGTGAGCATCCTTGCCAAGAATTGAAATGGTATCTTTTAATGCTATCTAGAATGTTACTTTACCAGTGGCAATGCAGAATACATTCAACTTTTGCCTCTTGTTCCTTAAATTCATCTAAGGATGTTATTCAGGAGTAGATCAGTGGTGGGATTCAATATTTTTTACTACTGGTTTTGTGGGCGTGGCTTGGTGGGCGTGGCAGGGGAAGGATACTGTAAAATCTCCAGTCAGAGGTGGTATTTGCTGGTTCTCTGAACAACTCAAAATTTCCGCTACCGGTTCTCCAGAACTGGTCAGAACCTGCTGAATACCACCTCTGGAGTAGATGTTCACAACTAGTTTCATGATTTTCCTCTGGATTAAGCTGTAATTTGGTAGTTATAATTCCTATCTAGAAAAAAAAAGCATATGTCAAATAAGTTCTTTTGAATGCAACACTCTATCTGTCACAAACAAAATTAATGTGGATCATTAGCAAGCTTCCCGTATATTAGAATACTACACAATTAATTGCCATTCCGCAGAGTTTGGGTTGCCATAAAACCTGGTTGGACTCTTAGTGAGTCCAATCATTGCTAACAATATGCTGATCCTCAAGGCAAAGCACCTACAAGAAATTTTCCTCTTACCTTGACCGCCAGAGCATTTAAAACTATCATATGATCTATGGGAGCTGAGAAAGATACTTATGCACTATCTTCCTTACTGTACTTACCTCTACTTGATCCATGTGATAGCTCCGGAATAAACTTTGCTTTTCCTATTAAGATTTAGTTCTTTAAGAATAGACTGCCTTGGAACTCTATGTGAGTGTTCCCCATAAATCCCAAAAACCCACATAAAGGCTACACTGCTGAAAAATGTTTTTCTTTGAATTGGTCAACTTCTGATATGCTTTGGATAGTTGTAATTTGTATACAGAAGTGATTGGCGCTTTCACATTTGTTGGAGTATCTCCATCAACTCTAATTTCACATTCATTTGCACTTAGAATTACTAGTGAGTCTATTTTCAGTGGTGAAAGAACTTAATTTCAGCTTTCAGTTAATCATCCACACATTCTATAATAAGTGTCTTGGAACTGAGTTTCTCATATTCCTTTAGCTTTCTATATCCTCTTTTCACCGTTCCCATCATAACTGTTTCTCCTCTATTCTTCATTCTCTAGAATACAAAAACATCCTCTTTTCTACTTCAAAGGTCTCTCCCAACTGATTCTGCACTTCTGTGTATTTACTGTGCTTGGCTTCTAAATGTTCAAATAGATTTGTAGTTCATTTCAGATTTCATGCATTGCTCAATTTGCTTTTGCCAGAATTGGAAGAAAAGAATTCCCCTTACTTCAATATATCATCCACAATGTCTCCCCTACCCCACGGCCCCATATGGAATAGAAATTAGCAAATCTTGGGAAGAAAGATTTTGCCTTGAAAGATAGGGCATATATTTATGAAATAAATTGTCATTAAGCATGCAATCCTAAACATATTCCAGTGGGCTTGCTTTCAGCCTTAGTATGCTTGCTAATTTTTAATGTCATATAAACATATATACAGTCACATCAGTATTTAGAATTATAGTGGTAATATTCAAGGATCAAAATAGTTTTAGACCACATTACTTGAATGTACCCATACAAATTTACCTTAGCTTTAAGATTTTAAGCCCTGTTGCTCAGTCCCAAAGAAAAGTAAGATAGCCTGACAATTTTAAAATGCTTTCTCGTCAAAGTATCTATGGATTCTTCTTTGCTGGTCCCTAGAAAAATTGAGTTATTCTAGTCTTCAATGATTGAGTGCACTTTACTTAGTTTCATCTGCTGTAATTATTTTGATATTTTAATTATTTGGGTATTAAATGTTATTTTCAGAGTTTGATTATGAATTTATACTTTAATTCAACATAACACAAACACAAGCAACAGGACATAATGACACCAGAGTCTTGGATTTTAAAAGAGCTGATTTCAATAAACTCAGAGAGAACTTGGGAAAGATTCCATGGATGAAAATCCTAAAGTGGAAAACAACTCAGGAATCTTGGGAAACTCTAAAAAGTATGATCATAGAAGCTCAGACCAGCACAATACCACTGAGAAAGAAAAACAAGAAACCCAAGAAGAAACCAGCATGGCTGAACAAAGATCTCTCGGGCAAATTAAAAGAAAAAAAAAGGACAAGAACAAAAAATGGGAAGAAGGACATACAACTAAGGCAGAATATCAGCAGATAGCCAGAATCTGCAAGGCGAAGTCTGGATAGCAAAGGCTCAGAATGAACAAAGACTTGCAAGATAATAAAAAAAGTTTCTTCCAACATATAAATAACAAGAAAAAAATCAAGGAAACAGTCGGTCCACTAAAGAGAGAATACGGGAAGGAAGTAACAGGCAACAGAGAGAAAGCAGAACTGCTTAACTCATTCTTTGCATCCGTCTTCACGCAAAAAGAAACTATAGCTCAACCCGCCAAAAACATAACTGTAAAAGATACAGACCAGAAATAAAAGTTAAAATAAGCAAAAAAATAGTAAGAGAACACCTGTCTGATCTTGATGAAAACAAATCACGGATTACATCCTAGAGTTTTAAAGGAGCTGGCAGAGGTCATCTCAGAACTACTGCACCATATCTTTCAAAAATCCTGGAGCACCGGGGAACTACCAGAGGACTGGAAAAGAGCTGATGTGGTTCCCATCTTCAAAAAAAGGGGAAAAAAACAGACCCAGGAAACTATAGACCAATCAGCCTAACATCAATACCCAGGAAGATACTGGAAAAGATACTAAAAAAACAGACCTGCAAAGTAATAGCTACCAGTCAGCATGGGTTTGTTAAAAACAGATCATGCCAAGCCAATCTTATTTCATTCTTCAACACAGTGACTAAATTAGTAGACCAGCAAAATACTGTGGACATAATATATTTAGATTTCAGCAAGGCATTCGACAAAGTAGACCACAACCTACTTCTTAGTAAGCTAGAAAAATGTGGAATAGATAGCACCACCACTAGATGGACTTGCAACTGGCTGGCAAACGGTACTCAAAGAGTAGTCCTTAATGGGTCTAAGTCTGCATGGAGGGAAGTAAGCAGTGTGGTACCACAAGGTTCCCTCTTAGGCCCAGTACCCTTCAATATCTTCATTAACAACTTAGATGAGGGAATAGAAGGGGAATTTACCAAATTTGCAGATGATACTAAGCTGGTGGGAATAGCTAACACCCAAGAAGATAGACTCAAGATCCAGATGGATTGTGACAGACTAGAACACTGGGCCATATCTAACAAGATGAAATTCAATGTAGAGAAAAGTACACTTAGGCAAGAAAAACCAAAAGTACACATATAGACTGGGTGAAACCAGGATCAATAGCAATAACTGTGAGAGGGATCTTGGAGTCTTAGTGGACAACCAGCTAAATATGAGCCAGCAGTGTGCAGCAGCCGCCAAAAAAGCTAAATCCTAAGTTGTATTAACAGAGGGATACAATCAAGATCAAGGGAAGTACTAATACCACTCTATTAAGCCTTAGTAAGACCACTCCTAGAGTACATCCAGTTTTGTTCACCACATTATAAAAAAGATGTTGAGACTCTAAAAAAAAGTACAGAGAAGAGCAACCAGGATGATTAGGGGACTGGAGACTAAAACATATGAAGAACGGTTACAGGAACTGGGCATGGCTAGTCTAGTAAAGAGAAGGACCAGGGGAGACATGATAGCAGTCTTCCAATATTTGAGGGGCTGCCACAGGGAGGAAGGGGTCAAGCTATTTTCTAAAGCGCCTGTAGGCCAGACAAGGAATAACGGATGGAAACTGAACAAGGAGAGATTTAACCTGGAAATAAGGAGAAACTTTCTCTCAGTGAGAACAATCAACCAATGGAACAGCTTGCCCTCGGAAGTTGTGGGAGCTTCATCACTTGAGATTTTGAAGAAGAGATTGGACTACCATTTGTCAGAAATGGTGTAGGGTCTCCCGCTTGGGCGGGGGGTTGGACTAGATGACCTACAAGGTCCCTTCCAACTTTGATTATTTGTTATCTGTTAATTACATTCCAAGCTTATTTGACATTGTTAAACCTGAAAGCACAATGAATATCATAAATGTTTTTTTTTATTTGTCCATCCATTTCTAGCCCACAAATGGGCCTCAAGGCAGCTTATGCTTACTGATGAAAAAATAATGATACAGCCATATGAAATGGAGTTCAAAACAACCAGTAAATATACTCACGATAGGATGGTGGTGGAGACAATAAAAGATCAACATAATCCAAATGCTTGGAGAAATAAACATATGTTCATGTTTCATTGAAAAACCGATTGAGACAGAAGCCTGTCAGACTTCCTGTGGGAGAAATTCCACATTCTGGGGATAACTTTTTAATAAGCCACATGCTGCATCCATGTCAATTGAATTTCTGAGAGAAACAGAACAAAGCCATGAACAAATTGGCAGACCCAGCAGATTAAACAACAGTAAAATGATGTCTTGAAGAGCAAAACACCAGGTACTGCATTTTGCATTGGATAATGTTTCTGGATATTTTTCCATAGCACATTTAGGAATAGAATCTATACCTGTCTCTACCTTCCTATATAGAAGCCATGGTGGTGCCATACCAGAAGTGGGCACCATTTTGGAATTGTGACCACTCCCAAAATGGTACCCGCTTCCAGGATGGCATGACGCTGTCTCTGTATAGGAAGGCTGTGTAGCAGATTAGTTGCTTCTCCTTAGAAAACACAATCTTTAGGGGGGGGAAAGTAAGTGAAAAGGGGCGTGATGGGGCGGGGGAGAGGAGACCTGAGAGTGTGGAAACCAGCAGGGCAGGATGCTGTACAAGGGGTGCCTCAGAGGATGAGGAAAGCCCTGGGAGGCCCAGAGTAGTCAACATGTGACCTGGGGAGGTGGCTGCAGTGCAGTCCTGTACCAAGGCTTTCCCCACCACCTAAGGCACCCTGTGCTACACTTAATGATAGAGTAGTTGCTTAACAAACACAACAGGGAGATTTGGGATTAGTTAAGGAAGGCAATCACGTGGGCATCTCAGTTAATGACTACCACAACTTATGACCATAATTCCACTCTCAATTGTGGTTGTAAGTCAAAGACTACCTGTAATGAAAAACTAGTCAAATTGATTTTCTTGCCATAGAAGGTCTGTGACAAATTGAGCTGGGGCATCGTATTTAAACCAACGTGCCTACCGTCCCTGTCCTATTGTTTCTTTTTTATTCATATCCATTTCATGTATTCATAACCATGCTTATAATTATACCTGTTATCTAATACTCGCTTGACAAATAAAATAAATAAATAAAAATAAATAAATTTTGGAAGATTCAGATTTAAGAGAGAATTTTATTAGATGGGTAAGATCACTTTACACTTCATAGAAAGCATAAATAACTGTCAATGGAGAGCTAACAAAAACCTGTGGGATACAAAAAGGAACAAGGCAGGAATGTCCAATATCTCCTCTCCTGTTTATTTTAGTTCTTGAAATACTAAACATATATACTGTACAAAACAAAATGAAAACTAGGAACTGTGGGACTAAAGCTTTTAAAAAGAAACTTATAAGTTGAAGACAACTTGGTGTTGGTTTTGGAAGTTCCATTAAAACAAATAGAAACATTAATAGAAAAATTAAAAGAATATGCTTCATTAGCAGGTTTTAAGATTAATAATCTTAAGATGAAGATGTTAGCAAAACACATGAAAATAGAGGATCAAACAGAATTAATGAAGAAAACAGATTTTAAAATAGAGAAAAAAGTAAAACATCTAGGTATCACTGTAACAAATATGAATAGAATATATTTCAAAACAATTATCATGAATGAAGGTAAATATACATGTCCCACTCCTGCAAAATAATTATGTTAGGGCATGGAATGAAGTTTAAAAAACACATGTTATGATGGGAGAAAATACAACTGTCATTCTTGGGCTGAATTTCTGTGATAAGAATGGTTTTTTTTGCCCAGAATGCTATTTTTGTTTCAGACAATACCTGTTTTGACAACCAATCCACAATGTAAACAGTGGCAAAAGGATAACTAACTTTGTATGGCAAGTAAAACACCACAAGTGAAATGTAATATGTTACAACCTGCAAAGAAAAGAGAAAGATTGGTTTGCCTGATTTGAAGTTGTATTTTGCAGCTTCTGGGAACTAGAAACTACAATATTAATTTAGATATTTAAAATTACTAGGTTAGACTTGCCATATTGAGACTACAGAATGGATACCAATACAGGTTGTATCTGGAAACATCTTTGTGGCTTTCAGGACACGAAATGTTTATATAGAAGAAATAAGAGACAAACACAAATTATTGACAAACTGTGAGATACTTCTGTCAAGTGGAATACAAAGACAGTTGTTAATGGTTTTCCTATTTATAATTATCAGAAAAATTAAAAGTAGACCAAAGTATAGTTTTTATTATTTTAAGACTGACTTTGAAGTGAAATTGTATACAAATGATGAACATGTGAACGCTAAAACATATAAACTTTACTGAAATTTGAAACAGATAAAGAACAAGAGAAAGAATGTATGATAACATGGGCTAATTTTTTTTTTGATGATTTATTTTATTTTTATTTTTTATTTTATTTATTTATTTTGTCAAACGCTTACAACGTAATAGAAATAAGACTAAACGTAAGTTTAAATACATGAAATAGGAACTAATAATTGGGGATAATAGGACAGGGGTGGTAGGCACAATTGTGCGCTTATGCATGCCCCTTATGATAATATGCAAATAGAACAATGGGAAAATACTGTATATGATTGAAAAGACTGACATTTACACTACATTATAAACTTAAAGAAATTTTTTATAAAAAGATATATACCATTTTCTGTAAAAGAATAAAATGACCTAATCTATGGTTTTCATAATTTAGGTAGGACAGATTATAGAAAGAAGAGACTCATGATGTAATTTTAGACAAAGAGGTAAATTTGCAGTTGAATTTACAACTTCTTTTTATAACTTTTTCTTTTCTGTTCTATTTTGCTTCTATCATTTTTTTCTTTTTGCACCTGAGCTTTCTCATTTATTTATTTATTTTATTTTTCCTTTCTTATTCTATTTTAGTTCATATTAACTTTTATTCTTATTTTTAAAACTTCCAATAAAATTATATTTTTAAAGAAGGAATCTCTGATTCTACCAATATGGAGATCTGCCTGAAATCAGCTATGGTTTTATCTGGACTGAGAATGGCTAATGCTAGGAAGAAAAGGACATACTGTAGTAATCCAAATCAAGATTAATTTGTCTTCTTTTGAAAGACTCAAACCTACTTAATAAGGTAAAGTGGAAAGAATTTGCTTCAGTCAGTAACCAAGGTGGCATAGTCCCAGAATGAGCCCCAGAGGAAACACAACCTAATTCTTAACGAATAAGAGAATTAAGGCTGGAATAAGGAACAAAATTATTGCCTTTAAGAATTTATATGGAATATTTCTAGGCTGAAAACATCCCTGTAGAAACATATTAAACTCAAAACTTCAGCTTTGAATAGTTTAATGGCTGATGGTACATAGTTGTTGCCATGTTGACTTGCATATCTAAATTGCAAAGGATCCTTTGGGAGCTCTTCAAAGAAGCAACTTTTCTTGATTGGTTTAGTGAGTAGAAGATTGAAAGTAAATACCTAAATACTTAAGTCACGACCTGCTCATAGATCTTTTATTGATCTTGGAGACCTGAAGCACTTTCTAGAGTTATTAAAATCTTTGTGATTAAGAGTAATTAATCTCAAGATGTTCCCTAAAGCACTAGGAAAGTTATGCTTCAAAGAATCTATTCAAGCCTACCTGGGTTATAGAACAAATAGGTCAGGGGTGGGTTTCTACCGGTTCCGTCTATCTCTGTAGAACCGGTAGCTCTGAAGAGCAGCAGAAATAGAACCGGTTCTATGTCTGCTGATGTTTTTGCCCACCCGCCCACCTGAGCTCTTACGTGACCTTTATTTCCTGATTTTTCAACTTCAGCTGCCGAACGAGGCACAGCTGCAGTTAAAAAAGCAGGAAAAGAGGGCTGTTTCAAAGGCTGCTTCTCTGCACGCAGCGTGCTGATGACGATTTATAGGCACACACAGCGGGCAGGGAAGCTCATAAATCCCGAACCGGTAGTTAACCCTGTCGTATCTCACCCCTGAAATAGGTACATTGTCAGTATAGAGAAGAATAGGGAGAGGGCAATGGGTGAAAGGTGGTTAATGAAATTCTGATTTAGCAAAACAAGTAGAATATCATCAATGTAAAACAATAGTGGGACATGAATACAGCCCTGTTTTATACCTGTAAAGGTGGACATTTGTATGGTGATATTAATCAATGCTAGGTGGCACAGCATTATACATTGGCCTATAGTTGAATGGCCAGGTCTAAACTCTGTGTTAATGGTTTAGTTTGATACTATCCAATGCAAGAGTTTACAGTATCAAAGTAAACCACTTTATTAATTAAAAATTAAAAAAACTGGTAAATTGCTGTGTCTGATTTGTCCTCTTTTTTTGTCCTGAGAGCTTATGCACTGAAGAAAAATTCCTTGTGTGTCCAATCAATCTTGGCCAATAAAGAATTCTATTCTATTCTATTCTATTCTGTTCTGTTCTGTTCTATTATTTTTTGTGTACAAGGAAAATAATGGAATTGAATCACTCTTAGGGAATCTGTAATGAGTTATTTAAGGCATTAAAAAGGAGAGCTAGCATAGATGCCAACCAAACAGTTAAATTTTAGAAGTTATTTTAAAATAATATCTTTGCCAGGGGCCTTGCTATTTTTTTCAGTTGGGAAATTAATTTTTGAACTTAATATGTAGACTGCAGGCCATTCTGGAAGGGGGTCATCTGGTGGCAGAATGTACAAATCACCACCTGGAGATGTATTAAATAGGCCATAGAAGTATCCATTTCAAGACTCAGAAGAGATCAAGTTGTTATTAGCCGGGTTAGATTTTACTGAGGATTGGGAAATGAGAACAGACAGTCATCTTTATTTGTTATGACTTGTTGGGTCTTGGTCCAGCTCTTTATTTCTTCTGATTCCATATTTTTGTTTCATCTTCTTTAATAGTCTTTTTATAACTGTTTTTGTAGAGTAAAATACGTTCCCTGGAAGAAATATCATTGTTACTTTGGACATTCTTACATCCAAGTATTGCTAATCCTTTCACCGTGACTTGTTCTATATTAAACCAAGATTTAGATTGATTGCTGATTGAATTGAAGAAAGGAGAAGATCATGTTTTAGATATTTTTGAGCTAAACCAATACTTTTTTATTACAGTTATTTATTTAAAGGCATTGCTACCATACTGAATGAGGATAACTAGAATCAGGAGACAGTGTCTCTGCCTAATTAAATTACTAGCAAAGGATCTTGCAGTGGTAGGTGTCTACTCATATGAAAAAGTATCAGAAATGTTAACAGTGAGGGGCAAACATATTACAAATTAACATATAATCAAAGAAGAGGTTCCTCTAGAACCCTAAATGATTAATTTTCCCCCTGGGCCACAAGGCAGAGGCCCATTAAAGGAACCTCATATAAAAAATACAGTTAATGTTGTGTTATGCGGAAACTGGGGGCTGGGAACCATCTTCCATTTATTTGCATTTATTTAAATGATTACTTTCTTGTTTCCATGGGAACATTCCGGTGTACCTTCAGTCAAATGAAGCACCAACCCAAAGGTAACATTTGAAAAAGCGAACCAAAAGCATTCATGAAAGTAAAAATAATTCCACACACAATTTTAAATCAGATTGTCTAAATAGGAAATGTTAAAGTAGGATGTAAAGGAAAACTTTTCTTTAATCTCCAATGCCTTATTCCTTTAATCATTCTGAGGAACAGTCCATTGTCTAATAAAAACAGAATCTCTGATACCCCAGAAAATTTATTTAAGAGGTTCCTAATGAAGCATGCATAAGTGCACTAATGTGCCCATTGACCCTACCAAGTTTTAACTTTTTTCATTTTGCTAGTTCAAAATTGTAAATTTTGTTTGACAAACAAACAAACAAACAAACTTGAGTTGGGAAAGGGGGTGAGTATTTCAGCTGAAATTTCTAAGAAACTACTAATCTTTTAGTACCTCTTCTTGTCATCTTTGCAGTCCTAATTTTTGATGGATTTCTTTCTGCAGCCTATTTGCCATTATTCAGCTTTCTTTTCCCAAATCTGCCATCTTAGAATGCAACTTTATAACCAGTCACGAACCCCTTTGAACTTAATGGGACACAGTTCTGGATAAACATGCCCAGAATTGCCCTGTCTGGCTCTAAATAATCTCTGGCAACAGCTCAGGCACTTTCAGTTTTTTGGAAATAAGTAATTTGTCCAGCCTTTTCAACTTTGAACACAATTAGTTGATTGAAAAGTCCTTAGAATATTTTACAACTGTTCCCAAAGTGGCTTCATGACTGACTTTAACTTTATTTGCTTTGTTCATGTCTCAATAGTGTTGAGTTGAATGCTAACGTTGTCCAGTGTATGACAGTAGGCCTAGTATCTGCTTAGAAAATGCAAAGCATTCAAGCATTCATTCAATGATTAAATCTACTTTGCTTGCATTCCATCTGAGCAATCTGCCTCCAACTTCTGAACTCTGTATTTTCTAGTAATCTAATTTATATTCTAACTACATTATCTTTTTTTTCAAATCTGCATCCATCTTATAAGCTCTTGATGTTTGTTCCACCTAAAATTATTTCAACAGCAAAGATAACAGAGCATCAAACATTTTTTATTTTACTTTGTAACTTACAACTGTTAGAACAATTATCTCAAACACCTATTCATTCAAGGACTGCAGAATTTTAATTCAACTTAGTTGAATAGTTATAGGTGGGTAGGTATGGTATGTGTTAACTACAAATGCATGGGTTAAGAAGGAAGATTAATCTGTTCAAGCTTCAATGGGAAGCATTCTTTTATTTATGATTTGTTTTTGTTTTACAAGCCCTTAGATAACATAATTTTAATTGTTCCCCTTCTTTTCTAAGGAGAATTAGCCACAGTTCTCTCAAATTTCACCATTGGTTTTGTTGAGAATTATTTTATGACGCTCTGCTGCTATGTGGGTTTATTTTATATTATGTATTTTGTTTTATCTGTTATATTGAAAGCCCACAGAATCATGCATGTGAGATGAAGGGCTATATAAATTGAACAAGTAAATAAATGACTTGTCTGTGACCATGGTAGAGCCAGTTTGGTTTAATGGTCAAGGCACAAGGCTAGAAGCCAGGAGAGGGTGCATTCTAGTCCTACCTTAGGCATGAAAGTGAGCTGGGTGACTTTGGGTCACTTACTTTCTCTCAGCCTATGTCTGAGATTTGGGTGACAAGCCAATCAGTCATTTCCTTTTGCAACTCAATGGCTCATACTCGGTTCATCTGAAAAAAGCAAACCCTGCATTTTCAGGAAAACATTAGGAAAGGGAGAAAAAAAACCTGTGACAATGCTATGACCCTCTTTTGAACTGAGATTGTTCAGTTCAGAGATTGTTCACTTCTAGTTTGTTTGATTCCCCCCTCCCCCAATAATCTTACTATGTGGATTCCCATGGAATCAACAGTGATTTCCCATCAAGATTTTTTCTGTAAGTGGTTGCTTCACATGCCATCCAGTAATTCTCAATTATAGATTGTTCATAATTTTTCAGAGTAATGGAGTAGTGCAGGGCATTCTTGTTACTGTGGCTGCACTGTTAAGGGAACATCAACGGATGGCACACTCAGCTACATCCTGAGGCTACCTGATACGGTCCAGCTGCAGGTAATTATTTTTTGGTCTTGGCCTACTCCACTCTTCACAGCCTTAGCTTCAAACGTACTCAGGTTGTATGGAAGTGGCAGCTCCACATAAGTCAAGGATTTTCATTATATTGTTTCTTATGCTGATTTGGCTGTCACTTCTCCTTCTGTCCCTAAAAGCATGGCTCAAGAAATTTACATCCAAGAAAGTAAATGGATATACAGTAGACCTCTTTCTGATTATTTTTAGTTTGTATTATGTAAAAAGTATATTGTCTCTTACAATTTAAACATGCACAAACACTTTGATTTATCTATTTAGGTGATGCAGCAACTTTTTAAAAGCTTGAAAAGCTTGCTTTTATTATAAATATGAATCATAAAATACACATTTCCAACTTTGTCATTTTCCCACAATTAGAGTAGTATTCATTTATATGCAGGGATAAGGATCTCAATAAATCCTTAAATGTCTGTCACTTTGATGTCCACATTAATAGGGGAGAAGTCCATTCCAATACTTTTCTAACAATATGTTTTTTCATCTTTGCAGAGCTTCATAATAATTTAAATCAATCCCCCTATTATTCTCAGATTGTGTAAAAGCTGCAAAAAGATGGAAGTAAAAGTTGTGTTTGCATTAAACACATTGCCATTTTCAGTTGTGGTGCATTGCATGCCACATAAAAGTAAAAGGAAAGCAGACCTTCTCTTGAAGCCATAAGCACAACTATACATTTTTGAGGAACTGTATGTCTGTAGTTTCCCCTTGTCTTGTATTAGATTGTTTTCTCATTTCCCTAACAAGCCTTCCAATTCTCTGGTGGTCTCCAGATCGGTAGCTTCCAAGTCCAGAAACAAATGGCCAAATGCTGCTGTATTACTCTGGGTAAGTTTGTATGACCAATCGCGTGAGTTAAGCAGAGTATGCAAACATAGCAATCTGGCTTTTAAAACTGCAGACACCATTGGCAGTTGAGAATTCAAGGCAACAGATGGTTGACACCCTATAAATCAGAACACTTTGCACTCAATTGAATCGTGCCAAAGGATACTGAATTCAAAGTCTGATACCATTTCTGTCCAATAGAGAATTATTTTGTGTTCGGATTTTAGAATGGTGCTACAACATATTTACTAGATTCCATTATTCATTAAGTGTATTTGACAAGAAGCAGTTCTGCTGGGGGAGAAATCAACTACCTCATCAATATCTCAATAATGAAAGGAATTCCCCTGTAGATCCTACTCAAGTTGAAATATAAAAGGCCCATGCTTAGATTCATCTGTGATGGCATGATATTCTCATCTTTTTCAGTTCTTGGTTTGTTCAGCTCAGCATAACGACCTTATTTTTTTAATGTTTCAGTCAACTGATCTAGCAAATAATTTTAGATTGAATTTCATTGTAGCAACTGCAGTTTACTGTCTCTTCAACCATTTGGTCAATAGGAATGCATCCAAAATAGTTGCCGGCATGTTGCTGAATTGAAAAGTATATATTTCTGAAACTGTAATATTCCTCCAGGTGTTCCACAGATAGTATTGCTAACAGATCTGTGCAAAGCTGTTACAGATTCACTTTGCAAAGGGATTCATCCCATGAAGACAACATGATTAGCTTCAGCAAAGTAAAAAGGTCACCCAATTTGCCAGAACAAAGCAATTTGGGTGCCTTCAGAATACTTTAGGGAAGTGCTCTTGGAGAAGGCGTTTTCTGGGTGATCAGGTTCATAGGAGCTTAATCCAGCTTCTTCTGCAGAAGTCACAACTTGGCAAGATAGGAATCATGCCGTTACTGGACTTCAATACACGCAGTATAACATAATCTACAAGGATACACTCTGAAAACATAACCAGAGGCATCAGTGAATGCAAAATAGTATTCACTACTGGATTACTAGCCAACCCAAACATACTGCTTCCATTCATTTTCAGTTAAATTGTTGAACAATGTGGAATGTGGAGTATTAAAATTAAGCCTGGAGAAGAGGAGGCCCATGGGGAGGATGTATCTGTCCGTACATCCAAGCAAGAACTTTACAATTTTATGGAATTTTAACACATAAATTTAACATTATAAAATTTTAAATATCAAAACTACTGAAACTTCTGGGATGCAGCCTGATAGAAACTGAACGAATGAACGCCTCATTATTTGACTATGAACTGACTTCAAAAGACTAGATGTTCTATTTTAACTGTATAGAAAGCTAGCAGGAGGAGGATTTGTTTCTAAGATCATGAGTTTCATTCTTGAATCAAGGCTGCCACAAATGACCTGGGAAAACAGCATGACTTGCTGCAATGTTGCTTCCTAATGAATATTTCTGTTCTGTTGCTCTGGCCAAGCTTCAATTTGGAGCACTGCTCTGGCTTGTCAAGTACATGTTTCAGTGATTAGTAATTTAAAACAGAAATGGCTGAATGGGTAGGTGATCCACATGCTCACCACTTGGGCTCAAAAGGTGACTTTCAAAAGCACATTCTTACCCAAAAGAATGATCAGGGCTAAGGATTAGTAAAGTTTTCATTGTTTCAATCGTCCCATAAATCTTGGGTCAATGGCTACATTTTCTCACTTGAATCTTGGTGTCCATTGTTCTGCTTCAGATTAGCAGAATCTACCCATAACTTTTTCAAGTTCTATTTATAGTCCTGATCTTGAAGAATGAACCTGATAGATTGACTAAGGAACTGAGAAAAAAATATAGATAAGAAATTATAGTAAAATAATAATTGTGTTGTAGTTAGCAAACATCCCTAAATGAAAATCAGGAATGTGCAATGAACTGTTCACTAGTCCCAGTTTCTGTATACAAAGCTAGTTTATGTCAGCAAATTGTTCTTATGTAGCTAGCAATATACGAGAATCCCAGGATACTCAAAACAAGGCTAAATCTGAGTAGTAGTTACACACACACACACACACACACACACACACACATATATTACTATGTATGTGTATATGTGTGTGTATGTATGTGTGTGTATGTATATATGTATGTATGTATGTTTGTATATATACAGTATTAGAGTAATCAAGTACTATTTTCCTGCTTATAAATATTAAAAACAAAAATGTGTTGTGCCCATGAAAAACATATGTGATAGTTTCAGTTTTGTTCTTAATTTGCAATAGCCTTAAACTAAATTTAGGCATTTTTATGTGCTTTAATTGGTATAATTCTAAACAGCTTACAGTCTCATCCATAGACATCCTGTTCTATTCCAGGATTGGCTCCCACTACTCCAAATCAATAAATATCTTTTGGATGTGAATTTGGGAGATTTGTTAGATTGATACAAATGTTGCAGCAATGGCTTTGGGGACACATCCATCTAGCAGTAATTCTATTTAAAAGTAACAATAGAAAAGTAAAGTTGCTTTAAGCAAGCAAAAGTCTAGAAGTGTATTGAAAACTCTGAACAGTTTTTTGTATTTAATGTAAGTTAAATACAACATGGGACCAATAGACCATAACTATTTTTTTTCAAAATAAATGCATCAGAATAACATGGGAAAGTATTTTCTTTCACTTTTTTTCCCTTTCTTTGTGATCTCCCCCCCCTCCCCCAAGTCTTAATTCTCCTGACGTTCCTTTCTTTATCATATTACTTAACATTATATTTTGTATAGTTTATTCAGTATATTTTGATGTAGTTATAATGGTAATGTACTTAAGTGAAACTGTAAAAAGTAGTTGATTTTGATTAGATCATATTCCAGAAATAAATATTTGTGAACTGCAACTGTTATATTTATCAGAAAGGAGTGGGTTTTTTCCTCCAAATAATAACCAGTGAATCCAGGGATGGGACAGACTCTTTTACATCCATTGAGGAAACACTCATAGCTGAGGATTTAGTTGAAAGCTCCTATCCACATAGATGGGTGGATAGGAGATGCAATGAAGTGGCTTAAGTCTTGCAGAACCAGGGAGGAGCCACTGCTGATATTTCAGAGGAGTAAGCAGGTTCATTCTTCTGCCCTCCTTTGTTGCTTATAACAGGGGTCTCCAACCTTGGCAACTTTAAGACTTGTGGACTTCAACTCCCAGCAAAGCTGGCTGAGGAATTCTGGGAGTTGAAGTCCACAACTCTTAAAGTTGCCAAGGTTGGAGACCCCTGGCTTAGAAGGCATTAACATAGGAAGATGTTACTCCAAAGAAGTAAATCTGTGTGTGTGTGTGTGTGTGTGTGTGTGTGTGTGTGTGTGTGTGTGTGTGTTCAAATAATAGAATTCAAAGCAGGAGAAGCCTCTGATACAGTCCTCATGTGAGTTTAGGGACAAGCTCTTTTGTCATCTTTTATTTGCAGTCAGTGAAGGTTGCTAAGACTCTTCTGTCTATGGAAGCTCTCAAGGTGGATGAGGACTCAGGAAAAGCCAAGTCCTTCTCCTATCGGTAGTAGAGAGTTACATGGATAGAGAAGCTCTCCAGTAAAGAATGTCATCTGTATATACTGCAAGAAGCAGGGAAAAAATGGTGCTAGCACAGTGACTGGAAAAGATTAATGGTCCTCAATCTATAAGCTGATGAATTCAGTGGGGCATATTTACAGAATAATCACACAGAGTTGCTTGAGCTTAGAGCCCACCACAAAGCCAGTAGAAGGAAAAAAGAAATACCCCAAGGATACCTTCCCCTGTTTCCACCCCAGCTTGCTTAGCATAAGCAGAACTAAATAGATTGATTAACTTCATAGAAATAGCTCATGCATACTTATCTGAGAACGTGGGCCTTTGCTAGTGATTAAGCATTTATAGGTTTATGTGTATTTCAAGCAACTTTCTGCACGAGTGAATACTTGTATGCGTATGCATGAGAAAGTAGTGTATGAGACTATTCATCTGTGCTGTGCTTCTTAGATAAAGTGCAAGAAACAACGTAGGTAAAAATTGCAGTTAGGGGTGCTGTAGAAAAATATTAAGTTTGTGGGAGTATATGATGTTGATTTAGGAGCCAGAGTCAAGTAGCTTTCTTCGATAGATCTTTATTGAAAAGGAATTTAATGCTCACTAACCACATTTATTTGGGGACTGTCACACATCACATGCCAATGTGTATCTACATTTGAAGGATACTGGAGACTTCTCCATTGGTGCGTGTGATGTTTCTACCCAAGAGATTATTTGCAAAGTTTTGATAAACCACTGACCTCTGCTTTCATAGAGGCATAAATGTGATTTGGAGATTTTATTACCAATTTGAGTCTTATAGAATATTCTAAGGCTTGTGATGGGAGTCTTAGGGACATAATTCTAAATGCTGTTATGTAGTGAAAATCATGTTCCAGCATTACTTTGAAAATAAATATCCATTTTAAAATTGATTTCAAAAGTGTATTAACAAGACGTGTGTGTTTGTGTGTGTACTCAGTGTTGACTCCTAGTGACTGCCTAGACATGTCCCTACAGTTTTGCGGGCAAGATCCTGGAAGTGGGTTGCCCTTGTCTGCTTTCCAGGGTTGAGGGAGAACGACTGGTCCAAGGTCACTCAGCTGGTTTTGTATCTAAGGCAGGACTAGAACTCACATTCTCCTAGTTTCTAGCCTACATCAAACTGGCTCTTTTAAGAAGACAAAGTGTTTCCCTTCAAACATCCTTACCTCTGTAATTCAAAATCACAAATTAGAATAACCTCCAGAAAAACATCAAAGTGCAATAGGAAACACCAAATGTAATCAGGTGAATATTCCTTTTTATCTAATCCTAACCTGACATCTCTTTGATCAAATAAGAAAAAGAGATTTTCCTCAAACCCACATTCAACAGGGTGCCTAACTACAAAGGCATCACTTCCTAGAAAACCAGCTAAGTGCATTTTCTTAGAATTCTTAGAGGGTGAGCTTTCGTCTTCAAGGAACAGGAACAGTACTTTCCTATATAAGGCACTATTGAGAAAGATTTAAACTGGGACCACCTCCAATAGCTGATTGTATATGGTGCTCTTGGAATAAACATCCCCTTTGGTTCAAGCAACTACCTGCATTCTTTATTCTCAGTTCAGAAATAAACCTGGTAGACTTCTTTATAACAAAAGGCAATGGAAATTTTGCTTTTTTGGTGAATTTCATAGCAAATAAGTAAAGATGATAGGTATTTTTTGTTTTCTTTCTCTCTTCAAAACATTTAAATACAGGCAGTGAATCATGGAAGGGTTAATCCAAATGGTTAATCCTATGAAGGATAAGCACATTTTAATGCCAATAACATTCAGAATCTTGAAGCAATGGACTTTCCCACACTAATGTGTGGCTGTAAACACTGTACCATAAGAGGGGACAAAAAACTGTGGGCCACAAGAAGCAGAAGTCAATTGCAGACCAATTGGCTGCTCTCTTGAGGAGATAATCAGCAAGCACAAACTTCACTGACTGATTATATGACAGATTATGATTGGCTAGTCCAAGGGTCTTCAAACTTGGCAAGTTTAAGACTTGTGGACTTCAACTCTCAGAATTCCTTAGGTAACATGACTGGAGGAGGAATTCTGGGAGATGAAGTCCACAATTCTTCAAGTTTGAAGACCCCTGGGCTAGCCTGAGGAAAACAGCAAAGAAGACTATGGGTAAAGCAGATACATGTGATCTGGAGATTACTGTGAAGTTTTAGAAGAGCTTCGTTGGTCAAAATGTTTATGGATTTGTTCATTTTGATCAAAGGTCTCCAAACTTGGCAACTTTAAGACCTGTAGACTTCAACTCCCAGAATTCCTCCTCCAGTCATGTTACCTCGGGAATTCTGGGAGTTGATGTCCACAAGTCTTAAAGTTGCTAAGTTTGGGGAGCCCTGATTTAGAATCACTAGGAACTGGACCTAACTAACTAGTGATTAACAAATTTCAAACCACAATCCTGTTCTTTGTACAGAATGAGACTTTCACAGGTATGATATCCAATCCCAATATGCATGTACTTGGAAATACTCTATTGCTTGGCTCCTGCACTCATCTATTTATTCAGTACTAAGACTTCAGAGGCCAATGTGACAAATCTGGACTACCTTTCTGGGCTCAGCAATTTGGGTTCACAAACCATCAGCTTTGCATTTCAGAATATGCACTTTGCAGGTTTGTCAAAACCAAGTTTTTAAAAATGTTAGTCCAACCTTCTATCCCCAAGCCATTTGTTTCCTTGACTATTAGTTTAACAACGTTTCCTTAAAACATGCCTTCATTTTCTAGAAGTCTCTGAAAGATTCCCATAGACATTTTTCACTCCCATGGGGTATGCCTTGATGTTGATATTCTAAGCTAGGGATTGAAAGGGTAGCCCCTTTGAGATGATGTTTCTCCCAATGTAGAATAAAGTAAAGTAAAAGTCTCCCTTGAGTTACTCCTGGTGACTATTTCTAGGCAACAATAAGGAAATGGTTTGTCATTACCTTCTTTCCTGAGTGCCTCAGGAAATTGTAAGAGTGGCAAGAGACTCATAACTGCAATGGTAAGTCTCATGGCCATATGAAGAGGAAAAGTTCTAAAAATGTTTTTCTCAAGCCTGCCATTAAGTGATGATAAACTTCTCCCACTCCCCCAGCAAAACGCAGCTTTCATTGCTTCTGAAATAAAAAGGTAGCTGGTAAGGTCTGTTTTTACAGCCTTGGCCCTAATCTTAAAAGAAAACAAAGCACCAGCACAGCAATGCTTCTCTGCCCATTCACCTATTCTTTATGCCCTTTCTCACAAACCTTCTTCCTAATCTTTGAGTATTTGTAGAAAAAGCCCATCATTTCAGGTTTTAACCACTACTTATTTGGTGTGCAGTTGAAACCTGACCAAGCAGGTTTTCCAAAGCAGTCAATGAGTGAAAGAGACTGAATGGTAATGGGACTGTGCAGTTTTTCAACAGGGTGCTTGGCTTCACTGCAGCAACTCCTCAGACTGTTTTGTGAACCAAGAACCCTCTTGTACTTATGTAAATCTGAGGCAAAGAAGCCATTTTTTTTTTTGTTCCACCCACCTCAATTGGCATTTGTAATCATTAGAATGTACAATCTATGCACAGAAGCCTCATACACCAGAGCTTCTGGTTATCCACTGAAAGCTTCTTATGTCCATTGAAAATGCAAGTGGATGCTGTGAGGTTAAACAAGAAGTCTCATTCAGGCAAAAAAATTGTTTCATCGCCTTGATTAAGAGAATTATGTCACAACCAGATATGCCAATTTGATCTAGCGATTAAGGCTCCAAGCTAGAAGCCAGGAGGATGTGAGTTCTAATCCCACTTTATGCATGAAAGCCAGCTAGGTGACTTGGACAAGTCCCTTTTTTTCAGTGCGACTCACCTCACAGGATTTTGTTTTTTGTGAGGCAAACAGGAGGAAGAAGGAGTAATTAAATATGTTTGAGTTGAGTGCCTTGAGTTATTGATAAAATTAATAAAGGTGGGATAAACACTGGATTTATTTTAATGTGCAGCTGGACATATTGTGTGTGGTAGCAGAAAAAAGATGACATATTAGAACTAGGATTTTGTGCTGTTGGGAAAATGGAGCTTCACAAAAAATAGATGTTAAAATATGTAAGAAACAATGAAAGAGAAAATTAAGATTGTCCCCTTTCAACTACTTAAGTAGCTGTAAATATTTATTAATATTTTGAATTACCTAGAAGCAATATGTCTTTTTTAAAATTTGTTAGATTTATACACTGCCTTTCCATTGTGATAGAGAAATCTCTACTACAGCATTGTGTGCCATTCCTTATCTCTCACTATAATCAACACATCAAAATTCCTCCCCCTCTCCCCCCCCCCCAAGATGGTTAGATTGTCACCTTCTGAAAGTGGGAGTGAAGAGCCTCTGATAAAATACTTCAAGCAACATCTGCTCTCTTGCATTTGCTAAGTCTTTGGTTCCGTGGCCTCTTCAATCATTCCATAAGAACACAGATGCCCTAGGATGCCATTCAGTGAGTGATGGCATATTGTGATAAATATACTGGTATTCGCTTTCTGACTCAACTCAAATTCTGTTTCTGGTTATAGATTTCAACATGGCACTTGTGCTAATGAGATGTTCAACATCAGTGCTATGAAGCTTAGCTGCTAGGAGACGTGTCATGAGTGTTGTCACATTTCTGTCTTCATTGAATATGAAAGAAAATGGACTAAATAGCATGTCATTGTAAGAAGAACATTGATATTGTCACGTTGAAGTGTCTCCTCATATTCTCATGACAGCTCTGCCAGATCAATGTTTGTTCCTAGCCCTGTATGGCTTTCCAACTTTACTGAGGATGGGAATGTAGCGAAAGCTTCATAATCAGGTCAGGATCAGCTTGAAAACGCCGACTCAAGAACTCAACAAGAGAGTGAACCGTTTCATTTCAAATACAAACATTTATCCTGTCAGATCCATACTGTTGGCATTTCTTGTTCATGTGATTTGTTGCCAGATGAATTTCTTTCAGCCTTGCTGTTCCATCTGGCTACATAATCATTTCATCTCTGAAAGTTGAGAGCCAGAGTTTTTCAGGTCAGGATAGACTTCACCACATTCAGTTCCTTATTTATTAACAGCAGAAACTTCAGCATTCAACATAGCCAGATGCATTTATTGCACTCAGGAATGTATGTATGCATGCACGCATGTTTTTTACACCACTTAATCAAAGAAATCTAAGTGGTATAAAACTGTAATAATTTATCAAGTGTAAAAAATCCATGTACTGTTTTTTTTTAAATTCAGATTTCTTCATAAAGACATCTAGAAAATCCCAGGACACTAAGATAAAAGCACAAATAAGAAGAAAAATTATACCCAGATGATTTGAAACTCTTGGAGAGTGAAAAGCAGAGGACAATTAACTTCTGCAGTGTCAAATTCAAGTTCCTTGAATCTCAGCCATGAAGTGTGCAAGTATGAGCTAAGGTCTATAAGCTGTTGAAATATGCATCAAATTTTGACTACTAAATTATTTGCAGATCAATCTAAAATGTTTGTACAATGAACACTAAACCAGCTTTTCAATAAATGATAGACGATTCTTCATTACCTTCCTTTTAGATTGAAAGACAGTCCATAAAGCAGACATCTTACTGATGTTCACCTATGTTCAAGGAAGATGCCTGCATGATTAAAATATTATTTCTAATTATTCACATTGTGTGTTATTGTATTTCACTGTGAGTCACCCAGAGTTGTCTGGAGTCAGGCAGCACTTAAATTGAATACATTAAATTGAATGATTAGATGTTGTGAACTAACTGCCTTGCTGCAGGCATTTTCAATTGCAGACAACACTCTTTTCTTCCACAGTTATAGAGTTCACTAAAAAAAAAAAAGTTTCTCATCACCAGATTTTGTTATGACTTTCACTACTACATACAATTCTGATTCAATTCACTTTTCCATCACTCTTCAGGGGAATATCAATGTTTCTTTAGTCAATTTTTTGATTAGACAGCTTTTGTTACTTTCTGAATGCTTTGCTGAAGTTCTGTACAGTCATTTGGAGACAAATACTAAAAGACCACTTCAGTCCTATGTATCAATTCTGCTTTATTTTACAAAAAAAAAAAAACAGCCAGCCAACTTGCTCCCAACTACTTTTGCTGGAAATAAGTTTGCACGTACAGTCTAGTTTTCAGTATTCCCTACATCTGTAAAAGGAAGGAAGCAATTTTCCTTTGCAAGTTGTTATAGGCCTTGGATAGGCTTGAAAACCTGTGTTGATGGGACTTCCGGTGGCGTTCTGGTCGATGATAGATCAGAGACTGCAATTGTGTGCGGCTTTGATCCATGCTTACCCTGTTGGAGGAGTCCTTAAAGGACTGGATCCATCTGACCCACCTCGTAGGGGTGGGGGGAAGAGGGGGAGACCACCATCTGGGTCAAGGGGAGCCTCATCTCCCTTCCCTGGCTTGGCAAACTCCCCTAGAAGACAGGAAGAAGCGGCAGTCTTTTAATGGCTGTCCTGAAGAGGAGAAGCTGCCAGGACACAAGTTTTGTGCTGGAGAGTTAAAGTGGTGAGCAGCATGGAACTGGATAAAAGACTTTGAATATTCTTTTTGATAACCCCAAAAAGTGGAAAGAAAGAGTCCTCATATGGAAGAGTGGTAGCGGCGAATGAGAAATAAGAGGAAATATAAGGTAAAGAAAAAACCAGAAATAAAAGAATTATATGTGATTAGAGACTAAATTTGGAATAACATACAGAATTGGACATTAATCAGGCATTGGATAAAATGCTGGACTTATTTGGAATTGGTTAAATCTAATATTAATGTTATGGAAAAGTGAATTAAAAATAAAAGAATTCTAAGAAGAAAGTGATATAGAGCACCATCTAAGAGTTAAAGATTTCCTTCTTTTATGTTTCTATGGAAAATTACTAGTTGTATATAACAAGATCCCCAGAAGCTTTATTTTTAAAAAAGAAGAGGGGATTACAGTTAAAATGGAGACTTTTGACAAGAACTATAACAGAAAAATTTGGCTTTTAATAAAATAAAGAATAACTTAATAGACCAAAGAAATGGAAGAAATAAGCAAATAATTTAAGTTGAAGCTCCAAAATTTGAGAGAGATGCTTAAAGAAAGAATGAGATTGGTGGAGTTAATGCTGAGTAAAGTAATGGCATCACAGCTTGCGGAACAAAGGAAGCCCAGAGAGGATGAATTAAAAGAGGAAAATAACAGCCTTGACGAACATGAAGAACAAAGACCATTGTCAAAGGACTTAAAAGGACTTAAAACAGAGACATCGACATTAGAGACAATAAATAAAAGAGATTAGACACTCAAGACTAAGAAGAAGAAGAAGAGAATACATAAGAAGAAACCTCAAAAAAGAGAACTGAAAAGCGGGGGAACATGGCCGACAGACAGGGAAATAAAAATAAAATTAGAAGGAAAAAAGAAGACTGGGGAAACTTAGAAAAGGGATACCTGGTCAAAATTAAAAGGAATGATAACCTTTCAAGATTTAGAGATAAGGGTTAGGGATTGTATAAGGGGGATATCACATGGGAATGCATATTGGCATTCAGTTTAAAACTTCTTGGAAATTATTTTAGGATTTTAGAACTATATATATATATATAATTGTATATGAATTATGCTGTTATGAATGCTTACATTGGAGGATTAAAACGGGGAATGGAAATATATTAAAATATTTTCACAGCCCTCTTTTTGACTCGTGCAGTATACAGGTCCTCAATTGAAGGCAGGTGGGTAGTAATTGTTTTTTCTGCAGTCCTAATTATCCTCTGAAGTCTATGTCTGTCCTGTTGGGTTGCAGAACCAAACCAGACAGCTATAGAGGTGCAGATGATAGACTCAATAATTCCTCTGTAGAACTAGTAATAATAGGGGATAAAGTACAGGGAATCTATATTTGTATGAAATGATATTGATATTGAATTAATGAATTGAAATATGAAATGGAAATTTATTTAAAGATGAGTGAAATAGATAATGATATGAGATGACATCATATAAGATTGGTGGAAATGAAAGTATGATTATGTACAAGTGTTATAATCCGGAACCACATTGCCCACGCAAAGAGATGTATAAAAATTAAAAAATAGAAAACTTTTTGGAAAAAAAAAAGGAAACCTGTGTTGACTCTACATGTGTCAAAGTTGACAACTGGAGCCTTTAGTGCTTTCACTGTGCTTATAAGGTTCCAAATGTTTCTGAATGTTCTCATTTCTTGTAAACAATTCAAACTTTTGTCAGAAATGGCATTTGAGTATTCTTTGCAAACAGTATAGTTTATCATGAAGCATGTACCTAATGCACCAAAAAGTCTATGGAGATTCTCAGTCATTCAGGTTATGGCTGTCCCAAAGGTGCTTTTTCAGGAGGCAATTGGTCTTTCTTGGTTTTTTTTTCCTTTGAAGACATTTCACTTCTCATTCAAGAAGCTTCTTCAGCTCTGACTGGATGGTGGAGAATGGAAGGATTTATACTCCTTGCAGACAGCTGGTCATTTGCATTCTTTTAGAGAATCGTTGAGGCCAGTTGGAGGTTTATCTGTGTCCACAGGGTCACCTGAGTAGTGCAAATGTGTGTGGAGTCTTCTTAGCTGGAGGATGTGTAGGGGTGTGATGCTGATTCGCCTCCTCATGGTACGCACGGATAGCACGGTAGTGTGAACCAAACAACTAGCAACAATTGGCAGCCAGACTACATTGAGAATTGACAGTTAACGACAGTTGGCAGCCAGACATCTTTGTAGAACTCCTGGTTCTCTAAATACATGGCAACAGATAAACAAAATGGGCCTTTTCAGTCCCAAAGGACAAGACAGATTGGGGACATTGTCAGAATATTCAAATTAATGTTGAAGGGCTCAGCAAATCTAAGAACCAATACATTTCCAAACTTTTATTTGAAAGGAATATCAATATGGCCATCCTTCATAGAGAACGATGATCAGCAATACAGCAGAGGTAAAATCCAAGGATTTGATCTACTGGGGCCACAAACCACCACAGTTATGGCACAGCTACATACAGTATGTCAGAAGGAATATAGAGAATGCTTTTCTATTGTCAACCTCCACAAACAACAATACACATGAAGTTGTTTCAAAATTAGGTGATCTCACAATAGTCAACCTTTACAAGCCACCTCAGATATCCTGGCCACAGCATGTTTTGAATGTCAAACCTCACCTTACAATTTACACAGATGATTTTAACAGCCATCGTGTAAATTTAGAAGAATCTGAATTCTGATTTCAAGTAAAACAGGATGACGTTGACTATGAGGAAACTTGTCCAGAACTTTCCTGGTTATTGGACTTGGCTGCATGTTTGGGCCTTCTGAGACAAAACACAAATCTGGGTTAGTTACACATTTCCAGGCAGCAGATTGGAAAGTTCCCTTGACTTTGACATCAAAAATCAAGTAGACTTTATTTGCAACAGCCCAGTCATAAAGCTGCTCCCCATTTTTATCAGAAGAGCGATAGTTCCATTCTCTCCACACCTAGACCATGGACCATGGACTATGGAATTTTCATGAAGCCAAATGGCCAGAATTTGCCAAAAGCCTTGACAGTATCATACAATGGATCCCACCAACAAGTCAACATTACTATAGATTTGTGAGGGCTGTACTTGCTTCAGCTAAAAGATACATCCCTCGAGGATCCAGAAAAGATTACATTCCTGGGTGGAACAAAGAGACTGAAGACCACTACCAGACTTTTCTACAGAGTGGTGACCCAGAGATTGCTGATGATCTCTTACACAGCTTTTATTGGGATTGTGGGGTATTTTGTGGGGGCGTGGTGACAAATGTTTTCCACAGAGTTCAAATTAAACAGTGAACAAAAAAAGGCATTACTTCAGGCATTACTTCTCATTCTATCTTTAGATTCAGCTTGGAGTAATTCAAGAGCAGAAAGTTCTCTTTCAAGAAACACCAACTGTTTAGATTTTAGGTAGGTACCAATTAGGTACCATTACCAGCTTCCTTTGTTGAAATATTGTTTGATGGGCAAGATATGTTTTCCTGGCTATTTGTGGGAAGATCATACTAAATCTAGTTTGTGGCTGCTTTGTACTCCTAGAGGGCAGTGATCAGTTCCATTTCTTCAAGCAAGTAGACTTTAATGGATCCTCTGCATAGTCTATTGTTGTCTGGGTCTGTAATGGTATGTGGGAATGGCCTTGGGAAATAGTGCAAGAAAACTCAGCCATGGGAATAATCAGATAAAAGGCAGCTTATCCCACAGCAGGAATGTTGGTAGGGCAAGATGCTTGGAAGAGACCCTCCCCTGTTTCTTGAGCTATAAAGGGGACAGGGGAGAAATATGCTTTCAGGCTTGCAAAATTCTATTCATGTAACCTTGTTACACAGTAGAATTAGTTCATCTGGCTGTTTCCTGTTTGGACTACCACAAGGCTTGACAATAGCCAAGGATGCTGCCTTTTTTGATACAATCTTAATTTGAGGACTGAGGACTTCCTCTGCCACTACTAAACACTCCTCTCCCCCCTTGGCTGCTCTCAAGTACATTGTCTCACATTCTGTAGTGCAATATTATCCACTCAAAATAGACAGACAAGTGGCAAATAAGAAAAGATTTGCAGAACGAGAGGTAAACATTTGGGAGGAAGTGGAAGAAGAAATAAGAGTGCATGCACAGAGACTATCAGGGGACTAGATCAGTTAAATAAAAGGATTAATAATATATGGACTGGGGAACTCTAAGGAGAATCCAAAACAAGAACAAACATTTGAACAAGATGTAACCAAAAAGAGCTACTGAACAATCTCTACTATTCACAAGTTATCTACAAACAAAGAAGTTCCCTACAGTGAACAAGGGGCAATGATAAAAAAATCTCCTTCCAATGAACTTGAGTATTGAAACTTGGCTGCTTGTCTGTGAAAACCAATCCACTTTTTCATAGGATTGAGTGCTTTCTTACATTCCTGATTCCATAGTATTTATCAGTCTGAATGGCAATTTAAGTGAATTGTATCCAAATGAGAAATTAGGTTTCATTGTTCTTTAATTTAGTGAAAAAAATATGCATCCATCTACTGTTTGTTTACCACATATTCATAATAACATTATTTCAGGGTCTGGTATATAGGTAATTCTAAGTTAATAACCACTGGTTCAGCAACCAAAAATGATACCTACAACTGGATTCCAAAGTTCTGGCTATCCCCAGCACTCTCACAGTCATGTATTCGTGATTTTGGTGCTTGGCAATTGGCTAGCACTTACAATGTTTACAATGTCCTGCAGTCGTTTGTGCAGATCCCTGACAGCTTCCGGAAAAGCAACATCAATGGGAGAACCAGCAGAGAAAGTTGCACATCACTCAGATAAGTCTCCTGCACCAAGCAGCAGCCACCCCAAGCCTTGCTGTGCTTGTACTGCACCATGCCAGACCCTTGAGACCCTTGCGTGTCTCCCTTGCACAAAAGCCATCCCAAGCCTCGCTGTGCTTGTGCTGCATCATACTAGCTTCTAGCACATTCTCAAATGCTCCCCTTTCCATGGTAGCTACCATAAGCCTTGTTGCACTTGTGCCACACCTGCACATACTGAGCACCCCTTCTGTCAGTTAACAGCCACTTACCACAAACAGTCTGCTTGCGAGCCATCTGGGATTTCCTGCCAGCTTCCACATTGACTTTGGTTGTTGGAAGTTCACAGGAATTTGTGAGAAGGTCCTTGCTTAAGATATTTTTGTGTCTAAGCGATGCAGCCACATTTTAAGACTACATCATTTAACGACAGAACTGCCATTCCCAATTACCATTCTTAACTGAGGGTTACCTGTATATCTGCAAATATGTCTGTGAATGAAGAATGGCCAGTAATATTTCAAAGTGATACCCATGTATCACAGCATTATGTCCAGTGGTGGGATTCAAAATTTTTTACTACTGGTTCTGTGGGCATGGCTTGGTGGGCCGGCAGGTAAAGGATACTGTAAAATCTCCAGCCAGAGGTGGCATTTGCTGGTTCTCCACACTACTCAAAATTTCCGCTACCAGTTCTCCAGAACTGGTCAGAGCCTGCTGAATACCACCTCTGATTATGTCTCAATGAAAACAGGATACAAGTTATTTAAGGTAGATTACGTTTTACTCAGGAAGTCCTCAGTTACCAAATCAGCTGTGCTACTGGCCACCATTGCAGTCCTAAATGTCTGGGAACGGCAGTTGAGGTAGAAGCTATATACTTAATGCTCAGAGGAAATATAATTTGATTTCATACATTTCATCTGGTGAAATCCCCCACCATCAACACAACCCTCATCCATTCCTATAATTACCCCAGGCAGTGTGATATGTTTTCTATTCCTCTTGCTGCTTCAAATTAGAAAATGTTAAAAAGAGGAAGCATATTAACAGGTCCTGCATTAATGCTGCCCCTCCTTCCAAATCATTTTAAACACGCAGATCTTTGCATCAACAGGAGGTAGTGCCATGTTGTATAGGGGCACCTATATTGCCCTTGACCCCATCATTGACCTGATACTGGTCATCTAGTTGGGTAATCAAGGCAAATCCAGATTCTAAATTCTATTAGTAAAGCAGTAGGGTTTGGATCTACCTCATCATTCTAACCAAGTTCCTCATCTGAGGTTCGTGTATCTCTGCTGTTGTGGAGGTATGGGCTGTAATGTTAACAGGATTTGTATGTGAGATCAAATGGATGGTTAATCATTTTGGATTTTCCCTGACTTCACTGGAAATATTCAAACTTTTCTGTAGTGTAAAATCAGTTACATAATAATTGACACTACAATCCGTGTACTAGCAAGCTTAAAAGACTAGGTTTCAGTCCTCTGAACATACATTATAACATTCTCCATTCTAGATCTTACAGTAACTAGGATACAGTGGAATAATTGTAATGATACATTGGGATAGTTCATCTATACTCACATCTTTTGACTTTGTTAGCACAGGTGACTTCAATGCAATTATCACTATGGAAATATCATCAATTTGCTTCCCAAAACTCATTCCTAATCTTAAAATTTAGTCATTGAAATAAATAAACCTTTTCAAAGCATCATTATAAAAACTGCATTTGGAAACTTATCTGTTAAGCCATGAAAACTGTACCATTTTAATTGCCCTTTCAAACTTATTACTACATGTTCAGTTAATTTCTTTCTTTATAAAACACCCTGTATTCACAAGTTCAATAAATCATATGCTAGAAAATCTGAAAACATTGCATGGTCTCTATACACAAAATAATAAGCCTCTTCCTGGATCATTTATTTATTAATTAAACCAAAATGGATAGCTTCCTATCTACCAGAAGCAACTTTAGGCAGTGAACAAAATAAAAACACAACACAACAAAACTACAATGTAAAACAACAAACAACCTGAGACCTCAATGAAGCATGGCTTCTTCCATCAACCACTCCATGCTGGTTCTATCAATTTCCTGGCTCCAGGCCATTTTCTGAAGGCCAATAAGACAGAGAGCATCCATATCTCCAGGGAACACAGTTTCATAAGGCAGTTTCCATGACACAAAAATCTCCACCTGGAAACATAACTTCACTGAGAATTTGGGTCATGGTAAATGGGGATACAGGGCCAATTCAAAGGAGAAGAAATAACTTAATTTGCCTTACTGATACCAATTTAACAAATTTTCCAGGTTTGTTTAAGAACTTAGCTTTCCTCTTCTCGTATCACTTGGAAATCCCACCAGTGATTCATGCTCATTAAAGCAAACAACCAAATCTAATGAACTTTCAGAACAATCCAATGCTCAGATAATGCAAGAGCAGAACCCTAGAACAGTGGCCCCCATCCTTTTGGGCACCAGGAACTGGTTTTGTAGAGAAAGGTTTTTCCGTGGACCTCTGAGGGCATGGTTTTGTATGCTGCCTGCATCCTGTGGCTGGGGCTTCATTTGTTTGCACGGACTGGTTGCTGGCATGCCGTGAACCAGTGCCAGTCCATGGACATGGTGGGGACCCTGCCCTAGAAACATAGAGATAAAAAAAGACCAGTTAGGATTTCAAGTCCAACCTGTAGCTCAGTTCATCAATACAAATACTGTCAACTTCCAATTAGCAAATCCCAGCCCGGCTATGGAACTCCCAAATGTATTCGGCTACCAGTCAACTCCCCTGCCTTATGCCACAGATCCCAGATTCTGTTTGCCGGACTCAGGCAGGGTCCCCAAACCTGGCTCAAAATTTGTCCAGATGGGTATCCACATCCCCCAGCTCGGGCGCTCCTTTGTCATGGAGGTACATCACGCACTCTGCTGCCTCATCCTCTAGGTCAGTGATAGCTAACCTTTTCCACATTGCATGCCAAAAGTGACTGTACCCATGATGCAGTGTGCACACAACTCCCTCACCCCTGCACATGCATGCATGACCCTCCTGCACTGCACGCCTCTGCACATGCGCACGCAACCCCCCCGCATACCGCATGCCTCTGTGCATGCATGCACATCTCCCATGCACGCATCTCCTCACCATGCATGCGCGGCAAATACCTGGCTGGCGGGGGCATGCGCGCATACACAGTGGGGCTCTTCTGGGTGACTTCTGGCACGTGTGCCATAGGTTCATCGTCACGGTTCTAGGTTCAAAGTGCACAGACTGATATCTAGCCACTGCAAAGAGTCAACTTGATAAGTCAACTTATTAATTTGTTCTACTATTTATCAAACGGTCACAAGGAGCCTTTTCTAGAATTTAGGGAGAAACTGCCTTCTTGTAACAAATCATTATTTGTTCTGCATTCTAAAGCAAGAGAGTATATATATGAGGAAGGGTCTTTCGGTGCAGCTTTCAAGCCAGCTGTGGTTCCACCAAACAGCCCTTCCATTCAGCGCATACTTATGATAAGCTCTGTGTAATGAATTTTTTATCAAGATATGGAAATCAAGAAATTAGGGATAGAGCCAATCTTTTTTTACCAGACTTTTGCTCAAATAATAGGATTAGTCTTTTCTTTCCTCTCCCCTGTGCCTTACCCAGATCTGACATGAAGATCTAAATCCCTCCAGAGTAAAACTAGGGTAGGAGAATATCCATTGTGCTGTGAAATCTTTCATCAATGGATGGAGATACTTGAATACAAATCTATAACTTTAGATTATTTTAAAAATTATTCCTTCTCAGCCCATGACATCTCAAACATTTCTGAAGCAATTTATCACTATAAATCTATAATAAAATAATAATCTATTAAATAGACATGCCAGAAAGAATTCATGGCTGGAGGAAAATGTTATTAAATGTTGTTAAAAATGGCTTTTAAAATGATGCCTGAAATGTGGCCTGTCATACCAAACTAGGGAGAAGGGACTGGTGCTGTTAAGAAACTTTTCTCCTTTTTCTTTATCATGTAAAATGATTTCGCCTACTTTTTTGTATTGTCTAATTTTGCACTGTCACGCTAATTTTTTTTGTTAAAGTTTTAAGGGGAAGAAATTGAAATAGGAGTCCTTTATAACAGTTTAACTGAAGGGATAATTTTTTAAAAAAGCTAAATATTTTCCCATCGGTCAATAATTCCTTCATTCTAAATTTTATATAAATCTATTATTACTGTATTTTATTGATTAGGCATTCCCATTTATACTTCAAACTTAACATTCTGTCATTTTTTAAAAAAAAATGTAAATTACAAGTTACATTGATGCTGATTGATGCCTTTTTAAAAAGAAATATCATTATATCCAGCTATTAGAGGGAATATACTCAGAAACAGAAATCCATGTTGCAGTCTCAAGTTTTTTTCTAAGTTTTGTTCTAGTAGGAGAATAAAAGGAATGGAAAAGTTGCAACAAGAAAAGGCATTTCCCGCCTTGCAGGAAACCCAAACTAAATTAGCTTGAAAATTCAGCATTTGTGCCTATCCTACCACTCAGGTTCCCTGACATAGACACCGGTAACACATTACTACTATCATTAATACCTACTGTCTTCTGTGAATTTGGTGGCCATCATGAAATTATTATTTCTTTTAGAATAAATTTCATTAAGTTTTCAAATGTTAAAAACATAAATAAAACTTTTTTTTACATCATGAAATTATTAATGATGTTATTCAAGTGTCTGCTATTTGCCCATATTCAAATAAGAATTATTCCCATATTGGCAAATATAAGCACCTGTAGTATGTCTTCTAAGCGGGCCTAAATGTTTATATGTGCTTTGACCAGTGGTGGGTTTAAAAATTTTTTACTTACCGGTTCTGTGGGCATAGCTTGGCTTTGTGGGTGTGGCTTGGTGGGCATGGCTTGGTGGGTGTGGCAGGGGAAGGATACTGTAAAATCCCCATTCTCTCCCCACCCCACTAACCTGCTTTCCAGCTCCGTTCTCCTGTGCAGGGCAACAAAAGGAGACCCAGCCAATCAGGTGGGACTCGGGAGGCAGAGAATAGATGAGGGTGGGGCCAGTCAGAGGTGGTGTTCCAAACTACTCAAAAGTTCCACGACCGGTTCTCCAGAACACCACCTCTGGCTTTGACTCTTGCCAATTGCCTGGAGAAGTCTCTACAGTTTTCTTGGTGATATTTTTAGAATTAGTTTACCCTTGCCTCCTTCCCAGTACTGAAAGAAAGTGACCACCTTAAACCACTTAACTAGCTTTATGTCTAAGGCAAGAGCAGAACTTCTGGTTTCCCCGTTTCTAGCCTGGCACACCAAATTGGCTTGCTAATGCTTATAAATATCACAAGGAGCATTGAGGAACCAAATATTTTTTTTTTATTTTATCTTTTCTATTTGTTGCTGTTTATATTTATGTTTCTTTTATTTGTTTTCCACAAGTCTTAAAGTTGCTAAGTTTGGGGACCCTTGATATAAACAGTGGTGGGTTGCTACTGGTTCTGACCAGGTCTAGCGAACTGGTAGTTCCGGTGAGCAGTTGGCCCCGCCCGCCCTTTCCTGCCCTATATTTCCCTGTTTTTTACCTCAGCTGATTCACGCAGCACAGCAGATTGTTGCGCCTCAGCTGTTTTACTCACCAGCGCTGACATAGAGGGTAAGTTTTTAAGCTTAAAATGGGTGGTTTTTGAATGCTGCGCATGCATGCTCACTGAACCGGTTGTTAAACCAGTTGCAAGCCCCCATTGTATATAAATACTACAATACCAAATAATAATAATAATAAATTACTTGTTTTTATAATAATACAATAAAAGAATAAAAACCCTGAGCTATTTGAAGACGTATTTATTTTATCACCCTCAAATCTCCCATAAGTAAGTTTTAGAGAATGATCCTGAGTCTTAAGAAAGGGGGAAAATCCACACAAGCCAAATATACTTTTTCATAGTCTCTCTTTTTCCTCCTCATCTATTTGGCTCTCTCTTTTTTAAAAGTTAAGCTAAAAAGTCTTAAACATTATACTTTCTGTTCACAAGGGTTTTGTTCCTACCCTTTGACCGTTTTGCTTGCCTTTCTCTACAACTTTTTCAGCTCTACGATATCATTCTGCATCCTTAACTCCATCTCCTTTATGAACAAATTTAAAAGCACATCTCAATGCAGACTCCCTGGTGTGTTCTATTTACTTCAATGCATCACAAGAACCGGCCATTGATTTCTACAGTCTGCTTTTTTCCCCTTTAACAGAAAGTTCCTTTAAAAGGTTTTGTGTGATTCCAAAGTCTGCTTAGGAGTTCTGGTAGCAGATTACCAAAAGCTTTGAGAAGGCCTTTTGTCTACAAGTCATCCCACCTACACTTTTAGCTACATTATTTTATATAATCGGATACAACCCTTTTATACTACTTTATGATTGTGAAGTAACCCCCAATTGGAGGAGATTTTTTTTAGATATAAATAAACTTTATTAAAGATTAAAAAGAAAAATATATACAATGTGTGGAATACAATGTTTAGTTGCAAACGAAACCAATATACAAATACAAATATAAACATAAAACATATATATTTCTAATCAGCTAAGATGGTGTGATCTTTTATTGAAAACAATTTTACTAATATTCATTTTCTGTTTTTGGTATATGCTCTAAATCTAACCACTTCGTTTTTCAAATCCTTATCTTTTAATTCCCTGGTTTTTCTCCCTAATCCAATTATACCATTTTTCCCAAGCTGTACTATATTTTGAGATAAGGATTTTTCAAATCCTTATCTTTTAACTCCCTGGTTTTTCTCCCTAATCCAATTATACCATTTTTCCCAAGCTGTACTATATCTTGAGTCTACCTTATCCTTAAGTTTTTGTGTAAGTAAGACTATTTCAGTGCAGTCAATAACTTTCTGAATTATCAAATTATTTGTTGGCATTTGGTCACCCTTCCAGCATTGTGCCAACGCAATTCTTGCTGCCGTGATTATATGGAGAATTAAGTATTTTGTTTCTTTTGCATAGTGCCCTTTTAACATTCCCAACAAAAATATTTCGGCCTTAAATTCTAGTTGTATATTTGTAATTTCTTTTATCCAAATTCTATTTTTTTCCAGTACTTTTTACTTTTTGGGCAAAGCCACCAAGCGTGAAAGAAGGTACCTCTCGTTTGCTTACATTTCCAGCAAGTTGGATTTAAGTTTGGATACATATTTGCTAACCTTGAAGGTGCCAGATACCACCGGTAACACACTTAATATTGGTTTTCTTTAGAAACAACTGATTTTGTTATTTTATAATTTTGTTTCCAGACTTTTTCCAAATCTTCCAGATTAATGTTGTGCCCTACATTCCTTGCCCATGCAATCATTAGGCCTTTAACTATTTCTTCCGCCATTTCAAATTCTAATAGGTAATTGTACATTTTAGGAATTAATTTTTCATCCGTTCCCTCTAGTATTTTATCTAATTGGTTCGCTTTTACCTCAATTCCAAATTCTTCTATATCTTTTTTATATCTCGTCTTAAGTTTATAATATGGCCACCACTCTATTTTCATCCCTTGTTCTCTAAGTTCTTGGTTTGTCTTTAATCCTCGGGAGTTTAGGACATCATAATATCTAATCTTTCTTGACAAGGAAGAGATATTAATTAGTTTGTTAGATATAATGTATGTTTTCCATTAATACAAGGTGTGACAGAAATCTAAGCATAAAACTATATTTCAGCCCTTGAGAATGGAACAAGGATAATACAGAGACTTTACAGCCTGATACCTTCACCTGCTTCCTGAAATGCAACATTTCAGAAGATGATTACTTTCTTATTGAGTAAATTGTATGTTTTCTGCCATCAAGGTTCCTTAATAGAAAAGTATCTTTTGGACCCGATAAATAGTTATCATATTTAGACAGTAGTCAGCATATAATGCAGGTTCTACTGTTGGTTCTTTAAATTTTTGAACTGAAACTGAAGTAGCTATATCACATTTATCTTTGAACATCTGGATTCGAACCAGTGGTCGGATTCAATTTTTTTTACTAACGGTTCTGTGGGCGTGGCTTGGCAGGGGAAGAATATTGTAAAATCTCCAATCAGAGGTGGTATTTGCCGGTTCTCCGAACTACTCAAAATTCCCGCTACCTGTTCTCCAGAACTGGTCAGAACCTGCTGAATACCACCCCTGATTCGAATCAAATAGATTCTTTCTTGTTTCAACACTCAATGTACAGATAGTCCTTGATTTACAATAGTTCATTTTGTTGTTGTTAGTCATGCCCATTGGCTGTCAGACTCCCAGGGGGTGGGGGGGCATCTTAGCTAACTTTGTAGGCTTTGTCTGAGTGCTGGCTGATGCAATCTTCCCAAACCACATGCTCTGGCCCAAGCCTTAATGTCCCCATTGGCAAGAATGGGAGGGCTGAGTTTCTGCCTCTCTTGAATTTCTACTTCTCTTTTAGGGAAAATATTCTGCCCTTTTAGTACATCCTAAAATATTTCATTTTTCTAGGAGAGGGGTGGGTGCTAACTTCCAACAGTCGTGTTGTATTGTGACCCCATGGACAACATTCCTCCAGGCCTTCCTATCCTCTACCATCCCCCGGAGTCCATTTAAGCTCACGCCAACTGCTTCAGTGAATCCATCCAGCCACCTCATTCTCACAGTTCATTTAGTGATGTTAAAAGTTACAATGCCACTGAAAAAAGGGACTTCTGACCATTTTTCAAACTTACCACCTTTGCAGCATCCCCATGCTCATGTGTTCAAAATTCAGGTAACTGGTTCATACTTATGACCGTTGCTGCATCCCAAGGTCATGTGATCATCTTTTGCAAACTTTTGACATATAAAGTCAACGGGGAAGCCAGATTTACTTAACAACCGAGTTACTAATTTATCAACTGTGGTGATTCACTTAACAACTGTGGCAAGAAAGCTCATAAAATGGTACAAAACTCACTTAACAAATGTCTCACTTAACAACAGAAATGTTGGGCTCAGTTGTGGTCATAAGTCAAGGACTATCTGTATTTCCATTATTTTTAAAATAATACTGCTTCTAGATTGAATTAAATGTAAAGGGAAGGAAAAATATGCCTCACTGCTTATGTCTTCCGGATTTAACCATAAGTAATATCAACTATCTTTACATGTCTATTTCACTATTCTTGGGGGAAGGGAGGGAGAAGAGAATGAATATTAGCCCGATATCTGTTTAATCTGCATAGAAAATATATTAGTGATAGGTTTGGAAATGATAGCAATCAAAATATTACCAATCTGAGATACACAAACAACACCACTTGGCTGAAAATAAAGGAGACTTAGAAGCACTCATAAATAAGAAATACAAACATAATCTAATTATTATAAAGGGCAAGGTGAGCTTCCATGCTTAGTGGACTTGCAATTGACATCGAAGGTGGTAAGTTTTATATTCTTTGATTGCTACAATAGATCAAGATGGATAGTGGATTACAGATTTTGAAAGAATATGAATCCTAGGAGGAAACAAATGACTAGCTCAGATTATGAAGAATAACGATATTTCAATGCAGCAAAACTCTGGATACTTAGGGCAATAGATTTCTAGCAGCTGAGAGAGTTGTACACTAAGGAGTGAGAGAAAGAAGACAGATGCCTTTGAATTATGGATTTGGAGATAATTACTGGGAGTACCATGGACTATAAGAAGAACCAGTCAATCCATCACGAACCAAATAAAGGCTGACAGATCTCTTGAGCAAACAAAAACACTTTGGATGTATGGTTTGAGCATATTATAAAACAGAAAAAGTAACTCTTCTACACAAGATAGAGAGAAGTAAAGAGGAGGGAAATAATAACTATGGTAGAGGGATAGAATCTGAGATATTAATATCTGCTGAAGACTTACTATTTTTTGCTGAGGGCAAGGAAAGTCTGATTAAGTGCCATGTATATGACTATTATTTCTATACTTTACTTTCCTCTATTGAAGTACAGTTTATTTTCTTATGTATCTTAATAAGTACTTAATAATACATATTACCTTTTTATCTTCTGCTATCCATTCTTCATTTTATATTTATTACCATCCCTAATGACTTTGCAGCTCAGCATACCAAGTAATCTATTTTTAATTGGTCACCCATTAAGTTTAATTTCCTTTTCCCATATACTCTCTCTCTCTTTTTATATATATATATAGAAACACTTGTTTTCTTTTGTATCATATTCCATGAATACACATTATGATCTATTCCCTTTAAAGAAGCTCCCTTCTTGTCTGCTGTGATCACTTTACGGATGGAATGGAAAAGGGATATAAAAATGAAAACAAATAAAGGCTATGCATGGTTCTAAATTAACCTTCATGGGTACTAAAGCAGCTTATCCAGTTGATATATTCCTTTCCCCTGTAAGTCTGTTTTATTGGTAAGAGTTAGTTACAAGTAGGGAAACTTTATCTTCTCATAGGGTAAAATAGGGTGGAAATCAACTGTGCTAGTAATGAGATAAGATACCTACCAACTGACTGATATTTCTCTACCAACAACAATGCCCACATTTTGTGTCCCCCTTTTTATTAATGCAATTCACTGGGGGGGGGAGGTTTTTTTTAACCTACTTGCCAATTGTATGATTCCACGATTTTCTGATTGCAACTTTTTAAAACCCGTGTTTCCGTGTTCCAGAACAAATCCCTGCACTTGTTTAGGGGCTAAAAGGTCACAAGTGCCTTCTATCTATTCTGCACAATAAAGCTTTTAAAGAGATTTCTGCCTGTGAGTTTGGTCTTTGCATGCCAGGTTCAAAGGAAACCAGGATCTCTTGGGACAGCATTATTTTTCCTTAAACTTTAAATATCATCTTCCCGGCCTTCTCCATATTTTGAACTCTGTATAATTACAAACATTAAAACTGAGCAGGAAATTCTAGCGATTATGTTTCACAAAGGGTCATTTCCATCTCCACTCCCCAAAATTTTGGATTAAAATAAGCCAGTACTTCACTGACCAAGTGAACAAAGCATGCTAATATCAAAGTTTTTGCAGAAAAAAGTGTTTGGAGAAAGAGGTTCATCTGCCTGGCTGCTGCTTGCTAGAGACAGCTTCCTCACCACTGCCTGCCCACTGTGAGCGACTGAATGCACCATGCTGAGCAAACAGAAGCTCTTTCAGAGACCCTGAATCAGGGATTCACAATTGCCATTGGCTCAGGCTCTGTACTAGGCTTTGTGTGGCATGTAGAGGCTTGCTCTTCTTGAGGGGGAGGGGCGTCCATTATTTCTTTACTTTCTGCTATTTTCTTTTACAATGCTTTGGGTCATATGGTAGAATGGAAAGATGAAAAGAAAGACTGTAAAACACACAAAAGCTGGAATAAAAGGCCAGGAGGTAATATGTAGGCTGAAACGAAGAATAATACGTGGTTGCTGAAATAAGCAAAAATGACTACGTACGAGACCATGCTTCTGCCCATTTCATGATATGGAAATGAGATTTGGGCATATTAGAAGAAACATCAAGTGATTTGAATGCAATGAGAATGGGACATTTGAGAAGTATGAGTGGAAAGGCTATGTTGGGGTTGCAAAAAAGTGTATGTAAGAGGAACAAATGATTGAGAGGAAGGAAAGAACAGAACGTTATGGTGAGATAGTAATGATGATATTCTAAAAAAAGATTTAAAGAAAAAAAGCCTTGTGTTAAGCAAAATGGTAAATAAAACAAGACGGTTGGCAAAGATAGAAAGGTACAGAAAGGTATAGTCCAATGATGCTTGTTTATATATTTTTTTTGTTTATTTATTAATACATTTAAATTTATTTATCAAATTACTTTTTTTTACAAAGTTTTTATTTTTTACAACAAACATACAAACAAAACATAAAAACATAAAACCCTCTTTCAATTACATACATACAGTGTGTCAGTTGGTTACAATCTTTTGTGCTATCCTTTTTTTTACCATTACTCACAAGTTATATAAATTCTCACCTTATCAATCTAGCTTGTGCTTATGCAATATCAATTATTAAACATTTATTTAACTAAACTATTTTTCCACAAGATATTCTAATTTTCATTATGATTTAATCTTATACATTCATCCAATGGTTATATATTTTGAATTGTATCCTATATCAATCTATTAACTTTTATTGTAAGGCTTACTAATCTATTTCTTTACCATGTCTTTTTATCTAACCATTGATAAAATAAATCCCATATCATATAAAATTGTTTATCCTCTTGTTCTCTAATTTCAAATGTCAATTTACTCATTTCGGAACAGTCCATGATTTTCTTAATAATTTCCTCCTGCATAGGTATTTTTTTTCATTTTTCCAATTCTTAGCAAATACAATTCTAGCTGCTGTTAAAACATTTACAATCAAATATTTCAATTCTTTACAATATATTTCCGGTATAATTCCTAATAAAAATATCTCAGGTTTAAAGTCTATGTGTTGTTTTGTCATATTTTCCAACCATGTGTGGATTATAGTCCAATATCTTTTTGCATCCAAGCATGTCCACCACATATGGTAATATGAACCAGGTATCTGATGACATTTCCAACATTTATCCGATTTATTCTTGAACATCCTTGCAATTCTCGTCGGGGGTAAGTGCCATCTGTAAAACATCTTATACAAATTTTCTTTATATGCAGTTGACATTGTCATTTTATAATTTTGAGACCACAATTTTTGCCATTTATCTAAGTCAATCCCATATCCAAAATTTTCCCCCACGCAATCATTGTTTCTTTTACTTGTTCTTCCTCTAATTTAAACTCTAGCAAATGTCCATAAATTTTTTTGATTACTTTTTCATCAGTACCTGTCAAAATTTTATCTAAATCAGTCAATTTATCATAGATACCTTCTGTTTTAGCATCTTTATCAAATCTAGATTGTATTTGCAAATATGAAAACCAATTCATTTTTACACCTTGTTCTTCCAACACTTGCATAGATTTAAGTTCACCCTTTTCATTCAATGTCTCACCATATCTGTTTGTTCCTTTTTATATATTATTGGATAGGAAAAAGCTTCAATAGTAGATAACCATAGTGGAATTTTTAAATAATATTGCTTTTTTATTTTCTCCCAGTTTAGAAACAATACTTCTTGAATATAATGTCTTCTAAAATACCCCTGGGTTTTAGTTCCCTTATACCAGAGGAAGGCATGCCACCCTAACAGCAAGTCATGTCCTTCTAAATTCAAAAGTCTAGTATTCCTTAGTGTTATCCACTCCTTTACCCACATCAGACTCGTCGCTTGATAGTATAATTCCCAACTGGGCAAAGTAAATCCTCCTCTTATTCTTGTGTCTTGTAACAATTTAAGTTTTATTCTCGCTTTCTTCCCCTGCCAGATGTATTTTAGCACTATTTTGTTTAAATCTTCAAAAAATTCTTTCCCTAATCTGATTGGAATTGTCTGGAATAAGTATAAGATTCTAGGCAATACATTCATCTTAATTGTAGATATTCTCCCAATCAGTGATAATTGTAAATTTTCCCATTTTATCAAGTCTGTCGCAATCTGTTGTTTAAGTTTAAAATAATTATCCTCCTTAAGTGTGCTACATCTTGGTCTTATGTGTATCCCTAAATACTTAACCTTATTTGTGACCTGGATCCCCAAAAACTTCCTCCAATTCTTTCTTTCATCTTACTAACATGTTCTTTGCTAAAATCTTTGTTTTATCTTTATTTATTTTCAAACCTGCTACTTTCCCATACTCTTCTAGTTTTCTATCAGTTTGGGTGCTGACTCCAATGGATCCTCTAATATAAATATCAGGTCATCTGCAAAAGCTTGTAATTTATACTCTTCTTTTTTAATTTTCATTCCTTTTATTTCTTTTTCTTCTCTGATGTTCCTATTCAGCACTTCCAGTGTTAACACAAACAACAGAGGTGACAGTGGACAGCCTTGTCTTATGTCTATAAAGTCTGTTAACTCTCCATTTATCATAACCTTTGCAGTTTGTTTATGATATATCGTTTCTATGGCTTGAGTAAATTTTTTACCAAAGCCCATTTGATCCAATTGTAACAGCATAAAAACAGCAATTCACAATATCAAAGGCTTTTTGTGCATCTAAAGACATCAGAGCCATTTTTTTTTTCGGGATGTGCCTCATAGTATTCCAGTGTATCTAAAATTATTCTCATATTATCTTTAATCTGTCTCTTCAGCAGAAATCCATTTTGATCAGGGTGAATAAAATTGTTTAAGTATCTTTTCAGTCTTTCTGCCAGAATTGAAGCAAAAATTTTATAGTCTGAATTTAATAGTGATATTGGTCTGTAGTTTTAAACTTGCTGTGGGTCTGTGTCCTCCTTCGGTACAAGTGTGATATATGTTTCTGACCATGTTTTGGGTATTCTCTGTCATAACTTCATTCATAACTTCTAATAAGTGAAGATTCAATGTTTCCTGGAATGTCTTATAGAATTCCACTGGCAAACCATCCGGACCTGGTGCTTTCCCAATGTTTTGCTTTTTTAAAGCTTCTGTTAATTCCATCATTGTTATGTTACTTTCTAACATTATTTCAATATCTTTGGGTATCTGAGGCAAATTTGCTTCCTGTAAGTATTGTTGAATTCTTTCTTCCTGAACATTCTCTTGATGGTACAGTTTTCCATAGTAATCTTGAATAATTTTTTTCTTCTCTGCATTTCCATAGCATACATGTCCTTGTTCGTTTATCAATTGATTTATTGTTCTCGAGTCTCTTTCCTTTCTCAATTTATATGCTAGCCATCTGCCTGGTTTGTTTGCATCTTCAAAATAGTTCTGCTTAGCATTTTTAATTTTTTTGTGCTATTTCTTCTTTTTCCATTAGCCCCATTTTATGTTTAGTTATGTCCATTTTAATTTTAATGTCCTTTTTTTGTGGAAATTTCTGTAGTTCTTTTTCCAAGTTCTTGTAGTCATCTTCCAATATTTTGGTATATAAAATGAATATGAATTTGAATTTGTGTCTGTACGAAGAGTTGTAACCCGGGATCAAGCAGCTTTCAGAAAAGATGTTCTATGTTTTTATATTTTATGTTTTGTTTGTTTGTGTATTGTCTTTGAAAATCAATAAAATTGTTTTTTTTAAAAAAAGAATAAATATTCTCTTCTTATCTCTCTCACTCTTCTCAGTACCTGTTTCAGTACTACTATTTCTTTATCTTTGTACTTTAGTGTTTTTTCTCTTGCCGCCTGCAGTATTTGTTATTTAATTATTTTCTTAGTAAATCTGATATGAACTTCTCTTGGCAGTTTATTTCTCATTGCATATCTTGTATAGACACGAAAAACCTCATCCATTCCATCCATCATCTTCTCTTTAGTTACTTCTAATGCTTCTGTCAGGATTTCTGTCATCATTTCAGCAAGGTTTTCACCCTTTTCTTCTTCTATATTTTGAAATCTAAAATAGAATTCTGATCTATCAATTTCCCATCCCAATGATTGCAGAGATCTGCCCTTGTCTCTTTCCAGTTCACTCAATCTGGTATCCATATCTCCAATCTTCATATCTCTTTGTACATCTTGTTCTTCAATTTTCTTGATTCTGTCCTCGTATTGCATCATCATTTGTTGAATATTTCCAATTTTCTCATCTGTCTTTTCAGTTCTTTGCTAAATATTCTCCATTCTCTTTTCAATATTATCTATTTTTATTTGTATCTTTTGACTTCCTTGCATAATCTTCTGCAGTGTCACTTCTTTCTTCTTCTCTTGTTGTAACATCACCTGTATTGATCGTTGTCCTCCAGATGGTGAGGAGGAAGAAGTTGGGATTCAAGAAGCTGAGCCTGGTATCTTCCTGCTCATCTTAGAATACTTAATAGGAAAATTGAGAAGAAAAAGCAAAAGCAGCCAACCGCCACTCCAATAAAAAAAATTAAAGCAAAAAATAAAAATAAAAAAGGGGAGGGAAGGGAAAAAATCTTCAGGCACTTGAATACCTTAATCCAATTGGTTCCAATTATGTAGAAAAAAAGGAAAAAAGGAAAATGGAAAAAGGATGAAAAAATAAAAAAATAGGAAAATATTTAAAAAGACAGAAATATGTATATTCCCCTTGCTAAAAAGGTGGAACAAAGGGAGGAGGGAGGGGGAAAAAAAGTAGTCTTATCCCTGCATCGAAGGACTCAAGTCCAAATATAAAAATCCAACTGGGGGGGGAGAAAAAAAGGGAAAGAGAAAATGCAATTCTGTCAGTAAGCAAAGCACTGCCACTAAATGTTCGAGGCTCTTTACTAAACAAAAAAACAAAATTTCCAGTTCTCTTTTCAAGGTCATTTCAATCTTCTTTCTTCAATTTCAAATCCAGACTCCAACTTTCAGTAGTTTCACAGAAGTGCACCTGGAAACAATCTACATGCTCTTCCCACTATCTTTTCAATGAAAAGCATAGAGTCCTTGAATGTAACACCAAATGTATCAACAAGAAAGAAAGAAAAACAATGTATCCAAGCCTCTAGGTGACAGTGCTACTTATTTCCCTTTCCTTTCCCTTCCCCTCTAATATTAAAACCAGGAATAAAAAAATAAAAAGAGTCTAAAATTATTAAAGAGAAGAAACAAGAGGGGAAAAAAACTTTTCCAAAAAGTTATTTTGCAAGGAAAAAATTAAAATTAAAAAGGAAAGACCAGTCCAGTTTAAAAATTGAAAAGTTTTTACAAAAATCCAAAGTTCCAATAAAAGAAAAAAACCTTCAGGTTTAATTTGTGCTTAATCTTGCAGACTGTCAAAAAGGATATTGTCGGTTTTTAAACGCATCTTTTTTTCTTTTTTCTTTCTCTTCCTTTGTTTCTTTCTTTCTTTTACATCTCCTCTTCTCTTTTCTTTCCAGTTTGTAAGACCGAGTGTTCTTTTTGTTTTTTTCTTTTGTGTATGTAATGTCGATATGTTTTTAATTGTAAATTTAATAAAATTTATTTAAAAAAAAAAAATAATTTGTGCTTAATCTCGCCGCTTGAGCACTTTTATCTTCACTTTTAAATTTAATTTTTAGTCTTTTAGGGTGTTCTCTCCAGAAAAAAATAAGTAGAAAATTATCTCACCAAACTGACACACTTTCTTTCCAGTTTTCTTCCGTTCCAGAGCTGTCCCAGCTTCAGCAGCTTTAATGGCTGCCTCTCCACCATGGGAAAAAAAAGGGCTTCTCCCCAATCTACCAGGGACTTTGTGATGTCCCTGGGATCAACAGGATGTGCCCTCCTCAGTCACTGTCTCTATGGGATGGTTTAGGTCTGTTGGGACCGTCCTGCAATGGAGATATCAGCAGTGATCTTAGAGCTTAAAGATTGCATGCTGTACCGCCGCGACGCCAGCTCCGCCCTCTCTTTTTATCAAATTACTTTTTACACCTGCCTTCAATTTCTTTTGCTTACTATTTCTATACACTGCAGATATCTTATTCTGAAAAAGAATAACATGATGGGCAGGTACATGCATACCTATGTATTTGCTTTTTATTCATTTTAAAATCTTCCTATATTCATTTTACTTTATTAACTTTATTTATGTTTAGATTTGTTTAATTGTTCATTTTACTCAGAGGGAGTTATAAAAGCAAACTTTACAAAAACTGCAGAATTTTTCTTCGCTGATAGGTAATGGTATGACACTCTGCATTTTTTTTTTTTTTTTGACAGCTTCTTGTGCTGATTAACGTTGGCAGCATTTTTGGAAGTAATGGGAGCTAAAATGTATTCTAGAAAACTAGGGACACTTCAACAGACATCTTCATTTCAATTGCTTCATTTCAGGTGATTGGAGATTGAAGATTCTTATAGACTGACAAAGGAACTGTTACAGCATTACAAGAGACATTATCAAACACAAAAAAACCCCCAAGTTCAATTAATAAAAAAGATTATCAGAAAAAGAAGATTAATGACAGATTGTAATGAACTTGTGAAGAGCCTATAGAGCAGAGAGGATGTAACTGCTATTTGCAAAATAAAGAAAATAATAGGATGGTTCTAGCTTGGTGCCACAAGGAATAGAAATAAAGATGTCACCAGAACATTTGCATCATAGGTATGTTAACCAACAGGGTTAGGATTGTGATAGGACAACCTCCTTAGATTCATCAAGTTTGCCAATAATAAATGACCACTTCCTGCTAATACATATAAGTAGAACTGAGCCATCAAAAATAACTACATTTATTTTACCACACACTTAAAGTTCCAGAAAGAAAGCTCAAGAACTTGGAGTATATTTTCATCTGTTTTTGTAGTCCTGTTGGGAGGCAAATTAAGTCATTCAATTTTTAAAAATCAGAGAAAAATCAGGATCTTTATTTTAAAAAAGTCATGAAATCAATTGCCCTTATTATCTGGCTACTAACATTTAGAGCATGAGAGACAGAAAAAACAGAATTAGCTCTAAGAAGGAGCATGTGCTATCATAGGAATAGCTAGGCTGGTTAGATGAATAACTGGAATATAAAAATTGAAAATTTATATTATAGAATTGTATTATATATTGAAAATATGCACACCACCTCAGAAATACAAGAGAATACAGTAGATTTCAAGATACTCTTCTATACCTAAATTAGAAATTAAATATATGAACATAGAACATAGAAGATAGATAGATAGATAGATAGATAGATAGATAGATAGATAGATAGATAGATAAAACATATATTTATATATGAATATAGAGGGGAAGGAGTCAAAAAGGGGATGGTTACAATGATAAGAGATATTATGTTTACAAGTTCAAATAAGAATGTAATATAATTGTGGTTGCTATGGTAAGGAAATTGTATTAACCACAAATAGTATGCACAAGATATTTGTAACCAGATGACACACTGTACAAAGAAAAGGTGGAATGTTTGTTAAATAAAATAAAAACATATTTTAAAAAAGATACTCTTCTATACCGTATACTTTCTGTATTGTTTTTGGTATCTATTGGCTAGCCATCCCAAGGAGAAGAAATGGGAGATGTTGTCTAAAAAACTTGTGGATCTTTAGAAAAAATATGATACTGATGGGAAATTTGATTATTCTGCAGTCTATTAGGCATCCCGGCAAGTATTCTTGACTTGTTAACAAGTTTCTCTTTCAAAAGTTGAACATAGGGACAACATTTTTTTATGTAATACTAACCAGTTACTAATCAGTAAAGTGAAAGTAGCAGCAGTATTCAGGGAAGTAGCATCTTAATGAGAGTATTTTTAAGAGAAAACAAGGTTGAGTGGGAATAAACATCTTGGACTTCATATAAGTTATTTTAATAAGCTCAGAAAAATGACAAAAATAAAATCATGTTAAGAGAAACTAATGTGAAAAAGATAATATGAGGAGGAATTCCTAATAAGGGGAAATGCTATAGCCATAGTTTCAAGGAACTGGTAAAAGACAATGTAGCTGCAGAAAAAAATAGTGATGATCTGAACATAAACAAGGATAGACATTAGAAACTGGAAAGAGGAACATATCATAAAGAATATCTCCAAGGATCCTGAAATTATAATTATGGAGTCAAAAAGGCAAAAAGATACTTATGAGCTGAATTTGGCAAAGGACACTAACAAAGTGTTTTCTTCAGACATATTTTGAAAAATGATAGAAAGATACCAGTTCTTAGAATAGAATAGAATTCTTTATTGGCCAAGTGTGATTGGACACACAAGGAATTTGTCTTGGTGCAAATGCTCTCTGTATACATAAAAGAAAAGATACATTCGTCAAGAGTCAAGAATCATAAGGTACAACACTTAATGATAGTCATAGGGTACAATAAGCAATCAAATCATACTAGGAAACAATCAATATAAATCGTAAGGATACAAGCGAAAAAGTTACAGTCATACAGTCACAAGTGGGAGGGGATGGGTGATAAGGAGTGATGAGAAGATTAATAGTAATAGTAGTGCAGACTTTGTAAGTAGTTGGGAACTGTTGAGAGAATTATTTGTTTAGCAGAGTGATGGCGTTTGGGGAAAAACTGTTCTTGTGTCTAGTTGTTCTGATGTGCAGTGCTCTATAGCATCGTTTTGAGGGAAGGAGTTGAAAGCTCCTTGGGCAATTTGAGCTTTCTGAGTTAGCACAGAAAGAACATTCTTTGTTGTGCTTTTTTGATGACGTTTTTGATGTTAGGTCAAAAACTAACAAAAACTGATTTTAGGTCATGTGATATAGTAGAACCTAGAAATTTGAAGGTCTCTACTGTTGCTACTGTGTTGTCTAGCATTGTAAGAGCTGGTAGTATGGGAGGGTTTCTTCTAAAGTCTACCACCATTTCTACGTTGAGTGTGTTCAATTCCAGATTGTTCTGGTCACACCACAAGGCAAGTTGTACAACCTCCTGTCTGTATGCGGATTCGTCATTGTCTCAAATGAGACCAATCACTGTTGTGTCATCTGCAAACTTCAGTATTTTAACAGATGGATCATTTGAGATGCAATCATTGGTATATAGGCAGAAGAGAAGTAGAGAAAGCACACAGCTTTGTGGGGGGCCTGTGCTAATTGTACAGGTATCAGGTGTGGTTCTGCCTAGTATACTTAAGTATACTTGCAGGGAAGATGACAACATACTAACTGGTAAGGAAAAAAGCAGAGATCTTCCATTCCTATTCTGACTCAAGATTTGGCAATTGGGCACAGCACATTGAAGGAACAAAATCATAGGTGTCAACCAGAGGGATGGGGAGAGTGCAAAAATGAGTGCCATAACGTCATGACAGAAACCCAATGTGTCAGAAGTATGATAAGGTTTGTACTGGGTTATAACAATGTATGTTTTGTTCTTTTTATGTTATTGAGGTCACTAGCAAATGCCCATCAGTAGACAGCAATATGAGGATGAAAGGACAGTCAGGAAAATCTGTTTATTTGGAATAAATTTAAAAGTCCAAGGCCAGAATAACTGCATTTTAGGATATTGAAGCAACATGGCTCAATTGAGATGTATTACCTTTGAAAATTCTAGAGAGTAAGTTAAGTGAATGAAGACAAATATACTTGTTTTGAAAAAGAAAAAAAGAAGTACTTAGGGAACCAGGTTAGTCAGTCTGATATCAGTATTAGGGAGATTTTGTGACTGAGGGTTGATCAATAAGAATTTCAAAATTAATGCAACTATTATTAAAAGTCCTCAGTGATTTCTCAATAAAGATCTGAAGTCTTAATTTTCCAGGATTCTACCTTTATCCAGCTCTTTTTCTAGAGGTTAATTTTAAGACATAACCATCACAAGCATGCTTATGGCCCACGAAAGCAAACAAAGTGAAATCAGTGGGTCTTCTAGAATCACAAAAAATGATTTGGGAAGTCACACGCAGTCCATCTATCATATGGTTCCCATCTTTGTTCAAAAACGCAATATAAATGTTGTGAGCATTATGCATATGACTTGCCATATAATCTGCTGTTTCCCTGATTTTATCATCTGACTCTATCTGTTACATAGCATATAATTTTAGCTTTTTCTTTTTGCTAGAAGTTTGGGTCTGGGTCGTTTTGGCTTTGTCCTAGTCTCCCAGGCTATATTCTGCCAAACTATTACCACAACTTAGACCACTTTCTCAAGAATCAATAATGTATCAAGAAATGAATAATAAAATTGGGGAATGGAATGCAGGAACAATATACATATGTTCAGAAATAAAAATCATGCAGAGTATCATATTGATAAAACATTTACTTCCTTGAATTTCTTCTCACTCCGTGTGTGTAGGTGCATATGTGTGTGTGTGTGTGTATGAAACGACTAGAGTTACTGACATGTTTTCATAAAAAGCTTCATAAGTACTTAGGACTGTTATATGCTAGAAAATGAATATTTCTTCTGTAGTGCTTGCTGTATGCAACTTCAGCAGCATCTGTTCTGACTGGAAAATAGCACAATCTAGGAGTGTAAAATCAGGACAGAATTTGTTTCATTGTGATGTGCAAAGTAGATTTAATTTGCTTATCTCCCAGTTTTCCGCATTTTTAATTAGTTAGTCCTCAAATTTCTTTACATGTTCTGAAGGCTCAAAATCTCTAGGCTCAAGGTAACCCCTCAGCTGAGTTCCTATCTTGACCAGGCTGAAACTACAAAAATACAAAGGCATGAACAATTTTTCTTCACCTGATGAGAAAAGGTAGTTCTGTTAGTAGGTTAGATGTTGTGAATTTTATGAGTGTTCTCGCTGTCCATCCTTCAGAATAGGTCAGAACAGGAAACAGATTCCATGTGAAACATTGGAATTCTGTTTTATTGATATTGATAAGGTTCACTCATCCTTCCATCCTTCCTAGATTGGTAAGGACCCAAATTGTTGGGGGGCAATATGAAAATAATGCTTACATTGTAATGCTTACATTGTAAACTGCCCAGAAAATGCCATGGGTGGTATATAAGCCTAAATTATATTGCTATTGCTATATAGGCTGGGTCATAGAAAGCCTGACAACATTTTCCCTTTCTTCTTTCTTATACAAAAGAGAATCAAGATACAGTCTCTTTAAGTTTTCTTCTAACTATATCTTCCTTCCTGGGGCTAAATTCATGTTTTGCTAACTACTGCATACACTCTGCAAGGTGTCTGTCTATGTGAAGAGAAAAATGGAATGGGGATGACTGTGAGCATGACAAGTTAAGATGGGAGAGCATGGATTTTAAACTGATAGGTCCTGTCTTGGAAACCCTATGCACATAATAAAGAAGGCCTCCTCCAGACCCTGGCAATTGTGTGTGAATTCAAGCATACTGCCATGCGTATATCATTAAGGACTGGGGATGGGAGAACAATCGTGGATAATTGTTATCTTTTGTCAGGGGGGAGGAAGTGAAATATTTAATGTAAACAACAAAATATTTTATTTAATCTGCACAACCCAGAGAGCTATTCCAGAATTGCTGCCCAGTTGACTGGGTTCATTGCAAGAGCAAATGTTGTACAGTTGCTTCTCATATGCAGGTATATCTTTTAAGTTTAAATAGATAGTAGGAAATAACGTATATCTGAATTTCTACAAGAGGCCAAGTTGGATGTACTTTCTGTGTTTGAACAATACAGAACCGCAGCATGGAAATTCACCTGATTACCCTCTCTCCACAACCTTGCATTTCAAAAAATATATAACCATTTTGGTTCCACACAACCATAAATGCTATTCAAATATCCTTATAATTGCAGAATGCAAAGACAGAGAAATGTGGCTTTATGCCATATCCTCTGATATATAAGATTCCCAAGTATATATCCATTTATCAAGGTTTTCTGCAGAGTTAGTCTGGTTTCACTGTTCCACCATTCCCAAGGAGGGTAGTTGTTTATTCTCAATAGGGTAGTTTTAATTTCTACTGCCCTTTTTTCCCTTTTTTCTTTTTCTTTTTGTAGTTTATCACATGGTAGTGGATGGAAAATCTTAAAAATTTAAGTATCTTGATGGCTTAGGAGATACACTTCTATTTTTAAATGCACCTGAAACTATTTCCTCAATATTGACAAAGTTATATTAGTAATTCAGTTCCATGTATATGATGCTACACTTGCATAATACTTGTGATATGCTAGCAAAGAATCTATAGCAATGATGTAATTGCAATCAGTGAGACTCAAAACTACTAGACTTAATTCATGCCTAGTAGATTTAGTGGACTCTTTGGCTTCTAATGTCAATATGGAGGAGTCTCTAAACCTTGGAGCAAATGCTGTGGAATGGTTGCAGGTGCCCTTATCAAAATAGTTTTCATCATACTTGACTTTTTTATATATAACCTTATGCTCCTCTGTTCATAGGGGATTAATAGCAACTTATCTATCTATCTATCTATCTATCTATCTATCATCTATCTAACTATCTATCATCTCTAATCTCTCATCTATCTATTGCTAAAACTCTGATTCCTCAATTGCGGTCATACAATGAGGACTATCTGTATTGTAAAACATTTTATGATATCAAAATTATTTTAAAACCATTTATGATATAATACAAAATATCTTAAAACATCAAACACACTTGATGTTTGACTATTCAGTTCAACATGGACTATTTACAACACAGCTATAATTCTGAGCATCTCCCTGAATTTTTAAGAACCTTTCCACTAAAGGAACTTCATTAGATACTCTATCATTATTGAAAGCATTGAGGGATTTAATAAAAATAAATAAAAATCTGTGAAACAAGGGATGTCTAGTAAATAATAAAATACGAACTGTTATAAAATACAGTAGTTAAAAGCATTATAATTAACTAAAACTGAAAAAAATGTCATTCTTAGAAAAGCAGAATTAGGGTAAAAATCAGTGGTTAAAGGGTGGTTTACTTATTTATTGCACTGGGGAAAGTTTTATTCATGAGTCTGTAATTCTGAATGAATATAACAATTGCAACAAAGGAAGTTTTAATGGATAAGAGATGTAACAATTGCAACAAAGGAAGTTTTATGAATGTAACTAATCTGTGGCTTTCACAAGCTTATGCAGCAAACTGTAGCAGAGTTTCCAGAAGCTTACATTAAATATTGCTGCTGCAATGGTTTTCCTTGTCTTTTATTATTCTTGGAAAGGCAACCAAAAGCCATTAACCCTCCTTGTCTAAATGCAGTGACTTGGACTGAACCCAATTCCTAAAGGAGAGGTCTAAGTTATGTGAAACATCCACACGGTTAGCAGTAAATGACACTGTACCTGACATTTCCATTAGAAAGTTGAAAGACTGGGTGATAGGAACTGGTCTATAACAGACATATGTGCTACTTCCAGAAGTCTTGCTAGTGTATGAAAGTGAGAATCTGAAATCTCCAGAGGTCCCAAACACATGGGCTGTTCTGTTTTGAAAGTATGATAGATAATTTTAGGTGGAAATCTTTTAAATTTTTACATCAGACTCTGTACATCAACTTGGCAGTGTAGTTCTGAGATTCTTGAATTGGTACAGCTAGACTCCTGGGTTTAAAATCAGCTTACAACAACATAGCACAAATAGATAAGAAACCTTATTGTATGCTAGGAAGAAGGCATTAAAAGAGGTGATTGCCCTATTTACCTTTTTAATAACCCCCCTTCATCATCAACCCTTCCCAGTTTAACAGACTTTTTCTATCTGCTTTTGCAACTGAGAAGCTGAGCAACTCTTTCATTGACATCTCAGAAATCCTGATCCACAGCTTTTGGGGAAAATGTGCTGCTAGTCTAGACTAATTTCCACACATGCAAGTGAATGAGATGGTAAAGAAGAGATAGCAGTTTGAATAATAAAAGGGACCAGTGGTGGGATTCAATTTTTTTTACTACCGGTTCTGTGGGCATGGCTTGGTGGGTGTAGCAGGGGAAGGATACTGTAAAATCTCCAGTCAGAGGTGGTATTTGCTGGTTCTCCAAACGACTCAAAATTTCCGCTACTAGTTCTCCAGAACTGGTCAGAACCTGCTGAATACTATCATATCATAAATGCTCATGCCATCCAAATCTCAAGTTGTCGCCTTCTAACTATAAAAGTTTCTTATTTCTCAGCAACATCCATTCTTTCATTCACACCAAACAACAAGCTGTGAAATACAATTTTAGAGCTTCCTCTTTTGTTTGCATCATATAAA